>NC_061533.1:12455000-12795000 GCF_022379125.1 Scophthalmus maximus | reverse complement strand
TGCTCATGCATGTTTAAGCAGCTCGCTCGCTGTCGCTTGACTGCTTTTTGTCAACACTGAAACACTCTGCTCCGTCGCCCTCTAGGTCACACCGCCCTTGGCACACATTTACCAATTTAAACTTAATAGTGTCCCGCTCGGCGAGAAAATCTATTAATGAATAAACCTTTTTCACTTTACGCGATTAATGATGCCTCACCGGAAAGCACACAGCTTCCTCGCTTTACAGCACTGTTACTCAAAGCTGAGACATTGAAGTGTAAATGCCTTCACAAATCAGAAATGATAAAAAAAAAACCTTTCACTTCACCTTAATGTATTAATGCAAACTATAAATGCTTACAGTAATGAAAACAATTGATGTGAAATAAAGCTGATCCCTGTAGGATAATTGTCTTTTTAAACGTCGTCCTTCACTGGGGGGTCAGAGTGTCAAATTGTCTGTGAAGCAGGAAGCGATTGAGTCAGTGCCTTGTCCGAAGGCTCTTCTGCAGGGAGAAGTCTTATCAGATTGAGGGTTTGAGTCTGGGTGAGCAGACCGCAAGGGGACATTTTGACTCACTCCCCTGCAGCTCTGACAGTCATAAAAAGTACAAATTTTCTGATGCAGAAAAATGTGAGCCCATCTCATGTCATGCAACAGCGTTGCCCGACACCCTAGTGCCACACTTTCTCAAGCAGCTCACTTGTCCCTTGTTGTCAGCAAAGTGTTATTCGACAGAAGTCTGGCTCTACTCCTGCCTGCACTCACGGTGAAAAGAAAGATGCCTGTTGCCTCTACCACCTATTAATAGTCCATTATGTTGTAAGGTGCCTGCTGTCCCGGAGGTAAAGGTAGCCCGTCGCCATCCGAGCACCGAGGCGGTGAAGTGTACCAGTTTTCCACTCCACCACTGTCTCCCTGGCAGACCACACTGTGTGTCTGTGTCTGACCTCGAACTCTTCGTGCTTTTGTGTGCGCCTTCCCCTGGCTGACTGTCTGCACTCCTATAGTGAGAGAAGTGAAAGGGAGACAGACAAATGCGAAAACATGTTGATTAATGTGTGATAACTGTGTAGCATCTTAAACATATACTTCCTATTGCACATGTTTGTTCTTGTAATACTTATTTCAGTGTATCAAAAGTGTTGTAAGAAACACGTAGGGCCCCTTAAATCTGTGATTAAATGGGCAGACAGATTGAAAAGATGCATTTTAACCCTGGTTTATGTCACGTCAGATGTGGCCGTGCATGCATCGGGTCAGTTGTTTGATTTGCAGTGTTCAATATTTATATTTCTGATAAACCAATAGTGACTGAGTGTTAGTAAGAGGCCAGTCTCACTTTCAAGGCCCACTGTCGTCAAAGCAAATGTCTGTAGCTGAAAGAGCCAACGGGTAGCGGAGGACCATAATCGATGTTTTGACTCTGTGATCAAACTCACACGCTCAGCACCTACGCCTGTTAAATTGTAATGAGTTTTATGTTTGGGTTCAACATTGCACTTGTTATTGATTACTTCTGGTTCTGATGCTGCAAGGCAGACTGCATTTTATCCCACATCAGCCTTGTGCCTTTTTTTTGTTTTGTTTTAATCACCCAAAGAGCTTCATCGAGCCGTATCACCAGGACATGCGACACGGTCTGTTTCATCATTCTGTCACTAGACTTCTCTCATTTTAATTTCTTAATTGGCTTTTCCCCCCACAGTTTCAATGGTCTCCCCACTACTTGCTCACCTCTTGAAGTAAATCCGGCTTGTTGCTGCTGGGAAGATAACAGGACATTAAAGCTTTGAGTGATATTGGAGCTGCCGTATCAGTCTCTCATAGTAGACAAAATCTTCCAGGTTTCCCTCTCAGCCGCAGGAGATTGAGTAGATATTATCAATTTAAGTGCTAGGTGGGGGGTTTGGCACCATTTGTGTCCCTTTAGGGTGTCAGGTTATGGTGTTACTGCTGGCAGTCTCAGCCCCCGGGCGAGGGGAGGCAGGGTGGGGGAGCCTGCCAACCTTGGGCCCAGCTGCAGGGTAAAGCCTGAACCCTGTGTGAAAACCTGGCACATCAGGAGAGTGAGTGGGGCAAGAAATGTGAATGCGATCTAATCTTGTTAATGGGCTCTTCGTTGGTCTCAACACCAGGCTACTGTGTGTGCGTGCGTGTGTGTGTGTGTGTGCGTGTGTGTGTGTGTGTGCGTCTCATTTCCTCAGTCTCTCAGCAGGTCATGTCATGCTGTCCATGTACCTGTATCATTGCTTTGGTTTCTTATGTTTCCTTTTCTTTTTTCAAGCTTGGTGTGTCTCTGGCTCTCTGTCTTGTGATATTTCAGCTCCCAGCCACAACAAAACCCTGAATCTACATTCTCCTCCTCCTGGTACCCGTTTCCTCTCCCTGCCTGTGTGTCTCTGCATGCTTGTGTTATTCACTGGTTATTGTTCTGTCATTACATGCTCCAGATCGGTGGATTTGTGTTTTATGAGGATATGTGCACAGGGAACTGACAGGTAAAGCACTGCAATTCTTTCCTGGCTCAGCGCATCATGCAGGACCCTTAGCTGCCCCCACTCTCCTTCGCCCCCTCCCATAGAGCCCTAATGCCCCTGTTGTCCTTATCTCTCTTTCCCAGCTTTTGTAATTTCCTTGACTGTGTAATTTCATGGCCCTTGCATGGCCTCGTCTCCCCACAGGGCAGAAGCGATCCGCATGGATCTTGTCTTACTCATCAGCAGCACATTCAGTTTGTTGACCCACTTACAGCTAGGACTCTGCTGCCGAGCTCTGCTGGGCAAGGTGGCAAACTGGGCTTTTCAGGGTCTCTGACCGCCTGCCTCACCGCTCTGCAAGGCCCCGCTGTGGTCTCGTCTGCAAAACCGATGTGCACCAAGTGCAAGCAGAAGGTACACTGAAGTGTTGTTCTGGATTGGCATCATAACAAGACTTGACTTCAGCCAATAATAGAGGCAGTGTGAGGAAAGTCTCTGCCTGGCAGAACACAAGGATACGCTTCGAAGTCTGACCAAACAGGGCGGCACACACCTTGTCAGTGTCAGCCGAGATCGGAGCTGGTGCGGAGCTTTGTGCTGCCGAGGGACAGCTGCATGTGGCAGCGAGAGCTCGCTGACAATGGATGAATGGATGTCAGCATCCACAGACAAATCCACATGGTTGCATGGCTGCATGCTTCAAAGTGGCTGCTTCCAAGGGTATTTACAGGTAATTGTGACCGGATGGACTGAGGATATGTTTGCTTTGTCCGAAGCAGCCGCCACAGCAAGTGATTATTGCTGATTAGTTACTGCCGTTTGGCTGAAGGTGTTAATCAGCAAAATCCGCCTGTCTGTGGCCGGACTGAAACCCTACACACACTCAGCTCTCTGAGGGAGCGCGATGGTCCGTCTCTGCACTGCTGCAGCGGAGCTTCTCTAACTGGGACAGAATGCCAGACCGCCAGCTTTTCACCACAGAACTGAATGTAATGCTCTGCATGAATCTTCTCTTTGTCAGTTAATGAAATTCGTTGTAGCAATGCATTTTTTTTAACTGGAACCTTAGTTAAAATGTTGAAGGTTGCAGTCTCATTAATAAATTCCACTGTACTTGCAACAGCTCATTTTCCGATTACTGGAAGATATTGACAGTACATACATCTGTCTACACAGACCTACACTGTGCACATATGCACAAAACTCATTCAACACACTGTTGCCCTTCCTCTTTGTACAAATCCACCCTGCTGCTTTCGCTCTCTCGCCCCTGCCATCTCGCTCTCGTTTTTTTTCCCCACCACCTCTCACACTCTGTTCTCTCTTTGTCAAGGCTGTTATTCATTGTTCGTTTTTGTTCACTACACAGGCCTGGAGCCAGACAATGGCCTTGTTATCTAGACCACTGTAGCCCACTGAATGTGCAACAGTTGGTCTTAGTGGAGGCTTTACACAGAATACCCACAGTTCTGTGGGTACACCCACAACAGGGCAGGCGGGTCACACTGAGTGAATTACAAGTTCAAACTATCCCATTTTACATTATCTAATGCAGGTTTTGGCTTCATGAATGAATGTGCTTTGCGATGTTGTGTGTTCAGTCACTTAAACAGGTGCTTCCACTTCTGCTTGGCTTTCAAGATGGCTTATCACTCCTTGCCTCCCTGCTTGTGCTTATTCCATAGGAATGCCAGTTGCATTATCCCACCTACAACCTTGCTGAATGATACTAATAACTGTTATACTTATGAATAGTATATTTATAGGACATATACTGTGAGCAATAATCTTGTTGTATCTGCTTGTCTCTCTCTCTCTCTCTCTCTCTCTCTCTCTCTCTGCCTTTCTTCTACCTGATATATTGTTGCAGGACGCAGGCGGAGATGGCCCACACGTGTCGCGGGACAATAAACCTGGCCACCGCACACATCGACACGGAGGACGCCTGCAATATTGTCCTGAGCAGTGGTGGCCGCACTTACCACCTGAAGGCCAGCACAGAGGTGGAGCGGCAGAGATGGGTCACGGCACTGGAGCTGGCCAAAGCCAAAGCCATCCGCATGATGAACGATCAGTCTGGTAAGGGCAGATGAAGCAAGCAAATGATACATGAGCTGCACGACATCCCTTTTAATGTAGCAGTTCAAGCTGCGAGAACATAATCACCTTTCAATTCAAGATGTGAAAGGTCAGAATCAGACTTTAAGTAAAGGCTCGGCCGATACAGTCTGAGCAAACATACAACAGCGTGTTTACCTACTGAACTGAATTGTTAGTTCAGTTATTAGGGTCCCAGCATTGTTAAGGGTGTGTTCACTCCTGTTGCATCATGTGGAGCATGGTTCTCTGATTTTTATGTATTTGAGTTTCCTCTAGCCGCTTGTCTCCAGTGTTGCCCGGCATTTGATATTCAACACAGCTGGTGTTTCGTCTATTTAGGTTCCAGCGTGAGCCAGGAGAGGGCAGCGCTGTCTGGCCAGTCCAGTTGCAAAAGAGTATGCTAATGGTTCTGTGAGAACTGAGCTTCCATTCATCCTCCCCTTGACAACATAACACTCTCCTTTCCAAGGGGACTTATTTCTTGTATGGTTGTATGAGGTGATGCTGGTCAAAGGCTGTGGGAAAAGCCTGGGAGGACCGTTTTCTTCACATTTCACTCTGACTTCATCCCAACGCCTCCCTGCCCGAACTTTTGCAGACGGGCTTTACAGAGACTGAGACAGGCTATATATTCCTCTGGCCTCCATTTGAAAGTCAGATCACTAAATATAGACTGAGAGAGAATGTGGGAGCTTTCTACCTCCCCATTTCTAGTAAGGAGAGGAAGGTGTGTTTGTGTGTGACTGATTCCATATTTGTGTTTGTGTATGCATATTTAGAACATAGCTACATAGCTCTCTTTGTGTATTAAATGGATGTTTTGCACAACATGTTTTGCCAGAATGTGATGGACTGGCGACCTGCCCAGGTTGTTCCATTAAAAAAAGCTTTAAAAAATGTTGGATCCTACAATTCCCAATATGCAACTCAGCAGTGTCTTTCATCTGACCCTCCCTGCCACATGAATGCCCACTTCTTTTCCACTCCACCAGTTTGTAATGCAGGCTTTCTGTTATAAAAGCCCTGTGTGTTTAAAAATGCAAAAAGATGAACTCTCTAGTATTTACTGCTGTAATTACCCGCCACAATCTAGACTTTTATTTCACAAAGCAGTAAATTATTTGTTTAAGCTCTGATTCATGAAATACTTTAGGGCAAAGAAAGCACTTTGTCTTTGTATTTTTCTAATGCATCCTCTCACAGCTAATCTATCTGTGGGAGGAGGAAGTGAGAAAAGGGACACTAGAGAGTCTGTCCACAGAAAATCACATATCTGCTATTGCCGCTGCTGCTGAGAGTAATGCTGTAATATGTTGTCAGTGCTTATCAAAATCAGATTTATGGGTAACTTTACTGTCACGCTAAGACAAACATGGAGCAGTGACAGGCTACATTCATTAACCCTCCCCTCCCCTTTCCGTCTGTGGAACAAAGAGCTTCCATCGATCACCTCAGGAGAGCACAGTGTAAACTGTGGGCACATCATTATCTTAGTTATCTCTTCCTATCATTATATTTTTAGCCTTTTCCATTTATTTTAGAAGGAAGTTATACACTTAAAATCTTTACATCCAGTTGTGTACTGTAAAGTTCCTGTATTGACTTGACTCTCAAGTGACTCTTTGACTGTCAGCCTTGAGATTCTTTCTGTGACTTAATTGAGCTTTGAATTACCTGAATTTGTTATTTGTACTGTTGACACATCTGCAGCCTTTTCATATACAAGCACTCTGTTGTAAATTACCTGTCCTTCCACGAGTGCATCTTGTTGTAATCTTGTAACATAATCTCAGATTGGATTTCTAACAGTTGACTACATTTTTCACTGTAAATTTCACCGTAGTCTGAGGCATATACAAGCAGCAGGTGGCAGTGTTTCCCCTCACTTCAACATTACCTTTTTTTTAATGGTTTTTCCTGCCCTTTTTTTTGCCAGTTCTTGTGGAAGTGAGATCCTAACCCATTGAATTGCATTTCCCAATAATGGCTTGTATTCGCAAACCTGACTTGTACAACTATTTTACTGAAGCACAGGTGAACATGCCTTAAAAGTGAATTTTTGTGGAAACTCTAAATCTTGGTGGAGAAAAAAAAAAGAAGAGAATTTCATAGATGCTGGAACCACCCATCCAATCTGAGGTTTGTCTGGGTCTTAGATAAATTCAGGCAGATAAAGCTGAGGTAGGCAGGAGCAGGCAGGAGAGTAACAGCCCATGACCTTCATGAACCCAGAATACTGTAAAAGATGATGTGCACCGTGAGGTCTTACACAACAGTCCATTGTCCTGTAACCGCACCATTTGCTCATGAAGTCAATCTGATGATGAGATTTTACCGTCATGATTAAACTGATCATCACATCATCTACTCCACTCAATGATGATAGATATTTCCATTCATCTCCTTGCTTGTGTCATTGTTTTTCTCTTATCTTTTTAGCTTTTATTTTGATATCCCAGCTGCTCTTTTCGCTTTTAGAGTCACAGGTAGAGCTCTGTCCATGGTCCTGGCACAGTAGGGATATCAAAGTGGATGGCGTGAGGACAGATTACGAATGCCTCATGGTTTTTTTCCACACCACCTTCTCTCTCCTTGTCTCCTGGTCCCGGCTGTCTCTCTCTCTTTTTTTTTTTACTCCCTATGTGCTCTCGAGCATTTGCTCTTCCTATCTCTTCCAGGCTCCCTCTCACTCGCTCTCCGGTGTTCCCACCCCCTCCCGCTTTCTCCCTTCTCTTTCCCCTTTTCTCTCAGTAAACCGTTTAGTCTGCTTTTGCTTCTGCTTTGTCCAAATCTCCTCTCCTCACTCATTTCTTTTTGCTTTAAACATTGCCATTGTCCAGCAAACTCTGTGGAAAAAGATAGAAGCAGGATAAGGCAGAGTGTCTTGTAAGTATGTGACTTTTCTTCCCGTGGTGTTGTGCTCAAGAATGTGTGTGTGTTTGTGTGTATCTGGCTGACATGATTAGATGTTGTTGTGTACTTATTTTTTGATTGCATCATAAGTGTATTTGCGGTGATTTACAGTGGATATGGGGTGGATCAAGGTTTTGTATACTTTCATGCTACAGAGAGATATATACAGTAGACCGTTGCCACTGAAACTGGTAAAGCAAATTGACTTGAAATGCTGAAAACACCATTTCACCATTAGTATGATTTGCAATGTGATAAGGTGATTGAAGTATACAATGTGTGTGTTCATCACTACATATTTTGTAATTGTAGCTTCCTTCACGTCAATAGATTGATGGCTCACAAATGACTTTAATGATTTACCAGTAAAGTGAAAAAAAATGGACCCTTTTTATATTCAGTTGTATAAAATGAAGGCTGTAGCACATATTCATGCCTACGCTGTTAATCAAAGTAGAGCTCAGAATCGCATCTAAAAATATTTAAACAAATAAGCAGTGTCATAAATGACTTTTAGTTTGTGATGAAAGGCCTGGACAGTACATATTTCTATAGCTTTAATCAATCTGCACCTTCTACATTTGCATTAGGAGCCATCTTGCACGACATACTCTCTGAACTCATGGAAGGATGTTATGAATGACAGACGGCTCGCTTATCATCCTCATCAATTAGTTCTGCATCTCTCGTGAATCAAATCCCTTTCCTTGTTTGTCTCGGTTGTAAAGCGTTTGCTGGCAGAGGTCGATTTGCTGGATCAGCCCAGTGCCCACTGACAAGTGAGATGGAGACAAAGAGATCAGAGTCAGACTCACTCTTGTAACACGACAAACGCCACTGCCAGAGGAAGCCAAGCTCCTAACAGTGGCCGTGGCTGCCCCAAGGAGTCAGCCCTCATCGTGTGTTTCACGTGAATCTGTGTGAATGTAAAAGGAAATAGTTTTCCCGTGAAATCAAACCTGCTGTGTCACAGCGGATGAGATTTCTCCATGAATTGCACCCCCTCCTTGTCCATGCATACACATCGATCGTGAAGCTTCATCTGTCACTGATCAGACTTGCACGTTGGAATCTTCATTGTGTCTCTGTTGTGGTTGAGTTTCTTACAGTTTATTACATACCTCTGAAACCGATCACGCTCACTGTGAATGGTAATGGAGTGCATTTATATAGCACTATTCTCATCGACCCTAACCCACACATAATGCTTTACAGCACAGTTAACATTCACCCATTCGCACACATGGTTCTACTGTATATCTAGCCGTTTATTGGTCATTTCATTCGCATGCTGCCGGCACTGCCGTCAGAGGAAATTTGCCGTCCAGACTCTTGCCCCAGGACACTTTGGCGTGAGGAGCGGACGAGCAGGGGATTGAACCACAGAACCTCCAATTTGTGGACATCCGCCCTGTCTCTTGATCCACAGGCGCCCCAATAAAGTGGGCACACCGGTTGATGATGCCGGGTTGCTCAGGTGGGCTGCGAACACTTTGCAAAATGAGGCCAATTGAAATTGTCCTGTTTCTGCTTGGTTCGCTGTCTGTTTACCTTAAAGTTTTTTCCCTTCTGCAACTAATTATTCACGTCCTTTCTCCCCTCTCTCTTTTTCTTCTTCTTTCCTAGACTATAAGTCTAGACTATAAAAAACATCCCATCGGTGTGTGCTATCCCCTGGACATGTGTTGGCTTATGCATGTTAGAGCAGCCGCTTCCTGCCATTATGCTACAGAAGTGGTTTAAGAAGGTACAATGGATGTTTTGACCACGGCCCCCTGTTCTCTTTTGAAAGAACAATAAAGCATTTTACAGTCAACATGAAAGCGGTTTGTAAGAGACTGTAATGTTGGACACACATTTACATCTGCTGATGGTATGACAGCTGATTGTGTGTGTGTGTGTGTGTGTGTGTGTGTGTGTGTGTGTGTGTGTGTGTGTGTGTCTGTGTCTGTGTGTGTGTGTGTGTGTGTGTGTGTGTGTGTGAGCTAGATAAATATTTGAATATTGTGCTTGTATTACACCATTGTTCACTCAGTCTAATGAATCTATAAGGGATGTCAATCGTGACTCCATACAGTCAGTGGACAGTTTTACTGAAGCACTGTATTGTTACAGAACACTACATTACTGGTAATATTGTGCCTCGAGTGTTCACAATAACCGGCTATATGCGACGTGAAAATAGAATTCATTAATAACCTCACATTGTGTCCCAGCTGACACACATTTTAGTCCCCGTCATTTTCTGCTTCATTAGCAGCGGGGAGAAGTTGGGAAATTGAGAACGCTGATACAGGCGGGTCATTACACTATAAATTAATTGAACATTGTGCAAAGCGGTCAGCTAGGACAATAGTGGTTCAGTGCTCGGGCCCTGTTTTCAATTTTCCTCCCTTTTCATCCGCTTAGTGGATTCCTGTGTTGTGGCACCTCCTCTTTTTCTCCCTGGTCAGGTGAGAGTGTTTGTGCCAACTTCTGGTCTTTTCTTCACAGTCAGCCAACAGTGTTTTTCTCACAGTAATAAAATCTCACACTGTGGCTTTCATATCGTTTTGTTTAAGGCTGTTGGAGGCCCAGTTCTGTGTTAACAGTATGAATTGAAGCTTGTCTTTCTGGCGTGCTGTGAGAAATGAAGTTTTCTTCTCAGCCTTTGTTTGTTGTCTGGTCTTACAGACTCTCTTTATCTGATTGTGAAAATGTTTTTTAAAGTATCAGAAAAGACGTGGGAGGGTAGAACATTGTGTTATTATTTTACATAATTGAATTTCATTGTGTTTGTGTTGTTTTCACAACATGCTTTGCTTTACTTTAGATCAGGGTTGGAAAGCAGTCTGCTTTCGGTGGCATCACTCACCCGTCTACCTCTCTCTGTGTCTCCATGGCTGCTGGCATCTTTTCGTATAAAGAAATCTCTCAATCAAGGAAGTCAAAGCAGTTTACACGGTTTTAATCAAACACATTTGACAGGTACATGGTATGTCAGACATTATGTTGTCATGGCACTTGTTCTGTGAAGTAGATTGTCCGTCTAAATAGAGACTCTTAATTTGCATGTGAATGAGAAAAGTTATTTTTCACTACCATAACCTTCTACATGCTTTAAGGGAACCTATTATGCTCATTGCCAGCTCTATATTCCTTTATACTGGGAATCCACTAAACTAGTACCTTCGCATGATTCACAGTTACTGTAAAAACAAATTCCTGATTGATCTCAAACTGCCAGTTATTCAGACCCTCAGCAAAGCTTCACGTTTAAACAGGCGCTGTCAGCTCAGGCCTCCTTGAGAGGACTCCGTAAAAAGCCCACTTTTGATTCTGATTCTTCTGATTGGCTGCACCTCCTCATCCTCTTACCAGTGAGGAGGTTCTGAAAGCAAACTGTGAAAGTTACCAGTGACTAGCCCAAAATGCCATCGAGAAAACAAGAATTGACAGCATGAACACCCGCAGCAACAAAGACAGCAGGACATCTCTGTTTGGTAAATATGACCTTTTATTTTGTAACATAATGGTGAATTTCGTCTTTCGATTTAAAAAAAATATAAATGCCTCTATTGATGGTTGTAGATGTGGCAAATGCACTACATTTATGACTGAAGTGGAAGATGTTTGCTGTCAGGAAATACAAAAGCTAATGTTATTTAGTGGAGTATATTAAATACCTATAATGCTACTCTAGTAGACTAGTTTGGGAGAACAACTGTGTTTGAAGTGAGTTATCATTTAAAAAAAGTGTTCAGAGCAGTTTGATACCTGAGCTTTTGTCCCAGGGAAGATTTTTTTGTCATAGGTTTACCTTTTTATTTGAAATGCAATAAAATATGTGGCAGAATATAAGTAAAAGTATAGTTCCCTTATAAAGACACATCTCTCAGACGTATTTACAGTACCTACACCAAACAGCTACCTTGCAAAGATGATACCTGAAGTTGAATGTATCCATCAGTCATGACTAAGATGATGAGATGATTCATTGCCCCAGTGTGTTGAGAGTCAGCTGATATTCACGCCGGTGCGTGGGACAGTCACCTGAAGTGTTGTGTCTGTTTGTGATTACTAAATCATCAGGTTGATGCATGGTCCCCTCACTATAGGAGAGGACAGGCTGATGCAGGAAGCGGTCACTCTTAACTCTTACATTTTGTGGTTGATCAATCATCTTCCATCCCCTGGAGAAGTGGGTCTTCATCACCACAGGAGGGGTCCATTAGGATACCTCATCTTCAGCTTGAATGTCACTGTAGGCGATGTTTGTCTTTCTGGTTCTTCTGTGCATGTGGTCTATTGCCTCAGTGCTACATCACACTGTTCAGCATACTGTGGTCTTTTGACAAGGATCAATAATATTCAAATGGCTACAGTTGTATAGGAAATGACACAGACTAATTATTTAAATGGTCTCAAAGTTAGGACGTGGGGGGGTGGACCTGAAAGCTGAGTGGTTACAGTGAATACCACATCACCTGAGAAGTGAGGCCTCTGTGCCATTACTCTTTTGCCTGACCATTCACTGCATGTCTTACTCTATTCTCTCTTTTCCTGTATTTACTGTCTGACTTCCTTATCCCTATTAGTTAAAGTTGTTTTTATTTCGTTTTTTCCCCCACAAATAAAACTTTGATTTATATCACCTGGCCAATCACCTCAAATATCTTACTAAATGGCTCAATACCCCAAATCAGCAACAATACATTTATCAAACCTTTTATTTTTCAGCCAGATCATCAAGCAACTGTTTTTTTTCAAAACATTGCCAGAACTTAAAACCTGTCCTCTTGGTGGAAAGCACTTGAAATCACCAACTCTCCGGCTGAACCTTTCCCTGGCTCACCAATTTGGAAAAAAACAAGACTTTTCCATCAATAAAAACCCTAACATTAAATATGACTTACTGGAACCTCAAATATTACACAACTTGACTGTCTCATTTAGGGGAGTTCCCTTGTTATTTTCTACCCAGTGATCAGATCTGAAAAGCTTCCTGAATGTGTTGTGGGTGTGTTCACACCTGAGAGCACCTTCCTGGTTGCTTTGTGTAAGATGCAGCAACAACAAGACATCACCATTTTTCCCCCTTCTTACACCCACCCAAACATGATATATTAGGACAATAAACAGGCAGAACAAGTCACTTATGCGCCGCTGATGTCTGCTTAAACAACTTATACTTGTAGCTGAGATATGATGTATTTTAGAGATGATAAAATGAGCAGATGTGTCACACAAAGCCTGATGTTTTTCACCTTTCTCTTTGTATGATTGTACTTACTGTAGTCAAGAAAAATAATAATGAATGTCAAGTATGAAGTTAAAAGGTTTCATGCTTCACTGCGTCGTCAAACATGCTCCAGGGCATTTAGGCAACGTTATTTATTAAAAGTCCAACAATCTGTCTGTGTCAGCACTTCTCTCACCTTGCAGTGGCCGTCCTCTGTGTCCTGTTATTTTAATTGAACAGAATCACTGCGACAGGGATATTACAATTGACTTACTTTATGTTATATTGAATTAACGTTTGCAATCAAGGGGTAGCTCAGTATATTGTTGCCCAACTATTGTTTATTTTATCTGTGTACTCGTGGAAGAAGGAAATGGTGCCGCGTGATGAAACACTCACAGCCTGTGCTTTCACTGAAGTCACAGTTCAGGGATAATCATACTGTAGCATCATTGATAAATTCGGTTTGGCGTTTTCAGTGTTAAACTGGTCTGTGATTAGGAAAAGGATATTCATGTAGAATGTTGCATCCATGGTGTCCTGGCAAACTAAAAAACATTTATTACTTATTATTTACACCGTAAAGAATATGTGCTCATGGTATGTCAATGTTCATCATATTAAATTAAAAATCAAAAATAAAATGACACTCAGTAGAGCACATACCCCGCCAAGGCCCTACAGTGCCCCTAAATTGAATCAGTCTGCACCAAATTGTATGTATTCATTGATATCAGTCCCCTAAATATGGCAGATTTTTTTTAAATCAAGGTCCATGCATTATTCCCTGGAAAATTGGTGAAAGTGTCAAATCAGTGCTCTATCTCACAAAGTTAAAGAAAGTGAAAAAAAAATCCTGAATCCACCCCTTGTCCAGCAATAAATTATATTCTGAACAATTGTCCAGTCCTACCTATAGTTGCTGTGAGCCTGTGACATCATCCTTGAGAGGAGGAGCCATGGCTTCAGGTTGCCAAGGTGACCTTGAGTCACAGGACAGTGTGATAAGTAACAATAACGTCTCCTGTGTGAAGAAGTAAAGCTTGTTATTGTAGCCCAGGCCTGACTGCAGCATGAGCTGTGCGACAGTGTCCCTCACCTCTCTGTGGGAGGTCGGATCTGAAATGATCTGTCAGTCGCTGGTGATCACTATCGAGAGAGACTCTGACAGAGGACGACAGAGGAGGGAGACGTCAATCAGTAGCAGAGGATATAAAAATGACCTTTTGTCTGGTGGCACCACTATGGATTAATATATCCTAACTTAATCTGAAAATGTTCTCATCCGTCATGTCGCCTCATGGTGTCATTTCTGAAGAAACATGCTCTTGATTTAAAACCCTCTCTGACATTTAAATTGTCATGAAATATTAAATTTTTGCCATTAAGCTATGAAAGCATCAGATGGGAGGAAACGGAGAGGAAGCAGTGCATTACAGTGTTAGTTGTGTAGACGACCGCCGGCTGCTGAGTCGTATCTCCTCTCTGCTTCACTCACTCACTCACTCACTCACTCACTCCGTCCCCAATCTGCACTGCACTGAGAAAAGCATGTTGAGGGGAATTGTAAATGTGCCGAGCGTTGTGAATGTGTGTATGAGTGTGTGTGTTTCTGGGAGAAAGAGAAGCAATGCAGGAGAGGAGAGGAATTACAAGAGGGAGCACCTGCATTGCTCCCCACATACATTGTATGGGAGTGCTGTAAGTGTGTGAGTATGCATGTCTGTGTGTGCACACTGCATTGCTGAACAGAGAAAGTCGCAGCCTCAGCCGCCCCCCCCCTCGCTGGGATTATGTAGCAGCCCGGGCCAGCGTTGCGTTTCAGGGAGCGTGGAGTGGGATCAGGCCCGCAGAGAGTGGGATGAAGGGCGGGAGCTGCTGGGATCCGGGGAAGGTGCGCTCCCTCTGCAACTCGGGCTGCCTGAGTAAACTCAACCAGGGTCAGTACAGCGATGGCGAAAGCTGCAGCACAGGAGCGCGGAGCTGCCCGATCCTATCCGTCTGTCCAATGACGAAACCCTCCTCATCGTGCCATCTCCTCCTTATCGTATGTTTGCGCGGTAGCTGTCATTCCTCCATCCATCTTTCTCCCTATGTGGCATCTGTCATCTGTCGCCGTGGATGCTCGCATTTCTGCAGCCTCCTTTAACAATGCAGCGCCAGTGTCTGTCCTCTCTCCTGCTTCCCTCGCTGCATGCAATCTCCTTCCCTCTTTTCCGTCTATTCTCCCATGCGGTTCTCACTTATTTCCTCTCTCTACTGTGCGCCTGCTCCACCTCACATTTGCATATGGATGAGTCGGAGCTGCCAGGCTTATACGTTTTCATGTTGGCAACTCGCATCTTTGTATGCATATTATGTGTGACGAGTTAATTGCAGCATTAGAAACTGTAGATGTGGGATCTGCTGTAGCAGGGTGCTAGAAGATGTATGTGGGAGGACAGGATAAGTTTAATTTGTTCATTAAATGGAGTAGTGAGTATAGTAAGTAAGGACTGCAGATTAATAGGATTTTTACAGTGTCCACTCACAAGTAATACCAGCCTGTATAACATGTAGTCCAGATGACTGAGGATCTCTCACTGACAAAAATCCATATTCTATTACAGCTCATGGCAGGTTGACAGCATCCAACAGAGTATACTTCTTGTTGTCTGTATATTATGCCACCATTGGAGAAACAATGAAAAATGTGTTCACGTTTTTTCCCCATACTGCCTGTACGCATCCTGTTCTATCTTCCAACCTGCCTTACTTAATTTATCATTTGGTTGCCAGCGGCAGAGTTGGACAATGTTGAGTAGGACAGCTGTGCTCTTAAGCCCCAAGCTCCCGGTCTCTTCACTTTGCCTGTTTGTTCAGTGAAATGAGTTTGGCAGAGGTCTTATAGGCCATGTTGTTTTTAAGATTTCTCACTGTCGGCTCCTGCACACTCTCCTCAATATGAGTGTTGGGAAGTGTTGAAGTTCCACAAAGAACATGACTCAAACCCCTCTTATTCATCTAATAGGCAATAGCCTGAAATTCTAGTAGCTGTTCTCTTGTCATCAAAGGCACTGATGAGAATGTCATAATGTCGAATAATAATATTGATTTTATAAAGTAGACCCTCTCAGCTGGTGTTTTTTTTAGATCCATTTATTAATTCTGTCCATTGAGGCACTATACATAAACTTATGGAGATGATGTAAGGTTGCCCTATGTTGTTACTAAGCAACTAATTTGCCCTGGCACAATCCCAGAATCCTCCAGGCCAGTCCGCCTTGGGCAAGACACTTAACCCTAAATTGACCCAGATGCAGGCAGTGTATCAATGATGTGTGTAAGAAAAAGCGCTGTATATCAAAGCGCTGTGTGACTCTTACTGTAAAGCGCTTTGAGCAGTCAATACGACTAGGAAAGGGCTATGTAAACACAGTCTATATACCATTTACCTTTGTGGAAATAAAGACCAGTTCTTCGTTGAACACAGTTAATTGTAAACTGCTTGCAGAGTTCCACTTTAGCTCAGTAAACTGAAAAGTTCGCTGTTCCGACCATGCCACTGCTGAAAAAAAGCGACAGCATAAAAAACAGGATGCCTCAGCGTCGCAACTCTCCATGACGGAGAACTCTGAGATGCACACACATGCCAAACAACCATATCTGGTAAGTCATGTCAGTGTCAATGTCAGGAAGGCAGTGCTCCAGTTTAAGGCAGGCATTGGGATTTGTAAAAAAAATAAAATAAAATAGAAAGCTGTAAGAGAAAAGTACGATCATTCCTCAATAATTCCTCAATGTAAGGATGGTTTCTTACTGCTAACAGACCTGATTGGAATCTGACAAGCCTCTGACACATTTTGTGACTTCTGTCTTATTAAATTTAAATGATCATGCAGTCATCAAAGTCCTATGTCCCTATAGCTGCACCTCAATCACGTAAAATAAATGTCAGACAGAGACTTTCAGCTTCTTGTACACAGAACGTTTCACCACTTTTGCTTTGGTCTCATGCACATCACGTGATTCATATATTTGTTTGTAGAAGCCTATTCCCCGTCTAAGCCATGGAACATGGGAACACTGTATTTATGACTTTGCAGGGCAAATCACTTATAGTGAGTGGCATCTGCAGCGGGACAATGAAATGTTTTCAGGTCCCAGGGGAAAACCCTTGTGCTCAGGCTTCAGCGATGAACAGGAATATTTAGGTCCGTTGGCATGTGAAACCTCTTGTGGAGCTTCAGCGCTGACATGTGAGATTCTACATCACTTTGGTAATAATCTGGTAGTAAACTCTGTCTTTGATCTGAGACTGTTTCTGGAGAAAAACAGAGGGATATATGTTGACATTTTACTTTTCAGTTAGAGAGCAGGTTCAGCGCCTGTAGCTCCTGCAGTGCACAAATCATGTTTACATTTTCAAATATGAATGCACATAACTTTAAGAGTACTTTAGTGACACCTCTGCTGCTATGAGGTAGCAGTCACCGCCGTTCTGGTTGTATGGTTTCCTTCATGGCTCATTATCTTGCAGAGCTGGCACCTGCATAATTAGCAAGTTCCAATCTCGCTGTGTTCTGAGGTTACTGACTCATGGATTACGATCTTGCTAAATCTTTCTACATAATAAGGTTGTTCAATAAGACACATTAACAGTAATTCAGTGAGTGAGCGTGCATGTCCTATCAAACAGGAGACCAAAATGCTTGTCAACCTTTTAATTAAAGCTTGCCAAATTTTGTTGCGTTTGAGAGGACAGATAAATATCAGATTACACGACTAATATGCCGATCTCTAGCATTGCTCGATGACGCAAACCATTTCATGGGAAGTGTATTGCGTCATTGTGTCACGTGTGAAATTGTTTGTATGAACACAAGCAGCAATACCACAAGCCAAAATAACTGGCTTGTCTAGACAGGGCACTGCACTAGTAAATTTAATTGAACAATAATACTGCAACTCAAATGTGATGTGTTTGAGTTGCTATTTTTGTTGTGCTATTTTTTTATGTGCATGTGTAAATTCAAAAGTTGTGACACATGCAAATGATTCAAGACTTTTGTGGAACTGCACCTGATGTGTGCGACAGCCTGAGGCATCTGTCAACAGACCCTCAGCCCCACAGCCGGAGCAGATGTTGGAATGTCAATGAAAGAATTATGCATGTGAGCATGCATTTAGTTAATGTATGCTCACCAGGCTTGTTTACATGAGTTTAATTAAACTCATTGCCTTTCATAATAGAACATCTCTAGTGAACATAGTGCACATAAGTCAATGGAGAGATCACTGCAGACTCTGTCAGATGGTAAACACTAGCTTCACACTTTTGTTTTGTTCTCTACAGCAACATGTGTTGCTGTACGGATTATCCTGTCCCAGTGACCAGACTCGTGTATACGCTCAGTTTGTTTTCGGAGGTTGTGGGATGATTGATGAACTCAGCCTTCACACTGTAGGAGTTGTGCACCAAGCATGAGCCATTTTCCTTTCCTGAGTTTGATGCATCAGCTGGAAAATTCATATACCAGAATATAAATCCACAGTTTAGTTGTCAGGCCCTCTGATGGTTTTTCTGTTGTCTGTCCCAGCTCATTATAAAATGTTGTTGACTTAAAACTCAATGCTGCAGTTTTCTGTGAATGATTTATTTTGTTGTTTGCTGTTTGCTGCTTACTGTACTGAGAGCATTCGATTCAATACACTGCCAGAGCTGTGCTGCAGAGCTTTGGGGACAGTGATGAGTTGCACTGCACAGTTCCTCATTTACTTGTGTAGAGCGGAGCGCCGTGTTACTGGGTTTGACCTGCCATCTCCTGTACTTGTCTCCTCGTGATGCATCTCAGGGGAAGTATGGAGCCAGTTAGCAATTACTGGCCAGGATTACACTCCCATCCCTTGGGAAACTCTCGCTTGTTCCCTCTTCTCTTTCTGATAAACGTCTCAGATATTCCCTTTCTCTTGTACACGATCAAAACAATTGAGCTGCAAAAAACAGACCTTTCCTCTCTCTTCTGCCATCAGTGCTGATAGTTTTGCTTTCCAGCCACGGGTACAGACACACTACAAGGATCTTCAGATTACATGTGCATTAAGCCTGACTAATTATAATCAATATCTTATAAGCATGTCCCTATGCTTTTCCTGCAACCCAATAATTGTGCATTTTTTTCGAGACAAAGGATGACAAGGTATGTGCATCAGTTGAAGTATTGCACTAGAATTTTAAGGATGATATGAATTCCAGCGTATTAACAAAGAGCAGATATAAGCACCATGGTGACTCTGACCTGTAAAGATGAACTTTAATAATGTTAGAAATAAAATTAATTTACTGAAACATTTTCTGACACACGTTTAATATCTGATTAGCCTTCCACTATACTTAAATACCATGTTAAATCCAGAGGTACATTTCTCCCTTGCGCGTGGCTCCTGGGCATCTCCCTACCACAGGGTGACATCTTGTCAGCCATAGGCCTGCCTGCACTGATCTGACAGCCTGTCCTCAGGGACGGGCAAATAGACGAGCCCTGACATTGGGATAGCAGGGTACTGCTCTCCCAATTACATGCTCCCACTTCCTATTCTCCTGCTCTCTCTCTATCTCTCTCCCCCTTTTGTGCTCAACACAGAACTGGACCATTAGGAAGAAGCTGAGAAGCGAAGTCGCTTCATGCACATGCTGACGAGGACGATTCATGTGTCGTTATGTGTTGAAATGTTGTGATTTGATGAGCCGTGAACTCTTAACCTTGTATCAGACACAGGTTTGCATTTGTTTAAATTGCAGTATATCATCTCAGGAGTGCGGTGGAGACATGGTGTAAGGTGAAAACACGTGTGTTTTTGCCGATGCAGAGTGTTCTTCGTGGTGGTGGTTGGGGGAGGTAATCTGCCCTTGAGGCATGACTGGGGTGGTAATGGGCTCCCAGCCTTGCATCGTGGTGTCAACTTTGCTACGGAGAGCAATTCATCCACATCTGCTGCTGGCGATGTGAGGGGGTGAGCAAGGCAGTGACTTTGCTGCCGACAGCATAGACAGGTTACTTATCGACACACTTTTAGTGTAAATCACACCTTTATCCACTTTTTTATTCCAGGTCTGGCTAATATGCAGTTGATAGAATGTGTGTCCTAATATACAAACTTGTGCGGCAGTGCTTGAAATATTTTGATGCTCTATGGATCTGGCTCTGTGAACTAAAAGGACAGAGCAGGTCGGACGTTGACTTTGTTTCAGAGAGAAGAAGGTTTGTGTCCTGGTGTCTCCTTGAAGCTGCAGTCTGTCTACACAGTCTAAAAATCAATGCAGCTTGTTTCAGTGAGGTGAATACACAGATTCATTCATACCCGTAACTGGGTTTAATGTCGAGGTTGCTGTAACATGCTGTAATCAGAGTCTTTTCTTGATGAATATGCAGCCTCAGTACATCATGTGACAGTTTATTTTTAAGTGGCATTGCTTAAAGCTGCTTTACTCGTTGACAGAATGAGGGTGAATAATACTAGCAGACCTTCACTTCTCTTAGCCATTTATTTTAATTTACCTTATAATGTTCCAACTGCACATGTCATTGAACACAGGAAAAAAATCATTAGCTTGAGCTGGTATTAAAAATGATTGAAATGCCCTCTATGCTCTCTCTCTCTCGCTCTCTCTCTCTCTCTCTCTTTCTCTCTCTCTCTCTCTCTCTCTCTCTCTCTCTCTCTCTCTTGCTCCAGTGCTTTTTATGCATTCCTCACAGCACCTTTGAAATGTCTCACCGAGGTGAAGTGTTCAGCAGGGTGACAGATGTGGGGGAAAAGCTGTCCCTGAATCTGCTGGTGGGGGAACGGAGAGACCTGTAGCAACTCCCAGAGGTTAGGAGGGTAAACTGCATGTAATTTCACTCTAAAATGTGGACGTCATAGTGACTTTGACATTTAGTGACCTTGGTCTTCCATCAGAAAAAGTTAAGTCTGATATTTTTGCACACTTTACAAGGTTTTAAAGAAACTTTAGGTTACATGAAACATTATCCCTGTATTTAGCAAAGGTCTCTGGACCTTTGCACTGGACCCAACCATGGTCTATGAAAGACTAGACTATCTTTAATGGGGTTGAATGTTCACTCTCATAACAATGGTCTGTTATTGCACAGATCTGCAAGTCTGCAATCTGACTTGATACTTAAACACCTCCACCCCCCAACAACCCTCAAAAGGATAAGCTGATATGAATGTATGGATGTCCAAAAAAATAAAATGAAAAACATTTCTCCCTCTTTTCTCTTCTATAAAATGTTCAAATGTTTTTGATGACTAATTTGTAGCTTGGGGCCATCAACATGAATGTATGCTATCAAAGGTGGCATACCGTTGCCTTGTGAGAGGAAGTTCAAAACTACACCAACTTGCCAACAAACTTATCTGTCATGCTTTACCAGTTTAAGGTTTACTTCATTATCCAACTATCCAGCTCTCTCTGAATTTGTTCTTAGGCTTTCTCCCTCTCCCTGTTGTAGTCTCCTGCTTCCCTTTGGGCTGCAGCTGCTCGTCTCATGACACATGCTCCAGTCAATTTTCTGCCTTTACGCCGTCGGCTTACTTCATCTTCTTTACCTTCCCTTCTCTGCACTGAAGTCATAGAAATTCAGTGTGCTGATTCCTGCTCCAGTTCCGGCTGGTAATGGGTGAATAGTGGTGCCATTGTCTGATCCAGGTTTTCTTAAGGTTTTGTTTCGCTGTGGGGCTGCTGTGTTGACCTTCTGGCTGGATGGTTTTGTTTTTGTGTCTTCTAATGGTCAGACAGTTGCGTCTCCCTGAAAGCCCATTCAACATGGTCACACTTCACACTGTAGCTTGGGGGCTAGAGCTCAGTGGCCTGTGAGTGTGCTGCTGCCATTTCCTGGATGAACCTTGGTCACCTCATTTGTGGAAATGAATACCCAGGAATGCAAATGTGGTGAGAAATAAATTTTCTTACCTTCTCTTTCTCACTTTTGCTAACCCCTCGCTGGATCCCCTTCTTTCTAAATTCACTCTATTCTCCCTGAATGTGATGCTTTTCCTGAATACGCCTTGTCTTCTGCGGCCATACTTGTAATCTTGGTTCGTTGATTGGTGCCTGGCTGATGTTAGCTTCTGATAATATGTATATCAACCTTGGCATATGTGCACTGAGTGTTAAACTGGCTTTACTGAAAACATATTCCAGCGGCTATGGTGCTTGAGGTTTAGTGGTGTGTGGCATGTCTATTCCCAGTGGAGATGGATGTTCATGTGGACCAAAGTAGTTGTCAAATTTGACCTCAGTATATTGCTGTTACATGATGTAGTTCCAAGCTACCAGCATCCCCTGGGCAGATATCCATGTTATACTTGCATGGTGTAAATGGGCTTGACAGAGGTGATAGTCTCTTCCACTGTGAGGTCACAGCCAGCTGCCATGTTCTTGCTGCCTCTAAAGAAGTCTGTGACAGGGTCTTCCATCAGCTACATAACACACACACACTCACACACACACACACACACCTTTTCAATGTGACTAACCTTTATGCTGGAGAGTAAAGACAGCAAGACAGCACATTCTAGACATTGTAGCCTAAGAGGCTCATCAGGCTGGATAGAGCTTACAATTGTGGTCCTACCAACCATGACAGTGGACAAAGAGTGCAGACAAAGAGAAAGGCAGGTAGGGGAAAGGGCAAACAGATCCTTAGTCTTTTAGCCGGAGAAGGGTAGCTGGGATAATTGGACACCGGTGAAAAATATTAGGAACAGGTGCAGACAATCACAGACGGAAAACACAAGTATCAAAGTAAAACAGGAAATACCAACTCAAGATGCAAACACAAGGGATAACTAAAGAGACACAGGGAAGGTAAATGAATACAAACCAAATACCAGATACAAAGTAATTACGAACGAACAATATAAAATAAAATCATATTTAACCAAAAACAATCCAGATTTGATACATGGATGTGCAAATATTTCTTGAGTTCAAAAAATTCAACACACAGGTTCCCTTGTGTTTTAATATAAAAAGATGATTAGAATAGAGTAGAATGTATTCTTCCAGATAGATTGTGTATAAAGTCAATCAAGTTCAAAAAATGTGTAGTTCTGCTTTATCTTTGGGGCTGTTTATTGACCTGGGTCTGACCCTGGTATATGTCTGTCCTTCAGTGTGTGGTTGTGCTTGTGCTTGCAGTGCGTGTGTGTATATGTGTGTAATCTAGAGCTGACGCTGCAACGCCGTTCTCGTATGTTCTGTTAACCTTGAGTAACCTCTTCTTAGTGCAGTGGCTCTCAAACTGGGAGGCAGGCCTGGGAGGCCCTATCTGGGTATGGATGAGCTGTCTGTATGCAGATTTCCTAATAAAACTTACATTTACATAATTAAGATTTTTGCAATTATGATTAGTGTGTTACTGTTTTATTATGGTTGTGTTTATGTGTGTCAAAAGAAGCCATCTGTCAAATGACTAACAACTCTTCAATTAGCACTAATTTCATCATTCGGTCTAATCACTGTTGATGATTTGTTGTCATAGTGATATGTGATAGTGATTGTAGTTAGTCGTTTAATCTGTTAGCTGTTTTCGGATATGAACTCGGGAAAATGTCCGGAGTAGGACAGGAAAAGTTACGGAAAATGTCCAGAGCATTAATTGCGTCTCTCGTACAGCCCCCTTCGGAAAATTTCAGGAAAATGTCCGCACTTCAGTGCATGTCTGAAAGCAGCTTATGTTGAAGTGGCCAGTGGAGGTCACTCATCAATGTCACTTCATCCCTTATACACTTAAATACGCTTTTTTTATGGTTGGTGTCCCAATAATCCTCTCTTGTTGGAGAGTTTGTGTGACCTTTGACCTCTTCTTTCCAGATGATTCAGGGGACGAGGAGCCCACATCCCAGTCAGACCGCAGCGAGCTTCAGGGAACCCTGAAGATACTCGTCAGCAAGCTCGATGACCTCAGTACGTGTAACGACCTGATCGCCAAGCACGGGGCGGCCCTGCAGCGTTCCCTGAGTGAGCTCGAGGGTCTGAAGGTCCCCGTTGAGGGAGGGGAGAAGATCAAGGCAGTCAACGAACGAGCCACCCTCTTCCGAATCACTTCCAATGCTATGATCAATGTGAGTAGCTGGGACCGACCAGGCCACAAGACACACTGAGCAGAAAGTATTCTAGCTGCCGGTGTGAGATTAATTTGACAGGAATGTAACACATTTATGATGCCCTGGTTAGTGAGTGATGAGAGAGGAGATCACTTCACATTGTGGCATGTTCAACCAGAGCCACGCGGCTGCAGGCACAGAGACTACAGCTTTAAAGAAGCGGTTTTACACCACACCACATCCTGTTAGACATTAATATTAATTTAATTATTACTCATCTACAAAGGACTGTACAATCTGTAGGACATGTAGCCTACTCGACCAAATTATGATATTGCTGTTTAGTCATTTTAGTCACCTTGTTATCTACTGTACATTTAACAAATCGCAATAGCCAACACAACCAGATTTTCAGTTACCAATATGTCAGATGCATCGGCTCTGAGTGCAAGCATCATAATAAGAAATGCTCTACTGTATCTGGCCCTGTTCAATTCTCCTCAATGGTAAATGCCATGGACTTTGCAGTATGTCAGTAGTGGATGGGAGGTCACGCAGGGTTGAGGTCCTGAGGGAGTGATACTAGATATGATAGTGGGTGGGGGGGACAGGAATAGCCCCTGCTTCACCCCCCCACCCCACCCCCCAATCTCAAACCCTTGACCCTCCCTGCTTGGTGCGGAATGTCAGAGCCTTCTCGACTAACAGTCAGACAGAGAGACAGACACACAGACCTGCTGTGACTAAAACCAGACACTCATACAAGGTTTGTCTTTCTTCCTGCTTCACTTCATGACTTTGAAGTGTTGATAGCTTGTCTGTTCTTAGGTCAGAGAATGCTCTTTTTGTTTACAGTGCATGACGGATTGGTTTTTCTGTTGCTTGTGTGGTTGGTAGGTCTAAAGGGAGCAGCACTGGATAAAGAGGTGTTCTTTGCCATAAACTATGAATGTAGTTTTTATGTGCATTTCCAGAGAAATTGGACCAAACTTCTTAGAAGGGAATAAAATAGAGAGGGGGATTGAAGGAACAAAGAGGCCATGATGGCCCCACACAACTGCATGTTCTCAGCGATATGACTCTGACCAGAGGAGAAGGTTGCTCTAGTTCATTTAGCGGTGATGTAACTTCTCACAAGAATCTAAGCTCTTGTACGATTGTGTTTGCTTGCACATTTATTTCAGTCTTTACCACATCACTCATTCTGTCTTCTTTACCAGGACTTTTAATTTGATGCCAACATCTGCAAATGTCACCTCTTTCTTAAATATCCACCCCAGCATGCCGTTCACTATTTTTTCATGCAGTCTGTGTTGGTACTAGACAGTCAGCATAAAAAAGGGGAACAATCATTACTTTTTCAAGTGGGTGTTGAGTTTCATATCATGATTATGTCTGAGGAAGTGGAACGCAACGTCACATGCACAGCCAACATTTAAACTAATGCTCAGACAGGGATGTTCAGACAAATTGCTAAAGACTGCTGAAGGTAAGGGATTCGTTGGAGCTTTGTCTCAAATATTTTCACCTTTAGATATTTTGAGATTTCTGTGTTGAGTCTTGGGCAAAATAGATTTTCAACTGAAAAACACCTACATTTATTGAAATTTAACTTTTTTAAAGGGTAAGGGTGTAAGATGTTTCAAATGTGATCAAGAAACTGCACGATTACCATGCATATGATTTTGAAATACTTTTGTTGTATCCATTAAAATCTTTTGGTCTGTACAGATCGATTATGATTGATATCATATATATAAAAAGTTTTCATATATTAACCATGTTGAAATTGAATAAAGGAAAAGAATAAATTATACCTAACATGAAAGCAGCACAATGAATAAGACATGTTTAAATCTAAAGCACTAATGTAGTTACTTACCAAAATAGTCATGTGACAGATTAAAGATTATTATTTCTTTTTTTAAAGGTGTTATTAAGGTTCATTGGTCTTGTGAGCTGACATATGATATACCCAATCATATGTTTGATCTGAAGTAACCTCTTCGTCTCAGCAGTAAAACCAAAGCACCAACAATGATTCCCCCTCTTGACTCCAATGTATACTGCTGTGCAATCAGTTCATCACTCACTGATGTTGTCTGTGTTTTCAGTTTGCTCAAAGGAAACGTTTGTCCCAGTAGGGACAGCCGGTAAATGTGCCACAGAAAGCTAATTAACATATTGATGATTGTGGTGATAAATAGCCTTGATTACAGCGACAAAGCGATGTATTTTTTCTCTATGCCAGTGTTCTCTCGTTCATATTGTCTGCTGTCAGGAGAAGCTTTTAGTCAGAGCAAGTGGAAGGTACTTTTTGAAAATAAGGACTAACTTTTTTTTTCCAGGATGTGAATCCATTATTTCAGACTGTATGTTAAAGAAATTAAACTTTCCGCTGCCCTCTGTGTGCTTATTGTACTTGTGTGCATGTGTTCCCTTCAGGCGTGTCGAGACTTCTTGGACCTAGCGGAGACTCACAGTAGGAGATGGCAGCGGGCGTTGCAGTATGAGCGGGAGCAGCGTACTCACCTAGAGGAGACCATTGAGCAGCTAGCCAAGCAGCATAACAGCCTGGAGCGAGCGTGGAGAGAAGCACCCACGCTCGTCTCCAGCGCACCCAGTGCCCCTACCACCAACAAGGGTGAGACTTGACTGTCTGTGTGTTACTAACTCCTGAGAGCCATAGTGTGGGCCTCACGTTATTCGGTAAAAGTCATGTGGGGCCTCCTTGCGTGGTGGAAGTAAATTCTAAGTTGTGTCAGAAGGATCCGATTAAAATATACTTAAATTAGAGATTGTAATTACCTTCAATAAGGACTGTGTGTCATGTGGCCTTGTTTTTACCCATAGTTGTTTACCTATAGACAACATTTCTATACAAAAAAAAACCCCCAGGCTGGTATGAAATTTGCCGAGTGCATTCAGGAAAGAGCTAATTGATTTTGTTGACCCCAATGTCTTTAACGCTAATGACATTTTTTTTCAGTTTCAAGTTCCTGACCCTTGTCAGACATATATTTGCAAATGTATACACTTGTGTTTTGGTCTAAGACAAGGAGAAACTCACTGATTGTAGCAATTGTAGCCTATGACCTCTCAAGAAAAATGACACCACCAGTCACTTATATAAAGATTAGCTTAAAACAACAATCACTGCCCAAATAAGAAGCAGTGTAACTTTCTTATCACACAGTTTAAATGTAGAGCAAGGGTTCTGTGTTCTTAATGTATCGTTTTAAGCTTATTTTTTAGTAAGTAGCATTAAACAGAGATTTACAAGAATAAGGTCAAGAAACTCAAATCTGTTTTCTGAAAACACAGTAATTTTTGCATCGTGTCATAGTTTACCCTCCCTTTTAAAAGATTATTATAATTCATAATTTTGTAAACTGTATCTGTGCTTCTCTGTTGGAAGCTCCACTTTCACACACATAACAAATGACTGAACATGAATGTTAGACACTGAATATGAGAAGCACACCCTGAACAACTTGCATCATTAGAGCCAGTTACCCAGCAGGCGCATTGCCAGTTTTACTAAGCTGATTATTCCTTTAATTAATTGCCATGGGTGTGTGATTATATGCTGCTCTCTCCTGAACTCTGTACAATACAAAGCAGTGACATGTGATGGTTCTGCGAGCGCTGCATGCTAGGGCCCGACCGATATATCGTTTGGCCCATACTGTCAGCAGATATGAGCCTTTCACAGACCGCAGCACTTATGTTTACCGATATGAAACCTTTCATTTGTACAGAATAAACAATGC
This sequence comes from Scophthalmus maximus, assembly GCF_022379125.1. NCBI lineage: Eukaryota > Metazoa > Chordata > Actinopteri > Pleuronectiformes > Scophthalmidae > Scophthalmus > Scophthalmus maximus. The sequence goes on along the minus strand of NC_061533.1, from coordinate 12,767,436 downwards.
AGTAAAAACGGATTCATGTTTACATTTAAGGTAAAATAATAATGTTTTTCTTTCAAGTTTATATTTGGTTGTATTTGTGTTTTCTTTTTATTTAGAGTTATTTATGACAAAGTTTATGGTTAACATATAATATCAACCTTCAATTACATTTCTTTATCATAAAGGTTTGATAATGACATCTTAGAAATCGTCGACAGATTCAAATATATACATCGGCCGATGTATCAGTAGACCCCCAAAAATCCATATCTGTCGGGCTCTACTGCATGCTGACTATGTACTCACAAATTCATGTCCTGAATGAAGGAAGTGTGAGGCCGCTCAAAGGAGAAGCAAGTGATGAAGATGAGGATACAGAGTATTTTGATGCCATGGAGGATTCCCCTGCATTTATCACAGTGACTGCCACTGAGAACACACAGCACAGGTCAGTGTCACACACACACACACACACACACACACACACACACACAGAAAGGGACAGGGGTTCTGTGTATGTGTATGTGTCCGGGCGCCATTGAAGTAAATATTTGTATTCTATTCCAGGCGATCTCAGAGTAATTTGAGCGGAGCAAGCGGAGGTCACCCCGGTGACTGGAACCAGGACGACCATGTAAGCATCTGTCCTCCCAACAAGTCTGACTAATAAGACTGACAGTTGTGAACACTGCTGACTTTTGTAATGTCAATGATGATGATTTATTCATGTATCCATCTTCACTCACTGTTCTTACAGTCCTCCTTTCCTTCCCTACATTTATCCAGTGCTTGTGCGAGCAGCCTTTGTCTGTGCTTCCTGTGGTCTTGTTGTCACCCCTGTGGTGCCAAAGATGCACAGCTGCATCGCTCCACTAAATCTTAATTACCAGTCCAACATCTGCTCTTCTCTCCCCAGTCTCCCTTTCGCTGCTTCCTCTCCCCTACACGTGTCTTCTGTTCCCTGTCTTCCTGTCTTTCACTTGCTCTGTCACTGTGTCTGGTGATACTGTATGCTTCCAAGCTGTCCATGAAGTTGAAAGCATTTCTCAAACTTGTATGTAGCAAATAACTGTTTTGAATGCAAAGTTATAATTACCCCCCACCCACTCTTCTCCATCTAATACCAGATGTCTCCAGGCTGTAATGATGTGTCAGGGAAGGAGCTGCAGCCCCGCAGACAGAGGAGGACTCATATCCCAGACAAACCCAATTACTCCCTCAATTTATGGAGCATCATGAAGAACTGCATTGGCAAGGAGCTCTCTAAAATCCCAATGCCTGTAAGTGTTTGAGGCATGTCGTGTGTGTGTGTGTGTGTGTGTCTGTGTGTATCTGTGTGTGTATTATACAGTATCTTATGAGTTTCACTCCTTTATCTTCCACTCAGGTAAACTTCAATGAGCCTCTGTCGATGCTGCAGCGTCTCACTGAGGACCTGGAGTACCACGAGCTTCTGGACAAGGCGGCGCGCTGCGACTCCTCCCTGGAGCAGATGTGCCTGGTCGCTGCCTTCTCTGTCTCCTCCTACTCCACCACGGTCCATCGGACAGCCAAGCCCTTCAATCCCCTCCTGGGCGAGACCTATGAGCTCGATCGCTTGGAAGAGTTTGGCTACCGCTCGCTTTGTGAGCAGGTAACAGCACAACCCCAGGGAGACTTTGTTTACACATGCACGGATGTAAATGCATTACAGAAAGGGACGTGTACAGGGTCTTACTGTCCTCCAAGCCGTTGCTGCTTATATGAACACATTCCCTGTATTCTGCGTCTTCTCAGGTGAGCCATCACCCCCCTGCTGCTGCACATCATGTGATTTCCAAACAAGGCTGGACCCTGTGGCAGGAAATCACCATTGCCAGCAAGTTCCGTGGCAAATACCTCTCTATAATGCCTCTGGGTAAGACATTTCAGACTCAGCTGGGAAGCTAACAAACTATATGTACAAACTGCACAGCCAAAGCAGACTGATGTTAAGAAGGAGTCGTCCCACCTGAGTGTAGTAAATGGACTGTATTTATATCGCGATTTTCTTGTCATAGTGACCACTCAAAGCGCTTTACAAATTCATACAGTGCTGTTATTTACCACACTTTTTCTGTCACATTCATTCACTCCCGGAAGAACTGTCAGGGGCAGTGTAGGGGTAAATTGTCCTGCCCAAGGACACATCGGCATTCGGAATGGGGGAAGCGGGATGGAACGGCTGACCTTTGGGTTAGTGGACGATCGTCTCTGCCTCTTCACTCAGGAGGTAGAGACGGTCGTTGTGAACCACTGAGCCGTCCCACACACAGTCTGACGTCAGAGGAAAGAGTGTGAGAATGAATCAGGAGGGTTTTATGACCCCTTTGACACATACATAAAATATGAGTATAAAGGGAGATCTCTATTGCTCTGGGACAGTAGAGAGCAGGAGTCTGTTGGTTTAGATAAATGAGAGGTTTGATAGATACAGGCCCACCAAGGGTTGCCTAGGTAATATTTGACTTTTCTCACTTTGTGTTACACGCCTGCATTGAGGTGTCATGAAATAGAAAATAACTCATAAGTCGAAAGTCTTCATGGTGAAATACATTTTATCAATCTTCCATAGTTAGTCGCATAGAGAATATGGTGTAAATGTATTGTCTGTGCATGGAGCATAAATGTGTTATGCTGTCCAGCTGCCGCAGGTAGAATTGACTGTGTAGACCAAAAGCAAACCGACAATCTAACGCGTCGCTTTCAGTTTGCATTTGTGGATTGGTAATGAAAGCAGCTGTTATATTTATTCTTTGTCCCTCCCCAGGTGCCATACACCTGCAGTTCCACTCCAGTGGGAACCACTATATCTGGAGAAAGGTCACCTCCACAGTGCACAACATCATTGTGGGCAAGCTGTGGATTGACCAGGTCTGTTTTGAAGCACTTCTCATTGGTAACCATTCATCCACAGCTCTAAACTGGCAACCTCGACTGGCCTTCCACAGAAGCCTGTAGATATTTTTTTCATCCTGTGTGACAAACTGTGCAGAAGGGAATGAGAGCAAAGCCTTACAGCACATGAATAAGGAGCTTCACAATCTCTAAGGATTTATCTTTAGTTTTGATCTCTAATAACACCCTGAAATAACAGCCTCGTCTTTCCGAGAGATGGCCCAGTTCTATTGGGGGAGGAGGGAGGAAGGGCAGGCTTCACACCTGCACATCTCCTCTGAAGTGTAATTCTTGTTTTTTTACTCCACCTGGTATTTAAGTTTGTATATGTCAGAGGGGTTATCTGTCAGTCTGTCCACCCGTCTGTCTGTCCGTCTTTCTTCCTTTCACTCCTTCCGTCCCATTCTTGTAAATTTGTTAAATCTGGAATGCCTGGAAGCGAATTTCATTACATTTGCCACAAACGTCCCCTCAGACTCATGGATGAACTGATGCAGTACGAGTTTGGTTGTCAAAGGTCAAAGATCAAAGTCACTGTGAGCTCATAAAGGATGTTTTTTTGCCCATGACAAATGAATTCATACACTAATTATAATAAAATACACTTAATACCTTTTATTACATTCCTTTAAAGTCTTCAATACATATATTTCTGTATGTAGTCTGGACAGACATAGATGTGAACTGGAGCTTTACTAGTTTGCGGAGGTGTACAACTTGCAGAGGTGTGTGTGCTTGTGTTTCTGTGTGACCTTAAAGAACAAATGTACATAAAGAAATGGACAAGTGAGACACAGAAGAATATTTACTTCTCTCTGAATCATCACTATCAGAAGTAAACTGGTACACTACAGAATAACAACTCTGGATTCATACTGTACATCCAAACACAAGGAGTTGGTCAAGATTTGTTTAAGATGAATGTCACCCCCCACGCTTGTGTGACCTCAAACACTCCACTGAAAATATTTCATTTGGGGTGTTCATACAGGGTAATTTACTGTATACTGTTCTTACTAAACCAAGTTATTGCTGTAGTAAGAAGCTGAGTGAGAAAATAGGTTTCCAGAGCCTCTAAGACAAAACACGGCAGAAGGAACTGGGACTTCCGTTTGTCATATTTATCTTGCTGTTTACAATGTTTAGTTCAGGAGCAGTTCACAATCTCAAATGGAATAATGTGCACACTCAAATATCATTCTCTGCTTATGATTGTCTCTCTCTAACTCTTGCGTTGGTTCATTTCTGTATTTGCAGTCGGGGGACATTGAGATTGTGAATCACAGGACCAAGGAGACCTGCCAACTCAAGTTCTCTCCCTACAGTTATTTCTCCAGGGACGTTCCACGGAAGGTACTGTAAATGATTTCTATTTCACACTTTGCTGATGCCTGACCTTGGTATGACGTCATACAGCGCTGGGTTAATTTGTGAGATGCTGCCCCCTGCTTGACAGTACCAACAAATGTATTGGTTCTTAGAGTAGTACAATATAGAAGAAGCTCACTGTACGAGATCACACATCAGTGCATGGTGATAAATATGGACTCACAAAATTGACTTGGTTTGGTGTCTTAACAAATCTGATTTATTTTTGCTGTTTTCAGGTGACAGGTGTAGTGGCAGACAATGAGGGCCATGCTCACTACATCCTCTCTGGTACGTGGGATGAGAAGATGGAAAGTGCTAAAATCATTCAGAGCAGCCGAGGGGCAAGTGGATCAGAGGGCAGGCAGAAGACCGTCTATCAGACTCTGTCCCCCAAACTGCTGTGGAAGAAATACCCTCTCCCGTAAGCGCTTACCTCATCGGCCTCATAAGGAAGAACATTGCAATATATGAGTCATGGTTGTTATATAGCAGCTGCAATGTTCAATCAATATTATTGATCATCACACACTGTCACTCCTCCTCTTGCTATCTCAGGGAGAACGCAGAGAACATGTACCACTTCTCTGGTCTGGCATTGACCCTGAATGAGCAGGAGGACGGAGTGGGACTGACAGATAGCCGGCTGAGACCAGACCAGAGGCTGATGGAGGACGGGCGATGGGATGAAGCAAACTCAGAAAAACAGAGGCTGGAGGAGAAACAAAGAGCTGTGAGAAGGAGGAGGGAAGCAGAAGCTACAGACGCTGTGGTTGAAGGTATGCAATGGCAAACGTAAGTGTGATGTCTAAGTAAAGTGATGCTGAGTGAAAGACGTAGATGAGCAGCGATAAAGAAGAAAGAAAGAAAGAGAGAACGAAGGGAGGCAAAGAGCGCAGAGTTGGAAAGTGTGAGTACTTGTTTTGGGCATCCAGGGTTCCTGTAGGAAAATTCCATTTCCTTTATGCTAATGCTTATATATTCTCTTAACATCAGTGCGCCAAAAAGAGAGCAACCAACTTAGATATAAATGTAAAATATTTGATTAAAAAGCCAAGGGAAGTACATAAACAGAAAGAGATAGATTAACTACAAACCAAAGAGCATTTGGTTTAACAGTCACCAAGCTGAAATTCTGTTGGGTGGAAGTCATATGTCATTCTTTGTATGGTCCTTATAATACATTCAGTACTTTTAATCCGTTTGCTTATTTCTGAGTCAACCTTGATGTATTGTGTATTACTTTGTTCCCCCAAAAATGATTTTTTATTTGCAACCATTTTGATCACCTCTAGCTACCTTTTTTTCTGTAGCAATAGCAGCTGAGGTTCATGAGTATTGCATCATTGAGAACCAGCTTCAAGACCAAACTGATTCATCAGATTGCAGTTGGAATAATGAAAACAGATGGCAACTGACCATGTAAATCAATACAATTGTTAAACTCTCTCTTCTTTGTTTCTTTGCCAAAAATCATATATAATATGCAATATTAAGAAATAATTTAATAGGAATTTATAACAGGGAAAAGTACTTCTTTGCACTGTTTTGCAATTAAGGTTTACATATTTTTTCTTAGGAAGGCTATTTCTATCTTTTACATCTGCGAGTCAAGACAGTTTCTACCGAGACAAACAGCCAAGACCAAAGCATTACATAAAATGATTCATATATAGCTGCTGCTATGCCATAAAAATGGTGTCTTTCATTATTATGGATCATTTCTTTTGGGCTCCTGATCCTAATGGTTAAGATTCAAATGTGATGCTTATTCCAGCTAGTATAACAGTTACTGCAGTTCAGAGGGCAGGGTTCAACAGAGAAGAGCCCAGGAGTGTAAATGAAGCCAAACTGAACTGATCCCGGTGACATTCCTTTGTGTGTGTGTGTGTGTGTGTGTGTGTGTGTGTGTGTGTGTGTGTGTCTGTGTGTGTGTGTGTGTGTGTGTGTGTGTGTGTGTGCGGGTGTGTGTGTGTGTGTGTGTGTTTGTTTGTTGTGTGTAGGCTAGACTGTATTTGATGTACCCATGACTTGTCTTTCTTTTCCTCCCTCTATTGGTGGTCAGAGTGTGATTATGACTCTGGTGAGTGGGGGTTACCCTATGCCACTCTGTTGTGCATCACTCTCTGTCACACACTCACACACACACACACACACACACACACACACACACACACTCTCTCACACACACACACACACACACACACACACACACACACACACACACACACACACACACACACACTCACACACACTACACCCCAACCTCTGTGTGTCCTATTTGTGGTCTGCCTCTGTGTGAGAACTGCATGATTCTCCTTTCATGTAAACCTCTCCAGATGATGGAGGATAAAGAAAAAACAAACACTTTTTCCTACAAACATGTGACATTTTCATTTAGATCTGGCCTCAATAATATGTTACATATAATAAAAGATACAACAAATATTCTTAGTGATGGTGAAGCCACATCAACAGGAGATTAATCTGCACTGCAATTCCATCCCGTCCATGAGACTGCTTGTGGGTACTGTTGTTGTACCAGCAGCAAACAAATTACTTGGAAGCGTAAATTGAATTGAAATGAAGCATACACTATGCCTTTATAGAGGACACTGTAAAGAAATATAGCTGCAATTTTCTTCTCTACCATTATCGATCTAGGTTGTTGCATTGCTCATATCAAACTTACGTGTATTTTACTGATACAAAGTCTACTCTTTCAATGTTACTAGAGCTTGGTTCAGTTTTTTAGTTATCCTGGAAAACATTAGATCAGTGATTGATTGCTTCTCACATAGTGTGGAGGTGAATTTGATTGCTCTGTGAATTGCCTGCAAGTGTGGCTTCTCCACTCGATTGCGGTTTAAATGATGGTGGTTGAGTAACAACTGAGCTTCTTCCTGCAGGTAGAGAATACGAAGGCTACCAGCCGCTGTGGTTTCACCAGAGGAGGGACTCTGTCACTGGAGAGACAAACTTTGTGTACAAGGGGGGTTACTGGGAGGCGAAGGAGAGACAGGACTGGAGCATGTGTCCGAACATCTTCTAACCCAGGAACTGACCCCGGATCACACCTGACCTCATCAGACAGGAAACTGCTCAGCCTCCGGTCCTTATGCAGTGGGGCGTAGCTGTTTTATGAACACTATGTGGACCTTTGTGAGCAAGCAAATGTGTATGTTTCACACACTCTTGGATTACACTGTACCTCCACATGTACACCCTCACTCTGTTTTTACTCTGGGTGAAAAGAAGGGACATTCCCTGAGCAGTCCTCTTTGACACTTTACTGAAATAGCAGTGAAATAATGTGTGTGCACTTGCGTGTGTGAGAGAGAGAGAGATAATGAAGTTGTGACATCACACAATTTAGGCACCTGCGCACTCCTGAAATCAGGTGCTCTGTAAATGCTACCCACAATGCACTTTTCTTTGATCACCCTATTACAGAGTTTTACTAATGGGATAGAAAACCCGTATCAAACAGCACTCAACTGCAGACTCACAACTAACAGGGACAAGGTCACTGAAACACAACAGTGTTGAATGCACGTCAGTATTTCAGTGGTCATAAGCAACATGTACTCATCCTGTTTTATTTATCACAATTGAGATTATGCTAAACCAATTTATAAACTAGAAATTAGTTCCCTCTTTCTCTTCACAGGAATGATTTCAACTGCTCACTTTGCCTTTTGGTGTCAGGAAATTTCTGATTGTTAGATTTTATTAAGAGTTATGGAGACCCAAAATGTTCATGATTAAATAAAGAAGACATTATCGTATTAATAACTATAGACCAACAGTGTTTTTTAACCATAAAATCCTGAAATAATAAAAAAAAAATTTTAAAACTCAACAAACTAATTATTGCTGCTGATTAGTTGCAATTTACTTTATTCCAGTTTTAATTTATTCAAACAATTTAATTTACTATTATTTTCTATATTTTTTCCACATAATCCCACCTTCCATCCAAAATCTTCATCTGTTAGTCATTTATGGGATCGGCTGCTCCATAAATGGCCTCACACACAAAAGAGTCATTGGGGAAATATGACAGTGTGAAGCAAATTTAGACTTTGGAAAAAAAGATTTTTAAATAAAAACTGCTACAGAAAGAAATTGATGGGCTGCAAAAAAACTTAATTGTGAAAATAAGCTACGTGAAAATATACATGATTTTTTCACAATTTTATTGTGGTTATATATGTTGTCTGTTTTCATTTATATATTTGTTATTTTCGTAATGTTTATTCGTTTAGTTTGCAACAGTTTTGGTCTCCATAACAACAGCTAAGAGGCTGGTTTATCTGAATTGATCAAGTATACAGAAATGCGGTGTGGTTGTTGAGGTTTCCCTTTAGGTAAACACAAGTACCTAGTTAGTCTGTTAGACTGTAGTGCATGTAGTGATGATATAGCTGCTGATCCAGGTCATACTTTGAATATGAAATGCGCCTATGCTCCAATGCATTTCAGTTATCTAAACATGCTTCAGACATCTTCCACCTGTGATTCTGGTTAGCAACACTCTACAGTAGTCGGTCTAAATTGTAACACATCAGTGCAACATTACATTCTTATCACTCTAAAGGAATCTCCATCAAGTACCTGAATACGCATGTTTCACTGTGATTGACCATAGATTAGTACATATCTCTGCGTCGACGATGAACCTTTTTTTTTAACTCTGTACGTGTACTTTACCTCGTCCTGTGGTGCTCTCCTATGGCAACACGTACTGTGTGCTTGGTGACCATTTTGAGTGACATCGTTCTCAGTGATTGTACAAAGAATTAACCCCTGCGCCAAATCGCTAGGTCAGACTTTCGGTCGTTGCCACCCAGTACATCCCGTTGGTTTCTGTAGTGTGCATTGCTCCAGCTCCACAGCCTCCTATCAGTCACTAACTTGTAGTTCCAGTTGGTTCTTCTCCACCTGAGACGGGAGTGGTTTCTATCAGGAGTCCAGAGTGGCTTCAGCTGACAGGAGGTCAGGGCTGGTTCCTGTAGCACAGCTTTTGTGCGGTCAGCTTTTGCAACAGAGGACTCCCTCAGCTGCTGCTCCAGACTCACCACAGCTCACACCTTGTATTGTCCTTTCGTTCTGTGTTTGTGGACACGCTGATCTGGGATCAGCTCACAAGGGTACCCTCAGTCTTTTTGCCTTAAATCGGCTAAACAAGGGATGACGTCCTCTGACCTGTGCACTACATGTCTCCAGTGACATGAGTTTTGAAAAACAGTTAGTATTTTTTGTAATTCTTGTTAGGAATGTAGAATTCAAGGCTGGAGGTATTATATCTACCATGTGTCTATTTCTGTGAATATTTTGTGATAAAAGAATGATGATTTAAGAATAACTAGACTAATCTGAGTATGAAGTTATCTGTACAACATAGTTCAAATCTGAAAAGAAGAAACGGAATGAGCCTTAGGGTCTCTTGCAATTTGAATTTTTAAACCAAATTAATTTTATGAAGATGGAAATTAATCCTGTGGCACTGTCATTTGGCTGCAGATTCATCTTTTTATATATCCATTAACTGTCTTAACACACTGAAAATATTTTTTATAGAGTCCTTGATGCTAGCACATTAGTAACTGTGGTTCAGTTATGATTTCCTCTGAAGTGCAGGCCATAAAGATGTGAAAAATGTACTGGAAAAGAAACTCATTCATAATTGAATACCCCACCATGCTATTTGGCTGATAGAGTGAAGGAGATTTTCCGTATGATATGAGCAACTTAAAATCTTAATTGATGTTAATAATTTGATTTGAAATGAATGATGATTGATGGGGTTTTTTTGCACAAAAGATGCTTTTTGTCCCCATTAACATAAAAGATACATTAAAACGCAGTTTTGATTTGTGGTTGGGATGAGCACAGTTTGATCAATCACCAAAATGGCTAGAAGGTATAATCCAGCATTCTTGGAAATATGTTTTGGGATTTTGTTTGTATGAAAAGATTGATACCTCTCTCATTTCTCAAGCTACAACCAGCAGCGGGTTGTTTTATCTTAGCACAAAGACTGGAAACTGGGTGAAACAGCTACACTGGCTCTCTCCAAAGCTAAAGGATCACAGTTGTTTAAGTCTGCTTGGCTGCTTCCAGCCAATGATTAATCAAGCACATAACTCACCATATTATTGTGTTTTAAACAACTCAAACAAATTAAATGTTCATTTGTTGACTTTGGAGCTACATGTTGATGGATTTTTTTCCCCAATCATTGGACAAAACCAGACATGTCAATTTGTTTCCAGTTGCTAAGCTAACTAGCTGCTGTCTTTAGCCCAGCTATATGTTGAATAGTCAGGAGTGGTATTAATCTTGTCATCATCAACCTAGGAGCATATTACCCAAATGTTAAACAATTCCTTTAATTTTACTTTACTACTTGGGTTCTCTTCTTGTCTGTCTGCTTCACTCACACACCAACACGTTCATGTAATAACAAACTGTTGAAGTTGTGTACACTTTAAATCATATCAAAGGGTCAAGTTGAAGGATGGACACTATCGCAGCAAGATGACTTTTTTTTTTTGCTATCTTGAAAATCCTCATTAGCAGTTTATTCTGTATCATCATCACGTGCAGTCATGGCATCTGAGAGAACACGGATCACTGCTGAGTGGTGGTGAAGACTTCAGAAGGAAATTTAGTTTGTGATTTACTTTTTTTTCAGCTACCAATATCAAAGTTCACTAGAGATTTACTTTAATACATTGTGTTTGAGATGATTTTATACTCAAGAATACATATTATATTTTGAATGACAACGGAGAGCTCACCATACGTATTAATCAATATATTTTCAAATAACTTGACCTCAGTACCTGAGTGCATGGTGGTGACTTGCCTGTTGAAGTTGCCCCACTGAGGCCCTGTACAGTATCGGACAGCTGTAGCAATAATGCAGTGAGGTGTAGATTTGTTAGTTAATGGCTTCAAACAGTCGTCTCCCTCATGCAAACGGGAAAAACAACCAAAGTGTAAATGGAGAGTGCACTGAAGACTAAAAACAAAACACTCTTCACCTGCCTTTTCAAGCTCAGAGGGATCTAATGTTAACCCCCTCTCAATGTTTCTCTCATTTCATCTCACCCAACCCTCAATTCACTGTGGGGGGAATTTTTTTTCGCTTTATTTTTTATACTTTAGTCTTCTGTTATGATTTCTAACTTGTCATGGGTGCCATTGTTCTTATGTTGGTGTTTGCATACTGTCTGTACGCATAATGAGCTTGATTTGTGGCACACAAGTCCTCCTGATTTGATACTGCTCAGTTTTGAGGCAGAGGCCCCCTGATGAAAACTGAACCTTGCTTCTTCTTGGACTGTGACTGACGACATTGTTGCGAGACAGACGTTGATATTAAAAATCTGAATGGTGATGAAAGTTATGAAATGTATCTCAACAGCGGCCTGGTACAGGAGGTCAAAGGTGATTGACCTTCCTTGACTACTACTCCCACTTCCCAAATACACTTAAGTGTAGTCAGCTGAAACTGCGGATTCAACTGAGGTTTTTGCTTTTTTTTAAATTTTATTGTGTATTTTCTCCCTTAATTTATACTGGTAACATTGTCTTTACACAACAAAGACACAATAATGAAAAAAATAAGATAATAAAGTTGTTATTGTTGACACTGAATATCTGCCTGCTTTATTTTCTTTCAATGGCAATTGGAGGATGGGATGCATTGAATTGGCTTATTCGAGATTTCATGCCAATTTTTGTATGAAAAGGTGACTTTTATTGCAATTGTAAAATAAAAAAAGGCTATATAAAACAACAGTAACAATCCTAAACAGTCTTTGCGAGAAATAACTTTCAGAACTTACACTGTTTCACAGAGGTGTTGATTCAACTGTTTGTGCTGCCAGCCTAGCCCTATTGATATACATATGGTGGGTACATCTGTATAACCAGATGCAGTTCAAAAGCAGCACAAGCTACAGCTTCCAAAATGATCATATAATTGAACAAAAATTAAATAAAACCATCTCTGAAACTATTTATATAAATCTGAACATTTCAATCTTCATAAATGGAGGTTTTATTGCAGGACTGTTGTATCAGACAGTTGTATTAGTTTTATTCCCAAGGTGTACCTAAACTGACAGCTGAGTATATGCAAGGGCGCATCTCATTCCAACGTAGTGAATATTTTCTGGAGGGGACATAAATATCTCCCCAATATACTTCAAATAATCTGCTGCAATATAAGCGTTTTTTACAATATTTAGTATATGCATTCATGGTATTTTATGGTCAATCAATAAATATGAGACTATGTGCATACTAAGCCTGTGTAAATGCATTGGTTCAGACCGCTGAGCAGGATGCATGGTGTGGGGTGGGGAATAAAGAAACCTTCAGAAAGTAGGCTATTGTGTTTATGTGTGAATTATTTCAAAGGTACAACTGGATTCTATTAACGATATATTTTCAACAATATAGTTTATTTTGAAATATTTTTTTTGGAGGAGGCAACTAAATGCGCCGCATTTGGCGCTTAAAGTGCCGCGGTGCGCCTCCTTCCTGGCGTCACGAGCTGTTGGGCCGTTTCCAGGGCAACCAAGTGAAGTCAATCAAGAGTCAGTGCGGCAGCTGTGAACTTCAGCGCTGAAGAACCGAGAACAGCAAAGTGTCCGGCTCCGTTCCTCCAGAGTGACTTCTGTGGAGGAGGAGGGATTCAGGACTTTAAAAGGTATAGTAAGATATAGACATGTACATGTACGTGAGTGGAGGAATTAGTTTGAAATCCATTTATGAAGATAAATTGTTTGGGAAAAAAATCTCCTTCGTGGCCTCTCAGAATGCCACTTGAAAATAGTTTTCATGCATTACAGTCACTGTAGCTAACGTTAGCTGAGCACCTGACAGGAAGAACCCTGCATCACAGGACCCAACCTGCTGTACTTGATGTTCATCTTGGGGAGTGGGAGAGAAACAAGACAGCGAAGGAATTTATGGTCTTCTCAGTAAAAAGGAGTTTGTGTGGCCTGCTAACAAGCTAAATTGTCCTGGTTTCCTGGACAACAGGGGCAACATAACCCCCCCCCCCCCCACACACACACACACCTCTCATGACTGCCCAGTCAGCCGTCCCCACCGGTCCGTACACTGGGGATGTGGTGTGTCTGTGTGATCCTGCTGAATGTCTGCACACTTGTCTTCAGCAGGAGAACATGGCGGACAGAAACCGTGACAGAGCCGAGGGAAATGCAGAGGACACTGATGAGCTTCTTTACACTGGTCTGTATATATTTATACTATATACAGTATATTTCACTCTCATGTGAATTTGCACCCGCTCCTTTTTTAACCCTTTTGTTTGACCTCACAGATCTCAATGTCAACAGCAGTGTGTGTGACCTGGACCGTCAGCCTCTCAGACGGGACCACTGTGACCTCCTCTTAGACGCCATCGATGCTCAGCTTGGTCAACTGCAGGTCTGTGATTTTCACTGTCAGTGAAACTACACGTCTGTATTTTTGAATGTGTTATCAGAAATACGTTCTCTTTTTTATGAGCAGTTATGTGTTTGATGCAGGTCCAGTCCAAGAATCACCAGGGAATTTTCAGAAAGCATGACTGCAGCGATGTTGGTAATTTATGTTATAACACACATCTTTATGACAATCTTTTAAAACATTATTGGTAATAATCTGTGTATTGGATTTTTTCCCCAGCCCCTCTTCAGTGGAGTCAATCTCTGAGCAAAGACACAGGCCTTGGAAGTACAACGCCAACAAATGACACTCCTATGTCTTGTCTCGATTTGATACACACTCCGGTGACCGAGCAATTATTAGGTGATATTTCAATATCATTACATGAAAAGCTGATTTCTTACAGTTTTTTAAGCCAAATTCTTCTCAAAGGGTTGTTTATCTTTTCAACGTCATGTGTGCACTTGAAAGACAAAAACAAAGAGTGAAATGAATAAGATGTGTACATGGTCCCTAACCTATTAGAGTAAGCCTGATGTCTTCATTGGCTTTCATTTGTTTTTAATCCTTAGTGGAAAAGACAAGCTTTTTTTGAAACTAAAACTCTAACTAAGACTCCACTTCTCTACCCAGAGAGGAGCACAGGCTGCAGCGGAGGTCCTGACACTCAAGAGGATACTAAAAAGTGGTCTGACAGAGGAACGAGAAACAAAGAAGCAATGGAGTCTCGGAGAGAGGAGGTCATCTGGAGACTCGAGAGGCTGCTTGGAGACACCTGTAAAGAGGACACAATAGCAGGAGAGGCGCATCCTCCTTCAGACAGTGTCTGCACTGAGGACTTTGCCAGGCGCTTCACAGAGGAGATGGTGGAAGTGCCGTTGCCAGAGAGTAAATTTCAACAGTCAGACAGAGAAGAAGAGGCTGAGAGGTGTAAATGTATGTAGCATATTCTTAACATAAACATTAACATAACATGTTATTCCCATATAATGAACTGTATGTTATGCGTGTATTAAATTGTATACCAGTAAATTGGTTGTTCCAGCACTTTTGAAGTTAACCTCAGGGGTCCACTTGCTTGACTCTAGACTCTTGTCCCTGGTCCGATTACAACCCTGGTACACCTTTGGTTCTCTCTCACTTCCCTCGCAGTCACTCACAAAACCAGTGTTGTAACAGAACAAGAAAACAAGCATCACAACGAGAGCTGTTCTCCTAAGGCCAGGTGCTTGGCAGGTACCACACAAGCACAGTCTCACTAATCCTCCTGTGCATCTGTTCACTGCAAATGGTAACTGTAGGTTGCCTTTTTGTTTTTCATTAGGAGTGCCTGTGAGGGGTTTCGATGCTGTGTCCATTGCAAGCGACCTTGACTCAGTCTGTTCAGAGCAGGTCAGATGGCACATTCTCACGCGACCAGGTAAGAGACTGCAGAAACTGTGGAGGAAAGTGGGCTTCACTTTTAAAATCATACAACATGTTCATATATGAATATAACCACTACTTGTAACATGAGTGTATTAAATTGTAGTTTACATCATTATTGCCATGCCCCAGGATGGCACTGTCTCATTCAGTCTGCCGCAGGCCTGGACGATTACTCCATCACCCAGAGTGACTAT
Source organism: Scophthalmus maximus (assembly GCF_022379125.1). Lineage (NCBI taxonomy): Eukaryota > Metazoa > Chordata > Actinopteri > Pleuronectiformes > Scophthalmidae > Scophthalmus > Scophthalmus maximus. Next base: position 12,752,077 of record NC_061533.1, on the reverse strand, counting down.
GACACACTCACACAAGAAGAAAGTGAACCTCAGTCTATATCAGGTAAACAAGGTTTGACTGTTTATTCTTTCATCTACAGAGTCCACGGTGAGAACGCTTTCATCTTTAAATCTTTAAAAGTCCACAGATCCTCTTTTGGACGTGCACAAAAGAGAAGTCCTTCTGTTTGTAAAGCTCAGCAGAAAAAGAGAGAAAGCTACAGGTAAACCAAACCGAGCAACATTTCAAAACTCATTCTGTCTTTGTCTCCACTGTTTTTCAGTCATATATACTGTGCATTTTTGCATTTTGCAGACTTGAGTGTTCCTCGGGTGATGATGACAAGGACACAGATGAGGACACCAACCACTGGAGTGGAAGGTGTAGGTCAGAGAATACATCAGTGAAAATGCAGTCTGCAAAAATGAAAGAGCGACTCGCTAATCTCCGACAAGTAAGAATGAATCATAGTGTATCTACGCATATTATTAAGGGATATTTGAGAAATGTTTTATAACAGCTGTGTGTGTGTGTGTGTGTGTGTGTGTGTGTGTGTGTGTGTGTGTGTGTGTGTGTGTGTGTGTTTGTGTGTGTGTGTTGTTCAGAAATGTGAGAAAGTGGAGGAGACACTAATGTTGAAGAAAACTCATTTAAAAGACGTTGAAGTCTGCCTCTCTGAACTTCAGCAGAGGAGAAAGGTAAAGTGCAGCATCCTCAATAGAAAACTGAATAGAAGTCTCACTGACAAAAACTATCTCGCAGGTTATGGTTTATGCCCCAGCATGCCTTGCGGGAATTAGAGCGACTAATGGCAGAGAACGCACGGATTGAGAAGGAGAGGCAGACAATGGAGTCCGGTCTGATTGACAGCAGTGTAGAGAGAGACTCTCTCAGGTATGCTGATATTTTATCCTTCTAATTTTGATAAATGCGTTTACATGATACTGATCTTAAAAGAATCATAGGGCTGTGAAAGAGTGACACAACAGTGAATGTGTTGTAGTTGCCAACTGAGAAAGTTGCAGAGGCAAAGAGAGTCGTATGTCCATGAGATCAGAGACATGGAAGAAGAACTTGCAGCTCTGAGTCAACATAAAAAGACACTGAAGGACGGATCCTGCATGGAGAGGGTAACTAAATCCGACCCAAGCAATGTGTTCTTAATTTCCATCCTTGTGCTCAGTAACATGTTTTAATATGTCAGGTTTGTTCTTCAAACACCAATTTTTTTGTTGCTCCACTGTTCCGCAAACAGAGCAGCGTCATCATGTCGGTGCTGGAGAGGGAGGAGATAGAGAGACAGCTGGACAGTGCAAAAACGGAATTGTTCGCTGAACAGCGACGTGCAAGAGAGAAGCTTGAGTCCATGCAAGAGGTACAGTATTAAGGTCTTTTTAATTTTGAATACAAGTGACAATTATAAACCATAACTATATCAATATTAAAAATAATTGTAATAAAATAATTACAGAACTGTAAAAACAACAACATCCAAAATTAATAACTCAACAATTAATAATAATAAAATGCTCATTATAAGATGTTCTGGTTTTATGTTAGTGATTTTTTATAAGAAGAAATTATAGAACATTATTAGTTGTTCAGGTTTATGTTATTCTCAAAAGGTCATAACTTTGTAAATGTAATCCACATTCAGACGACATCAGAAAAAATAAGTCATATTTGTGTATTAAAAGACCTGTCAGTCAATTCCAGTGCAAAATCAGGTTTTAAACTAATTTTTTTTGTTGTGAGCCTTCTAAGGTCATATTGTGCCTTCAATACAAATATCACTAAGTTGTGAATGGATCATTTGAATGACAAGAAACATTTACAGGGATGAACTATTTAGGTTTTTTCTGTAAAAGGCACATTCTCCTTTCTGTGTTTAAAGTATCTTTGGATATGTGTTCATCAAATGACATTGGAGCAGAATTTAGAGCAGACACGTGAGGAACTCCAGAGAGCCACAGAGGCAGAACGCTCACAGAGGAACAGGTGTGCAGGTCTGGAGGAGAAACAGATCCAGAAAAAGGAGCAAATTGAGGTGATACCTTATATCATCATGCTAAATTGTAATCATCACACTCTCTTCTAATTATAAAAAATTATCTGTCAAGCAAATGGCAAAATGTTGGCATCCACTCTCCAGTATGTCTTATTCTCTTCTAACTATCCCTCCTATAGACTCTGTACCTGAACAGAACAGAACCTTCATTAACGTCACTAACGATTGCTGTGTGTCTTTTATTCGTAGGCGCTTGAGGCTCAAGTAAGTGAGCTGCAGGTTGAACACGGAGAATGTAAGATCAGGGTGGGCACTTTGGAGAAGATGTCGGCCCAGAAGGAGCTACAGCTGCTACATTTACAGGAACAACATGGGACTTTACAAGCAGAGCGAGATGGACTGAAGGGGGAGCTAAAACACCTGACAACCCAGCACTACAAAGCACAGAAGGAGGCCCAGGAACAAGCGTACAGAATGATGGTAAGTGTAAAAGCTTTCTGCGATTTTTCCGAACTGCATTTATATTTTTATTATATCATCTTCAACAGAGAGACGTGTTGTCTTTGATTCTCATTTGGGTGACAAACAAGACTGAAAATTCAAAATACTGATTTGTCTAATTCCTTCTCAGGTTAATCAGCAGACTAAAGAGGAGAAAGCAGGTGATTTGAAAGAACACACTCTGGCTCTCACACGATGCATTGAGACCATGCAAAACTCCATTCATGTGAGTGTGTCAATTGGAACCATTTAAAACCCCCTACAGCACTTCAACATGAACTGCTTGATGAAGTTTGGATTCCTCAAGTGGCTATCGAAACCTAAAAATCTATCATAAATATAGACTGAGACTGGGTTATTTTTTAAGATGTGATCTTCTCTTGTTCTGGCAGCTAAAAGAAGAAGAAGCAAAGAAGCTAAGGATGTCTCTGGAGCAGCGGAGGGAGGAGGCAAGGAACCGCGAAGAGCAGCTGCACATAGAAGTCTCTGAAAAGGTATTCTGATAATCCCTGTGCCTAAAATATGCTATCTTTTTTCGATATGATTACATGATATGCACAGTATGCTCTCGTTTAGGTGCACAAAGCAATCGAGGAGGAGAGGAGGAAGTGGGAGACAGAAAAAGTGGAAGCTGTGCAGGTGCACTGTGGGATACTGGCAGAGCAGAACAGAAAGAGCCTGGAGAGCGCGAGGAGGGAGACGCAGCAAGAGAAGAGTAAAGCACAAGCTCTTCAACATAAAGTTCTGCAACTAAAAACAGTAAGGTGACTCGCAAACATGATATGCAACATTACCGTCTTAAATGCATTGAAACATTGTTTTTTTTGCATGATTTTTCTATTTCTCTGTAAGAGAATGCAGCAGTTGGAGAGTGAAAGTTGTGCACAGCAGAGAGAGCAGGAGTCTGTGCTGGCTGTGATTTGCAAATCACTGAAAGAGGAGCACCAGGTTGAGCTGCAGGGGTTAAAGAAACAGATGGCACAGGTGCAAGAAAACCACAGAACATGATCATTTGCATGCACATAAAACAAGATGCTGTTATAGAAAATCTAACGTGTGTGTGGTCTGTGGTCGCAGGAGAGTCAGAGGACAGTGCTGCGGCTCGAGCAAGCGGTTCATCTGGCAGAGAAAGAGGCTGATGGACTCCAGGTGATGCTCAAAGTAAGGGAGAGCAGTTCTAACCAAATCACAGCTGAGCTGGACCAGCAGCACAGGCACTGGGCCCGTGAGCTGGGGGCAGAGTGCCAGCATGTACAACTCTTACTGGAACAGAGCGGAGCCAAACCAAGTGCCCTGCAACTGCCTGCCAGGTATAATGTCCTGCTCCGGTTCACATCTATATCTGGTGTAGGAAGAAGTGGATACTTTGTGGGCAATGCAGTGTGTTTGATGATCAGCCTCTGATTATGGTGCCTGTGTATCGTGCAGTCCCACAGTAGCCGAGGCTCTTACAAGCCTGAGAGCACTGAGAGAGCAGTTGGAGCGCTTGATTAAGCATCTACACCAGGAGCTTGATTCACAGAAACAAAGTTCAGAGCAGCTGAAAAAAGACACGGTATAGTTAGGACTTTACATACAGCATAGTTTCTGATGTTTGAAAATACATCATATTATATTAATTCATAATTTGTTTTCAGGAGCGGGAATTGAGCACTCAGAGGCAAAAGCTTAGGATGGAGAAAGATCAAGCCTTAAACTCTCTTAAGGAGCGTCTCATTCAGGTATGAGCTTACACACCTTTTTTTTTATAGCTCTTGTTTCTGCAAACAGACCCATCAGTTAAAGCATTACAGAAATGTTGTGCATCTGTGCAGGAGCACATTGAGGAGTTAAGCAGTCTGACCAGGGCTCATATGAGTGGTGGAGGAGCAGAGGGAGGCGGAGTAGCAGCATCTCTCCGCAAGCAGCTGAAGGCCAAAGACCTGGAGCTGAGGCAGGTTCAGAGGAGCATGGCTCAGTGGAAGGAACAGACTGCAGCTCGTCTGGCATGCAAGTTTGAAGAGGAGTTGACAGCTGAACTGGAAAGGTGACATGCTAAAGATAAAAAGGGCAGAGTCCTCCAAGCAAAAGTCAAAATGCTGCCACTTAACGTTTGACCTATCAAAAGTATGAAGCAATCATTTTCCTGATTTTTGACCCTCTTGTTATGGCATTCGGAATCTAATTGGTCCACACAGTAGGAATCAAACAATGTTCCTCTGTTGGTCTGCTGCTAAGCTCTACTTTTTGCCATCTCACAGGTGCAAGGCAAAGTTGTTAAGGGGAAGGTAACTGGTTTCTGTGTGACTAACCAATTGACTGTCAATGCAATAGCATGATCTCACCTCAACTCATGTGTTCAGACCATAGATGTAAAATTAACTTTAACATTAACATGTAACAGTTCGTGTAAACCCTTAACCCAACCCTTCTCACGCAAAAACTATTCTCACCTGAGGACCTTTCAAATCTAGGTTTTTTTTCTTTGTTGTACAGAAAAACATCAAAGACTCGAGGGGAGGAACAGAAAAAGTTTGAGAGGCCTGAAGGAGGGAAGACACTTAATGTGAAGGTACATTTTGGACTGTTCACACAAAGCTAACACCTAATACTGTAGGAACCTGGTGTTCTTTATTTTCTTGGAGAAAAGAAAATCGTACATCTCTGCCGGTGTCTCCCTCCCATCAGGAAACTCAGAATTCAGCCTGCTCTCCCTCCCTCCATGTTGTGGACTCTGCTGCCTCCCAGAGCCCCTCAGACGTGGCTTCATTCAAGCTTCTACGTTACCTCCAGAGCAGAGTGAAGCAGCTCCGTGTAGAAAACCAGGAATATACCTGCAGCCCTTCTCCTCCACACACAGTCCCTTTAGATTTGCGAGGATCCTATCTTACAACAGTGAGTAAGCTCTTCTAGAAGCAATTGATTTTAGACTTGTCCTTTCACGGTAACCACTAGCTCCATTTACAGGGCTGCTAAACAACAAGTATAGTGCAAATATTAGAAATTGTAATTTTTTGCCTCAAGGCCAGGTGAATTTGGTTCAGGTTTGTTACCATCTATATAATATAATATAATATATAATATGATAAAAATCTGCATTTGTTGAGCACTTTTCATAACCCAAGTTACAAATTCGTTCAAATATTGCAGCAAAATTAAAGGCAAAAAAATCACAAGATTAAAGATAAAAAACAATAAATTATAAAAAAAAAGTGTATTCGTTTTGTTTTGTTTTTTAACTCAAAACTGAACCAACATATGCTTTCCATTTAAACATTTGTTTTAAGAAGGGGTTTAAAAGATGTCCCTGACTTTACTGACGTCACTGATTTGTTCCAACATCTCTGCCCCCTTTCGTTTTCATCCTGGTCTCTGAAACAAATAAAAAAACGTCCGCCTGACAATCTCACATTTATGTGCTGACTCATATGATACTGTGATGTATGTAGGAAGAAACCTGCATACGTGTCATCATATTTTCACAGCTCAACAACTGAAAATGTAAAAATCATCAGCAATCTGATGAGAATAATTTCAGTGTATGATGCTGATGCACCACTCATATTAATGTCATAAACAAGGTTTATGACATTAATGCATAAAACATTACTTACTCCATTTATAGTACCTCACTTCTTAAATGTATAAAGTACAACTACCACCATGCTCCAGAAGCACCACAGAAACAAAGAAGCAAACTACCTACAATTCCTTTTTAACAGACACAGCTCTTTGGGATCTGATTTCAACTGCAAAACTGTCAAGGACGAGGGACTATTGTAAAAAAAGGATTATCATCAATTGGATATTATTTCTGTGCTTTTCTTAATATCAGCTAATATTGTCTGGTGTGTCTCCTTCACAGATGATGCAAGGCGAAGGCAGTGCTGGCATTCAGAGCCAGTCAGCAATCAGGACAGTCTCAAGTTAGACAGATTAAACCTTACCGAGCGTGTTTGAATGAACACCATTCATGTAACATACTTTCGAGTCCGGTTCTTGAGAATTTCAAGCTACTTTTGCCGACTACACAGATGAATCATTCACTGTCAGATGTACTCGAGGTGCAGATTAACAAGCAGGTCACGGTGACAAAAGACACAACTGAAGATTCTGTCATTCAGTTCACATTCCTCTGTGTTGAGGCAGTCAAATGTGTATGGTTTACGGTTACAGTGAACTGTGAATGAGTGATGAACTGACATTTTTACTGGAGACTGAAGATCATGTGAGTAATGTCAAATGACCCCATAAAGCTGACAGTTCTTTGTGGGAAATCCCTTATGATCATAAATCTTACATAATATTTAATTGTAAAATGATGTTTCTTGTTGTAAGTTCAAAGAAAATTGTCATTACCATTGACTATGCCTTTATACATCTTTATCAACTTTGTCAAATGTTTCATCTTAATGTAAAAACTGGGACCATGTATGTATGTATGTATGCTATTAAATGAGATTGAGGAGTTGTCACTTATGGCATTCCACATGGGTCAGTCCAGGGACCATTACTCTTCCTCATATACTGTAGGTAATGATTAACTAGATTCCACTGAACTCAAGCAAAATTCTATCCAATAAAAACCAACCATGCCATCCCATTGACAATTTCAGATTTTATTTTAACAAATATAAAACAATACTAGCCTGGTTGAAATTCTGGCAATGAAAAATACAATCAAATTATAAGGTGCATTTCTAGGACTTCTTTACAAATCCCTCAAAGCTCACAGACAGCATACCTGCTAAACAATGTAGGAAGATCATCTTCCGACCACAAGTAGAACTGGAGGCCATGCAGAGAGCAACACACGGACACATTTCAGTGTCCTGTCAATGACGACCAGAAGCTGAATGTAAAATCTGTACAAATTCAGGTGCTGCGCACTGATGTGTCACAAAGAACAAAGTCATAAACAGCATACACCAGTGTGGTATTGGCCAAGCTTTGGCAAAATGCTGTGCAAATGATCGTATTTGTAAGGGCAAAGGTCAATTCTGTGAGTTATGTGGAGCAGGTAATGTAAGGCAATTGTTCTAAGCAACTTCGTTAAAGTTTTAAAATAACAACAGGAATTTTGGAGATTTAAATGAAACCTCTGAAATAAAACTAATTCATTAGGTTGAGTGTTATTATTACGTTAAATTTAGTTGTCGGGATTATAGTCAGAAAACAGAAAAAATGAGTGATGAAACTGAAAATGACAAAACTGCTTGAGGAGCACAAACTGTCCAAAACAGCACAATATTCATGTAAAGCCAACGTGCCTTGCCAAACTGACCAACTTAAGGAAGTCATGAGTCCTTTGTAGTCTTTTGTGTTACTACATGTCCAGTCTTTGACTTTGGCTCTTTAAGCCGTTAAGCACCATTACATTTCCATGTCCTCCTCTCCGGAGCTGTGGGCCACAGGAAAGCTGTACAGAAGAGAGTGTGTGTCCGCAGGTGCACTGGGGGGGCTCAGGGGACTGTGGGGGACTGGAGATGGACACGGAGTCGGGATCTGCCGTGATACTGTCTGTTGTTTACGCTGTTTTTGTAATGAGTCCTTAAGCCTCCGACAGAAAGGGTCGTCAGGAGGCCGCCACAACACCAACTCCATGCAAGAATGGCTCCTACAAGTACGAAGAGGTGAAGGAGGACAAAAAGATCCATCAGAAGGATAAAAAAAATAAATTAAAGGAACTGTTTTAAGGGGTTTTCAAAGTCAATAAATTCCTCCCATAACTCAAGTCATGTACAATAAGTTAGTTTAGTCAACATTGTATTTTTTGAATAACAAAATAAAGACAACATACACAGACTGGGCTACTTTGTGGGGGAGGATGTTGCTTATGCCGCGCTGCAGGTCCTCTTTCAAACTGTCTGAAATCACCAGCACCGGCCGTCTCGGGGCCGGCTCCACATCCAGATCCTCGTCGTCGTCTTCCAGCGTTATCCTGTGATACATCAATACCACATTGTACACTTAGTGTATAGAGGTTACTGTACATGTTGATGACATGTCTTTTTATGTCCAAAACCAGGATCAATAATAATCTAATTAACTTTGCCTGTAAGTGATGATAGTTACATATTCAGAGTTAAGGATCTAAACTAAATCCTATAATTAAACCATGTTCTCAAGTGTTTTGAGTGATTATAAAAGATTTTGAATGAGTAACATGTCATGCTGTATGACATGTTTGACAAGCAGGACACATCCGCCTGATCGAAGTAATTTCAGTAGATATTATTATGATCTGTAACAGACTCGTGTCCTGCCCAGGTTTTACCTCATTAATCACAGATGCAGATGTTGTTTGTGTTTTCAAGCTGGGGGAAAAACTGTGGCAACTTCTGCGTAAAGTAAAGCCACGTTCATACCCTCTACTAACATAGGATGTCAAACAGCCCGGAATTGCTGAGACACTCTTTCTACATTATTTTCTTACTTGCTATACCCATTAACAACTGGTTGGTTTGAAATAGGGTCTTTGGTAATGAGGTGTCCATCTGATGTCTAATCCTGGGAGGTGGATTTTGCGAATGTTCACACAAACTTCCAAATTGCATACCTGTCTTCAATCTCCTGCAGTTTCCTCTGGGCTGCCTCGATCTCCATGCAGGAGCTCTCCATCTCAGGTCGGGACAGCACAGGGGAGGGATGTGGCAGAGTGGAGGGCTGAGGCTGTGGAGGTGCGCTGCCGGCTCGCTGTGCAGACAGCGGGGGGCAGCTTTTTGCCGCAGGCCAGTCACGGCGAGCGCCGCCGTTTGAACCCTCCAAAACATCCACTTCCGCCTCCACCATTAACCTCCTCCTTTTGGCACTGCAGCCCCTGAGAAAACACACTGCCATGTGAGTACTCCGGGCAGCGTGCAATGTTTCAGACTGGGTGTTCTGTGCCTCTCTCACTTACTCATCGTCGACTCTCCGCCGGTGCTTCCTGAGGCACCGTGTCTCCCAGCTGCTGCGGGACAGACACGATGTGTCAAAACAGAAAATACACATCAGGCTGAGACTGAAGGATACGTCAAGTACTGCCAGTGTACTTCGTACAGATGTACGCGCCCCCAGTTCATCACCTACTCACTTGTTGGAGGCTGTTGCTCTCTGGAGGTGGCCAGACGTACTCGGAGGTCCAAGGTCAAATTCAGGAAGGCTGGTGGGGCCTGAAAACGAATACATGGCCGGCAGGAACCCCCGTTGACTGCTCAGGGGGGCCGGGTGGTGCATGGTGGTGCGGCCGGTGACAGGCTCTGAGGAGGAACCAGGGGGGACAACTACGAATGGATCTGATCTGGGAGATCCGAGTGGATACCGATCAGAGGAGCTGATGGGAGGTGTTCTCTGGAACCCACCTGGGGCCAAACAACTTCTGCGTCTGTTCACAGGGGGTCGGTTGTCTGGTCGTCCAGCTAGCTACAACGTTACAGACACAAACTGACGCCACACGCGCCTGTGATGAATGACGTTGCTAATAAGTTAGTCAGAAAGATATGAAGTTAGTGTAACGGACCAACCTGCGCAGCTGCCCTGCCCCTCTGTGTTGTTGTTGTTGTTGTTGTTGTTGATGTGTTGCTAGCTTGTCTGCGCTCAGTTCGCATTGATTTGCTTCACAACAACACGCTGTGTTCGCTCGGGTCTCATTAACCCGGATATGTGACGATACCACCTGCTGACAGAGATATCGGCCGGACGCTCTCGGCGACGTGAACCGCGGTCACGTCATCAGTCGTCCGTTTCTCCGTGGGCTAACCAGCCCACCCTCAATTTGGAGTGCCCCCGTATTCCAGCCTTTATGGTAAATGCCCTGAAAGTGCAGGCATGCAGAGTTAGCATTGTCCGGTTTTCAAAATAAAATATTATTCTATACTCAGTACATATAGGGTAATAACAGTGATTGGATTGCATTCGCGTGGCTACAACATGTTACCCGTGTCACTTATAGATTGACGTAATTATAAAAATGAGGGACATTAGATAATGGGTATTGTTGAGGAATTTCTGTCCTGTGCTCTCCTGAGAAACTGCACAGATGAGCGTTCTCATGCACCAAGCGAGGTCATCTTATCTACGAGACAGTCGGTGGGAAGCTGAAAGCTGTCTCGGAGATGTCACAGTCGCGGTGAGAGGTTTGATATTACTCTGACAGCGCTTAACACACTGCAGGGCCCAGAGATAGGCAGACTATGTTGGGACGCTATACACGGTGAACCTGTTGATCTGTGTAGTGAACCGAATGTCTCCTCAATATTGAGCTGTTGTAATAAATACTTCTGCCTAAGAAAACATCCACGGTCTCTGTCTTCCTGAATCAGCATCAACTTCAGAAATTACAAATTAAAAGTCCCCCATCTGCTCGTCAATATGACTGGATTTCTGAAACTTGAGCTGCTATAAAAACATATTACTACAAGCAGCGTTGAACAGGCCTTTGCACTGTATGGTGTCAAGGCTTTCCTGACCAAATTTGAGGTGGATGTGGTCAATCTGCAAGTAGCAGGAGATAAAAATATGAAAACCTGTAATTTTCTGTTGTCAGTAGTGCTATAGCGCTATGACCATAAACTGGATGTTGGACATGCAGATGTCTTCAGGTTGTGAAACATTAAAATTTGTGAAAGATTGGACAACTTTTATGTGAGCTACCACCAACAACTTCCCTTTTCATGGAGAACTTGTCTGTGGAAAAAGAAAACTTCCTAATAATATCTACTTATTATTTTATATTCATTTTGTTTCATTTTCTGTATACTTCAGTATATATTTATTAATGATAAGCTGAATAACCATCTGATTAATTGAATGAACGCTCACCGGAACATTACTTTTATTGTGAAATGTGTTCTGATGCGGTGTTACCGTAATGCATCGAAAAACATGTAGCTCAAAACAACATGGGAGTTAGTTTGACCGTGTTTCTTGAAGCGGTTGTATTCGAAGTAGGGGCCGGCTTGAGTGCAACTGATGTGAACGACTTGAAAGGCAAACTGGGTCACGACGACGTCAGCTAGCTATTCTATAATGAAATGAGACGCGAGGGGAAGATACGCCAAGTTTCTAGAAGAGCCATGTTACTTGAGGTGAATTGTGGGAAATGTAGTTCCGGCGGACTCAACTTTCCGCACATTCTTTTTTGTGTCAGAACACTCGGTTGGACAGAGAAGCTGAGTTACCTTAGTTAACGTTTTGTTCATGCATTGTCAGTTCCGTTTCAAGCAACTCAGTTTAAATAATATCAGCGGTGAACATAAGCAGCTATAAGTGACCGGAAATCGATATGTGTAAAACAATATAGACACCGGGTTACTTCTCTTGTGTCGTTCTTACCAAAGACTATAGGTCGACAAGATAATTATCTCCTACTTCCGGTTCACGGTCTGACCCACAGCTGGGTTTAAAGGACCTGTCAGCGCAGATGACAAGTCACGTGACAGTGAAATACTAGGAGCTGTTGTCTCCGCTTGTTTCCTTACTCAGCTCCGGTTCTTCACGCTGAAGTCTCTCTCCCCGAGGAGGTAACAAACTGCTGTTTACTGGAGAATTTACAAGCAATAAGTATATGAGCTAAATTACTAAAACTGCCCTGATATCATCATTATAATGTCGAGCCAATAATATTTACCTAACATCACTGAATAGATTGTTATGTATCTATTTCAAAAGTACATTGCTTTTATTTTCAGATTTGCTGTTTAGCATCTTTGTACTTTCTAAATTACTTGAAAACTATTTTTTTCGTCTACTCACGTAATAATTTACCTGTGTTGTTACTTTGTCACTATAGACAAACATTGATTTTCTCCCCTCTGTGTGTGTTATCCAGCAGATTATTCAGAATGCTGTCTTCGGTCATTATAATAGGCCTGCTGGCCTTTGCCTCTAGCAAACCATTGGGTACGTAATGTTTTAAAATAAAAACAGCTATCTCCAGAGTCCAGTCATCTGTGCCAACTCTGGGGAAAACACCCGCTTGCAAATGCACCAACCCACTGGTGTGGACATTTACAGATTTCGCAACTGCCAATTGCAGCAATTTGCTTGTTCAATGACAAAAATTGTGCAATTGTCAAGGTACGGAGAATGGTGGCATCCCTCTGGTCTTCAGTGCTGAGGAAAAAATATAGAGCAACACTAAGATATTTAAAGGTTGAACACAGCAATGAAAATACTTTAAACTATTAAGTCCCCACCGTCTTTTTGTCCTCTCACTGTGTCTGCTGACCCTGCAGTTCCGGTTTAGCAATGCCACAAAAGTTCAAGTGCATGTCAGCAAGAGAGTTACTGAAGTACTTTAATGCCTGCTAATCAAACTGTCTGAGAAACATTTTTCTTTTCTTTTTAAATATTTGAAATCCAGATACTGAAGCATCCAACAATGAGCTGCTCCTGTCACTCAACAAGGATCTGCTTCGCTCTCTGGAGAGGCAGGGCGGACTCCCCAACCCCAGTGTGCACTTGGCATTACGGATTTCAAATCACCACAACCTTGCCAAGGAGAATGAACACCTGAATAGACTGAAGACTCATCTGCACAACGACTTACAAAAGTAATTCGACATTTACAAACACACCGATCTTTCAATGTTGTACCATTTTTCAATCTGTATGTCCAATGATTTAGTCTTGTTCCTTGATGTTCTCACCTGTGCCTATGTCAGCTCTCTCTCTAACAGCCAGTCTGTGGTCGGCCTCTTGGCACTGTACACTCTGGCTTTGAAGTCGTCCTGCTACGACCTCAACACAGTCACCTTCACCGTCAGGGAGACAAGTGAGACGCTGCTGACACACCTGAAGAGGCAGATGGAACAAGAAAAAGAGCACATTGCCTGTAAGTTCCTTCGACCTGTCACAGGGTCAACGATTTTCATGGAAAAAAAGTGCTCACCATAAATTTTTACAGTGTATAAAAGTGTAAAATCTCAAAAAAAAAGCCAATCCAGTTAGGATTTATTGTTATTATGTTCTTAATGGCTGTAATTTTGCCTCATAGCTGTGATGTGTCTTTAGTATGTCTCAAAGACATTTTTGATTTTGTGTTGGTTATACTTTATGCAATAATTGTACTGAAACACATTTTTATTTCACCTCTGATTGAAATCATTAGAGCGACTGGAGCAACTATTGACAAATTCCAAATCGACAAACAAAATGCCAACTGAAATAAAAAATAACGAGTGGCACTGGAGATAATAAAGTACCTAAACATAACTGGGAAGTCTTCTTTTAGTATGATTTGGTTTCTTTTTGTTTCCGCTCTCCTTCACGCAGACAGCCACCGCCCTTTGACCAACTATTACCAATACTCTCTGGGAGTGCTCGCTCTTTGCACAAGCGGCATCAGGGTCAATAACCATGTCAGCAACAAACTCATCAAGGCAGTGGAACAACAACACCTCAAACATGGAGACACTGAGAGCACTGGTGAGTGACACTTGCCCCGATGTAAAAATAAATAATAAATGAAAATGTGCATGAAAAGATATTTCTCAAATCCTTTAATAGAAATTGTAAATATTAATATACCGTATATGTGTGATAGTCTACTTAAAGATGCTAATTTACTAAGAAACACAAGATTATTCTCACCAGATACCTATGCCATGGCTGGGATGGCCCTCCAGTGTGTGAAGGACACTGGTTTTCATGTGCAGAATGCCGCGGAGCTGGACACAGCGCTCAGCACAATCAAGCAGAAGCTTTTGGCCTCTCGCAGGACTGATGGCCATATTGGCAATGAGTTCAGCACAGGTGTTGCAGTTCAAGTAAGGATCTAATCCCGGTTCAGTATTCATCCCAAATGGGAAACTTGTCTTGCAGTCTCTAGCGCAGAATAAGAAGAGAAAACAAGGACAAAAGCACAGAAATATTTTCTGTTCATACAACACAGAAAACAACAAAGACTCAGAGCAATTGATAAAATACTAAATTACATGTGCAAATTCAGCAGATTTATTGCATGGGGAACAAAAGAGTTTTTACTCCTATTGCACTCTGAATCACCGACCTGGAGGAAGAGTATCAAACTGAAGGTGAAGTGGGTGGTTTTGGGACACCTATGACCTTGCCAGCCACCTTCGCTCAGACGGTTATACCTAATGTTCAGGTTAACAAACTAAGCAATCATAGCCAATGTGAACATAGCAATGTTCCCCTATTGTTTATTCAGCCCCCTTTGGCTCTTTCCCTGAAAAAAATTGTGTTCAACAAACCCTTACCTCTCGCTTACATGTACTTATTCGTTGTATTTAAGGCCTTGTTGGCAATGGGCAGCCCGGCTGCAGATTTTGCTGCCGCAATGGAGGCCATGAGGATAGACGCCAGAAGCAACACATACCACAACCCCATGGCCATATCTCACATCCTGCCAGCACTCCAGCAGAAATCCTACCTGACTGTTAAAAGCAAGGAGTGTCTCAGTGAAGATGGTATGTGCAGCATTATTTCTACGCTCTGTTGTCACTGTTGTGTACTGTCAGTGTTTTAGTACAGCGGTGTGCCTCCCTACAGACACTCTGGTGCTGGAGCCCATCGATCCTGTGGTGGTTTTACCAAGCGATACCAAGGTGGCTGTGGCGGTGGAAGTGGTGACGTCCAGCGGGGCAGCTGCGGTTTACTCTGTTGACGTGCCAAAGGGCAGCTCTCTGTTGGAGGCCCTTGAACTTCTCAAGGCGAAAAGCGTTGACTTCACGTGAGTTCATGCATTTCAGCTTTTCATAGTTTCTATTGCTTTATGATTGCTTTTATTGATCATGATCTGACACTGTCTGGCAGGTTTGAGAAGGAGTCCAGTCTGTGGGGACCTTTCTTAAGTGTGGTGAATGGAGAGCAGGCCAGACAAAGTGACCGCAGATACTGGCACCTCTCCTCTGATGGCACTGCACTGAGTCAGGGTGAGGACACGCACATAAATTACACCATGACTCACTAAGAGAGCGATTCGATTGTTTCTTTGATCTGATGCTTTAATGTCACTCTCAAAATGAATTGCTGGTTTGTTCCTTCAGGTATCAATGATTTCAAGTTTGAGGCGGCTCAAAAGATCACCATCAAAAACACAAGCTACTGAGAATCAGTCACTGCTGATGCGTCAGTGACTGATGACAATTGAAAACAGTTCACTCTTGCATTTTTTTCTGTCCTTTGTTGTTTCACCCAGTGATTATATTCAAATTGCCACACAAGTTTTGCATTTCATGTTCAATTGTGTACAATTCTAATGTAATTTAGACACAACTGAACGTACTCTGCTGTGTATATTCTAACTTTAGTATGTCAATTGTAAAGATTTTTTTTTTTATGTGATTTTGCTTTTCAAAAAAGCTGTGATAGCTTCTTAAAAATAAAAGTTTCTGGAGGTTTGTGGGTTGTTGTTTTTTGATATATATACACATGGTAGGTTGGAGGTGGTGGGGGCTGAAGGGTGTGTTTTAGGGTGAAGCTAAAGTGTAAAGGGGTGAGAGGTAAAATGTTGATTGAAGGATCAGTACAGACTGTGTATATACTGTATTTTTATATACAGCCTCTGGGTTTGTCAGGCGGCTTTTATTGTGAAAGTAACGAACACGGAAGTGCACTTTGTTGCTACTGTTTGTAGCATGTGGCGCACACTGATATGAGGTCAACAATACTAACTTTACTCACCAGCTGCTAATACACGAAACGTGTACATGTAAATGCCACGGCGGGAACAACTGAACCGACAAATACACTCATGTTCGCAAAACAAGCGACAAACCGACCGTGTCCGTCACGGTGAGCTAGCTGCCACGAGGATTACTATGACAACGTCAGCCAGCACCGAGTGACGCGCCGACGAACGTGACCGTGGTCGTTCATGTCCCCGTCGCGATGGCCGCCCTGTGTGGACGTGTCCTGCTCCGCCGAGTGTCCGCATTCAACACACGAACTGGTGTGACGCAGGTCGGGAGACTGCGCTGCACCGGGCCTCCTCTCCAGACGACGACACCCGGAAGCTCCCTGCGAGCCGGAGACACGCCGTTGACACTGCGGGCGACCGAAGCGAACACGATGGCGAGTGAGGCGGACGGGGCCGGCGTCCCTGGCTCCAGGCGTCGGTCCGCTGAAGCTTCTGCTGATGGAGGAGCTCGAGTGAAGAGGGTTTCTATTGAAGGCAACATCGGTGCGTAGTTCAACTTATTATAAGCACATGTTTGTGTAGGGCTGCAACTAACGATTCGTTTCATAATCGGTCAATCGATGAGTTGTTTGGTCCGTAAAAATGGTGAAAAAAGTCGATCGTGTTTCCCAAAACGCCAAGATGATGTTTTGTTTTGTCCACACACCAAAGGTATTTAGTTCACTGCCACAGAGGAGCAAAGAATCCAGAACATATTCACATGAAAGAAGCTGGAATCAGAGAATTTTGGTTCTTTTTTTTTTCCTCATAAAAACTACTTGAACCGATTAATCGATTATCAAAATAGTTGGCGGTTAGTTTGGTAATCGATTACTAATCGATTAACTGTTGCAGCTCTACTTTTGTGACTTGGCTGTGTACCTGTCATGTACGCTTCCTTTTTATGTGATCTCGAATACCAAGCTGTGGGAAAGTCGACTTTTGCCAGACTCCTGCAGTCGGCCTGTCCAGACTGGGAGGTGATGGCAGAACCTGTCAGCAAGTGGCAGAACATCGAGAGCGGGACCTCGAAGGTGCGCACGTTCCCTGACAGCCACACACCTTCTCCCAAGGTGAGTCCGAGGACGCCGACCTGACCATCTCGGCCTGTTGCGTTCCACAGGGGGCCGACGCGTCCCAGCAGACCACGGTCAGCAACCTGCTGCAGATGATGTACCAGGACCCCCAGCGCTGGTCGTACACCTTTCAGACATATTCGTGTATGAGCCGGCTGAGAACACAGCTGCGGCCTCCTCCGGCTCGCCTGCTCAGCTCGGAGGGAACACCTGTCCAGGTGTATGAGCGCTCAGTCTACAGCGACAGGTGAGGGATACAGTGCAGGGCAAAATGGTTAAGGTAAATAAGTGTTAGGGGAATTCTAGTTCTGGGTCTTTCAATCAGAAGACCAATGATCCTCCAATGTGGACATGAAGGTGTATATTTCCTCTTTAACAATACTGGAAAGTCTAAAGTTCCAAACCAGACTGAGGTTGGCTGCAACTATCAACTAGCTCCACTATCCCTGAATTCAAACATTATCTCCACGCAAGCATTGTTTTTGAATAAACAAGAAAGAACTAGTGTGACATGTCTAAATGCACTCTGTGTGCTATCTAACTAATTGAGCAAATACTTTCTTTTTAATTTTGTTTGCGTGAAATGAAACCTGACTCTGTCCTTTCAGATACATCTTTGCTCTGAACATGTTTGAGTTGGGTTGCATCAACTCCACTGAGTGGGCTGTTTACCAGGACTGGCACTCTCTCCTGGTGGAGCAGTTTGGACACCAGGTGGAGCTGGAGGGCATCATCTACCTCACAGCCCCACCACAGGTACCAACATACAGTGACCCATACAATGTTCCATCAAGAACATCAGTGACAAAGAGGGATTAGAATTAAATGCATACAGTTGCAACACAATTTTAACATGTAACATGTATATGTCTTCATTTAGATTCACACGATTGACTAATATTCAGTTTTGTCACAAAACAATACAAGCGCATGGTCATTTTGTGCATTTCTCAGAATTGTATGGAGCGTCTGGAGTGTCGGGGGAGGTCCGAGGAGAGGGGAGTGAAACTGGACTACCTGGAGAAGCTGCATGTTCAACATGAGAGGTGGCTTATTGAGAAGAGCACCGAGTGAGTAACGATAATCACATGGGTGTTGTAAGTCCATATCAGACCTCTATGTTTCCAATATTTGCAGTGACCACTGAAATTTTTTTTTGAATCGTCTAACGTCAGATATTAAAGTCACTCTTTTTCCCCATTATGGCCGATATGCGTCACTCTTCATGGCAATAAGTTCCATCCAGTGTTTACAGCAAATGGATTTATCAAATTGTTGTATTAAGCTGCTTTTTGCTTCTATTACCTATAAATTATTCAATTAATCTGGTCTGAAATGTTAAAATGAAATGAATTTAAAAAACTGAACTCAATGACAACAGCAGTGGCACAGCCATTGTATCACAGGATGCTCTGCTCAGATTCCTGTTTGACATTCTCCATTTTAAATGCCGTTCCTCCTCGCAGCTGCTTGTCGCCCGACTGTAAACAGACGACATTCAACAGTGTGTGGTCTGGGGACTCAAGTCGCTGTGATGAAGAGTCTAACACAGATCTTGTCTTTTCAGGATACATTTTGAGAAGTTGAAACGGATACCGGTGTTAAAACTCGATGCCAGTGTGGATTTTCTGAGGGACTCTGAGGTGCGAGAGCAGTTTATTACAAAGGTACGTTCGTTTATTTGATCCAACATCTTGCTTTGCCAGAGTTATCCACACGAGGTTGCAGTAAATTTTGACATGTCATTTCTTCTCCCCACAGTCGTGCCTTTGTTTTAATGAGACATCGTTGCTCTGGCACATTTGTTTTGTGATCTGATCGTTTCATGTTTCTGATCGTCTGTGATCTTTGATGTTCCTTTTCCTGCACAGGTGAAGAACTTCTTCAGTACTTTGTGAGAAAACAGTCATCAGCCAACATGGAACAGAGTGGAACAGATGAGAACAGTCGGGCCTCATTTAGTCAAGAGTGTTAACTTACATATAAATAGATAAGAGCCAATCTCAGTGAAGGAAATATACAATAATACATAACAGACTTATGCTATAATCTCTGCATGACACATGAAACACACAGGTTGAGTTCTCGGTGTAGACGAATATTCTTCGTCTTTCAGAATGTTACATTTTTTCCGCTTTTTGTTGTTTATTTGTTTCTTGCTTTTAAGAGTCACTGGGAAGCTATAAGATTTACTTCTTTGACTGTGTGTTCTACCTAGAATTTTAAGAACAATTTCTCTCTCACAGCACAATAATTCACATATCCCAGTGACTGAAACACAGATCAGTAAAATGGATTTAAAGCTTGTGTAAATTATAAATTAAATCTGTGCAATTACTACTTTGACCATTTGGAAACGTTGCTTGCAGTTTCTGTGCGAGATGCTGTTTTATACATCCCTGACTGGCTGTAACAAGCAAATAAGACTGGTGTTGTATTTGTTTTTTATTAATAAATCTAAATCATTCTTTTTTAAAATTTGTGATTTATTGTCCATTTTTATTATCAAAGTCGTGTGAAACTTCACGTTACTTGTGCCACTGTTACGAAGCAGATAGGTGCTAATGGCTGTACAAGATTTCAAGTGATAATTGTTAATGGGTTTTTGCATTTGAAAAGGATTAAGCTCCTGAGTGAATATAAAAGGCCAGGCAGTTTGACAGGACAATGACCTTGGCTAAATGTTTTCTTCTCTCTGCCCCTCTGATGTGCTCCGATGATCAGAGGGGCTGTTGAGATGCCTGGAGTGGTCAGGGGTCATCAAAGGGCAGCTGTCCACTATAAAAGGGCCTGTCTGGAGCTCCGTCTGCAGGCAGCATCATTTCAGCCTGGGACCAGCTGGAGGAAGGAAGGACATCTTTTGCCTCTCTCTCTCTCTCTCTCTCCCTCACTCAGTATTGTTTAGTGAGTTTCAGTTAATATGGAAGCTAGACTGTTGCCGGTTTTCTGCATACTCCTCCTTGTCTCTTTTGGAAATGCTTTCTCCACTCGGGGGCACAGATATCACACAGGCCTGGAGAGAAGTTTATCGTTCCGAAACCTCTCGGTTAATCATCGCAGCAGATACCCTCTGTACATGATGCAGCTCTACCGCTCCTTCAGGACTGTCGATTCCTCACCGTCAGTATCTGTCAACACTGTCAATACGCAAGGTGACAACCCGTCAGCGTACAGTTCTGACTCTGTCCTAAGTCTGATGGCCAAAGGTGAGTAAACAGTTTGTTATTGGATATGAACCATTTCATACACTGTATTTAAGTTTGTGTCTCTGGTGTGTACTCTGGTGTCCAACAGCTCAGTGGCTGGTGGACTATCTGTGTTATCAGACCCCCCTTTTTACAACCCAGCAAGTGTCAAAATGCTTATTCCACTTTAAAGGCTTGCTCTGTTTTATGTGACAGGGTGTGTATATTAGCCCTCAGACGGCCTTGCACAGGGGGGTTCAATACACATCCTGTCCTGTTCACCCTCTCACTCCAGTGTTTTGACATTTGTCCAGGGATCTGGTTTTCCCTGAATCACCCAAACTGACTGTGTGTGTGTGTGTGTGTGTGTGTGTGTGTGTGTGTGTGTGTGTGTGTGTGTGTGTGTGTGTGTGTGTGTGTGTGTGTGTGTGTGTGTGTGTGTGTGTGTGTGTGTGTGTGTGTGTGTGTGTGTGTGTGTGTGTGAGAGAGAGAATTTGAGTTCTCATTTACATGTCTCATTTGTTTTTTTTAGGTTGCCATCAAGTGGGGGACAGATGGACAGTCACATTTGACATGTCAACCATCTCTACTGGTGAACTCGTCCAGCTGGCAGAACTTCGGATCGGACTGCCAGCTTTCTCTGCCTCTAAGCGCGCCACTGTGGATTTATATCACTCCAGGCAGAGCTGTGACCTGGGCAGCACATCGTGCCAGGATGAGCACCTTTTCCTGGGGAGCTTCGGTTCATCACCCAGCAGCACAAAGTCTTCCTGGAAGGTCTTTAATGTGACTGCTCTGTTGAAATACCGGCTGTTCCAAGAAGATAGAGCATCTAGCCAGGAGGCCTCAGGAGAGAGTGAGACGGACCACGGGAGTGGTGCTGTGGAGGAAAAGGTGTTAACTGACAAGTCCCTCTTTAAGAATTTAGGCTTGAGCCAAAGAAAAATACACCATCCTATAACGACCCGGGTCATGATGGTCATCTTCTCCAAACACAACCGGCCTCAGGAAGGCCATGCAGCATACAGTCTCATTCATACTGTGGAGAACTCCAAGCATGTGACTATGGACAGAGTTAGCAGTGACAGTCAAAGTCGACGCCACAAAAGGAACCGCATGGAGAGGATGAGAGTGGACGGTGGAGCTGCACCCACAGCGGAGCCAGCCCAGAGGCCGCTGTGTCGGAAAGTAGACATGTGGGTGGACTTTGACCACATTGGCTGGGACGAGTGGATTGTGCATCCTAAGCGGTATAACGCATATCGCTGTGAGGGAGAGTGTCCTGCACCACTGGATGAGTCCTTCCAGCCCACCAACCATGCATACATGCAGGTAAGATGGGAACTTTTAATCCCATTCAACTCTTCAGAATCTTCAGCAATCACACAAGTTTTTTCTGTAGTTGCTTGTCCGATCACGTGAATTCTCCGTCTTTTTTTCAGAGCCTCTTGCGACATCACCACCCAGAGAGAGTGACTTGCCCCTCCTGCGTGCCAACGCGCCTCAGCCCGCTCTCCATGCTGTACTACGAGAATGACGATTTGGCCCTGCGGCATCACGAGGACATGATTGTTGAAGAGTGTGGCTGTCACTGACGGCCCACCCATCGCTGGCTTCACTGCAGTCTCAAGAGCAACTTCTGACAGAGCGTAATCTGATTCAACTGTTCTTTGTCTTTTATACTGTATTCATGTTATAATTAATGTTCACATATGCAAGGGAGAGTTCCTAGTCATATTGACGTATGTCGTAATGAAGTATATTTCATCCATACTGGGTGGTACACAAAAGTACTTTGTATCTTTACTGCGGGGTGAGCTCCATTATAGAGTGTTATATGTTGTATCTATTTATACATTATCATGTATATTTTGTAAATAAAATATGTGAAATATATTAAAACAATTTATTTTGACAAACATGCAGTGCTTTCTGTTTTTTGAACACTCGGCTATTGAGAACGTGAGTACGTTTGTTTAAAATATTGGCTTCTCTTATTTTCAATTTGTAAAGCCTAAAATAATGTACAATAATGTTCAAGAGTTTTAGAGCACCTCATTTTTTCCAGTTGTTACTGAAATTCACACGGTGTAATGTCTATGACATTAAAGCATATGACAAATAAATGATAAACGGGAAATGATGGAATCTAAATTTACTCATGTTGCAGCCAACCTATTGTTAAGATCTCCCTATAATGGATATCAAATATTGCTTTAAAAGTTTGTACCAACAAAACTGCCACTCACTGAGCTTCCCCTCCTTCCAGTTCCTCCCAAACCAGCTTGGTGAGGTTCAAGTCTGGAGACTGAGCTGTTTTGGGTCATTATCTTTCTGTTGGATGAGGCCCTGAACAACCAGTCCGTCTTCTTTTTTTAAAAATGTTTATTTTTCTTGCCATTGTGATGGCAGTACACATTTCCTGCAGCACAGTATTATTCACATGAAGCATCAGAGGGTGCAGCTTGTTCCATCACTGCATTCGTGCAGACACAGGGTTTGTCATCATAAAACGTGGGACACCTGTGGGAATTGTTCACATGAACGTCCAAGGCTTCTTTTACTTCCATTGCAGCAGGAAACTGAGTTAAGCAATTTCTTCATCTCTTGAAAATGCCTATTTTCTATGAAATTTACATGATTTTTGAACTGGTTTTGAACCTCTTTTTTTCATTTAAGGTTATTCACTGGACTTCAGACTTCAACTGCTTGAATTACAATAAAAAGATGGAAGATGGGCCATTCTAACACCCTTAGACCAGTTATTGTATAATACAAATAGTTTAGGATTTAAAAGAGGTGAACAGACCTAATAAATTCAGATGATTTTCAAAGATAAATATCTTTCATCTAAGTTTCAACCTATATTTTAAGGTATTCATTTTCTTGGATCTTAATCACTATTTGCTTCCATATATTACTCAATTATTTGCATTTCCTTTTAATGATCAGGACTTGAGTGTATTATTATGAGTTATTAACTATATTTCATTGTACCAATTTCCAATTAAATCTTTCAACGATAGCTATGGTACATTCACACACTTTGTTATACAGAATCCCTTTGGATTAACAAACACAACTCCTCAGAGCCTCATCTCGCTCACAGATATTTACTTACATCTCAAGTCCACTTGTTTTCTCTGACTGGTCACCAGCAAACAATTGTGTATTTGCCTTCCTCACCTCCAATCCACATCTGTGGTCCTATTACAGAGCACACATCATCAGAGGTCATTAGCTCCTCTCTGGCCAGGCTTCTTTTGTTGATTGGGATCAAACAGGCACGATGAGTGGAACGACTCAGAAAGTATAGTGAAGGATGGATCAATGGGGGAAAAAAAGAACCCAGTAGCACTTGTTTGTTTTGGGAAGGCGGGGGTGGGAGTGTGTAAGGAAGCAGAGGTGACAAGAGGACCCCAAACAAACAGAGAGCAGTGTGAGGGAATGGAGAGAGTCAACGTCTGGATGCTGAAGCTACTGTGGAGAAAATGCAGTGCAGACTGGAACTGGTCAGCTGAAACTGTTCAATCCACACAGAAAGACAAGGCAAGACCAGACAGAGTTCTGCTGGTGTTTGTTTTTTGTCATCACTTCCAAATCACGTCAGCTCCTACACAAATACAACTCATCCTCAACGACCAAGACCCCGATGGTCAGGCAGACAGTTGCATTCTCACTCCACCAGAAATCTTTTGACACCTTCATCTTTGGTTTCATCGACAAAATCCCTATGATTATCTAAATATCACTTTTAATCAATTCATTCAGTTTCTTCGTCTGTTTACTCTTATTCAAACTCAGAGAACTGAAGAGATTATATTCAGGGGGAGGTGTCGTGGCACATCCATTTTATCCAGTTATTCACAAGTTTTTAAAACTAAAACATTCAAAGGGAAAGCATGGAAATACTAACAAGGTGCCCCCCACATAAAGAAAAGTGGAAATGTTGAATGGAAGGAAAATAAGGAGTTTCTTCCAGCTATGTAGAGTTGTGTATTGACCTTTCTTTATACAGTTCAGTGACGGAGGTTATCAGTGAACTGCTCGAGGAATTCCTGATTTCTAACTTGCTGAGGTCAGTGGATTGTATTTTTTACAATACACACAGTACAAGACACATAGCACACAATCAATTCACACTGAAAAATATAAGACAAACATAAGTCTTGTTTGCTTTAATGGTTTTCGTCACTCTACAAACCGTGTGGAAATCAGTTTCAAAATTTCATGAACAAAATTCAGTTTTACATTCTCAGTATGACACTTCAGGTGAAGTACTTCTTCAAACTTAAAGAGCACCATGCAACCCTACATGAGCTTATACGGTAATTTGAACATAATCAAGGCAATATCTGAAGGGTGTCGAGCAATTTGTGGAAATTAAAGCACATCAAATTTTTTGGAATGTTTACAAATTCAGAAAATTGGATCTTTAAACCTTTCATTATTGTCTCTCACTAGTGAGGGATGAGGCTCTGTTGGTAATAAGTACTTCCTAATGTTGATTTCAGACTTGTAACCTCTGCAGGAAGGCACACTTGTCACACATTAAATCAGGTATAAACCTTCAGGCAGGCAGAAAAGGCTTGATTACAGATTTGTTCTTGCCAAAACGTTTCAACAAGACTGACCAAGACAGACTTGAAGACCCTAAGACACTGTGGATGCTGGAAGTGAGCTTCTGTCTTTCTGGAATGAATGATGGGAAAAGAGAAGGTGCTCTAGAACCTTTCTTCACGGCGTCATGTCGGCAGGTCTGACATCTTAATACTCATTCGGCACCAACTAGATGTCCATTTCAAACTGCGCGTCGTCACCTTAAAAAGACAAACACAAACAGCGCAAAGGATTTAAAAGTTCCCTACAGTAATAACTCACAATAATATTTGATGAAAACTGGGAGAATATCTTTAGCTTGTTAATTTTATGAAAACAACATCAGACAGTCATCATGGCAGGAAATTAACTAATAAAGGAATATTAATGAAATAATGTGAAATTACCACGAATATTTTTTTTCCCATAACAACTGGCTTAAATGTATACATATATATATATATACACACACACACACACATTTATATGTGCTGCGCTATATTTTGTAGCACAGGAGCCAGAATAAATGCCATGAAAATGGGGCAAGCATAGATTAAGTAGATGCAGGTTGTTGCAGGTCAACTTACAGAAATAACAACTCTTATATTGGCCCATTTGTTTGAATGACATGGAGATTTTTTTTTACTGCTCCTTGTTTGTGAAAATGATGAAAATGATGTTGATGGACAGACCATATCACCAGTCTGGTTGGGGCAAAACCACATACTCCTCCCAAACAGAAAATCAGAACCATGAGCTGCTTTCAGACATGTGCTGAAGTCCGGACAGTTTCCTGAAATCTCCCGCAGGGGCTTTATGTGGGGACGCCAATGTCTGCAAATTATGTGAGTGAGCCCATGTGAGAATACAGCAGGAAAATCTCTGGAAAGCAAGCGAGTGGGTGTGTTGATGACTGTAAACCAAAACGCTGCTCTCTGCAGCAGAATTATTGTCATGTCCTGCCTCTTGCGTGCTCTACCCAGACGCCACTGAAAGTTCTGGAAATGTTCCTGTTGGTATGAACATGAAAGCAGCACAAAAGACCTCCTTCTCTCATGCATTAAAGACAGAAAAAGGTCAGAGATGCTAAGGCGGTTGTATGATATGATGGTACGCAGTGATCCACATGACAATACAGGACATCTCTCAAATCGCCACGGCTGTGGTGTGTGTCTGAGGTGTGAACATACCAGTGTTGCGGTCAGTTGCAGTGACGTTGTTGTTCAGTAGTTCTCCATTGCTGGTGTCTTTGGAGGGAGGACTGGTCACCCCTGGAATTTTGGGCAGACCTCGTGGAGGAGTCTTGGCCACCGGAGAGCTGCGACGATCCAGCAGGAACTTTCGGTCGTAGATGATCCTGGTACCTTTAGTTTGAAAAGGGCAGGAAAGGTGAAGAATGATCATCGCTCAGACGGCGCACTGAGGTGTCATGCTTCAGGTGTGCAGCGTGCCCATTTTTTGGGTTGATTTCACTAATTGTAAAATCAACATGCCAATTCCATTCTTCATGTACTGAATATTAGTTTAATTATGATAATAAATATCTGAAAAGTAGTGAAAAATATCCATGCCAATTTCTCTTAGTGCAAAGTAAAAAAACAGCATTGGTTTTTGGCATTTCTGCTTGAAAAATTACTAAACGATTAATCACAATAGTTGCAGATTACTTTTCAGATAAATTCTACACTAGTTAGTAATCTATGAGACACGGAATAGAGAAAAGGGTAATTGCACTAAAGATACACAAAAAGCATATTTTTAAATTTACCCTTGCATTGTGCAGAACTTTTAAACGTGTATAAAACCAAACATTTATTTCACAATCAATATCATGAATAAAGTGCGGACGTGTACATACATAGATAAAAGTAAGTTGTAAAAATGTAAGTGCACCACCATCACACACACATCACGTACACGCATTTTGAGTCTTCAACCAAAGTTCTAAAATAACAAACTTTGAGCTTTTTGGTTGAGGGGGTTTTCAACCATGGTGTCAGTCTCAGTCTCCTGTAACTCATAAAAATGATCACAGCAGCCCCCCACCCCTATTTTATTATAAAATTAATACATACAAACAAATACATTGAATTTAGTGAGCTCACTGGAAAGAGCCAATCACAGCTTCGGTTGTCGGTGACGTAGAGGTGGACGGTAAGAGTCGCTACCGTCCCGAGATCAGCTGATGAAGCCACGATCACAAACAAAACCCTTTAAAAATGACAAAGCAGCGACGCGAGCGTGTACATGTGCCACTCACAGGCCCCGGCGGCGTCGCGGCCTCAGAGGCAGCACTTCATTACGTCTCCTCCGCTCTTTACTCGCGCGCACTCGCTAGTTAGCCGTTAGCTTAGGCGGAGCTAGCAACTAGTTCTGAATGGTGGCGTTTGACAGGAGGCGACCTCGTGGAGTCCGCCCGGGCAGCGCCTGCACTCACCCACACGCCGCAGCCGTCTGGTTCATTACTGTACAATTCACGCGAGGATTTAAAAGCACACAAATACTAAAGCAAAA
The DNA here is from genome assembly GCF_022379125.1 of Scophthalmus maximus. NCBI lineage: Eukaryota > Metazoa > Chordata > Actinopteri > Pleuronectiformes > Scophthalmidae > Scophthalmus > Scophthalmus maximus. Next base: position 12,724,611 of record NC_061533.1, on the reverse strand, counting down.
ACAAAAACCACGATGAATGAGAAATGTACGCACCACCGGGGGTCGTGCTGAACAGGGTCCCCCCGGGAGTAGTGGAGTAGTCGTGGGGCATGTGCTCCGCGTCGTTGACGGTCACCCTCCTGGTCGACGGGATGGCCTTGGCAGTGGTCTGCTGGCAGTCGGTGGACATCTTCTCTCGGCTAAGATAAACTCAAACTAGCTCAATGACACCGAACAGGCAGAAAGTGTGAACAACGGAGCCGCTCCGAGCCCGTGGGAGATTCTGATTGGGCACTTTCAGACTAGGACAAAATAAACCCCTTCTCTTGAGTGCAAACGATGCAAGGTGGTCACATTACAACATGCAGTCTCACTCACACACACTCAGACAGTGTTCAGGTTCTTTGTTACGAGGACCCGAGCCCACGATCCTCTTCTCCTCACTCACCCGCCACATGCAAACAAAACAACACTCCGACAGGCTGCGGGGGAAAAGGCTCCCGAGGCGGACAAGGTGGACCGAACGCGCCCCCTACTGGTACACAATGCATTGTGCAATGGGTGCACAGAGGTCAATACTCCCATTTGCTTACAGAATATTTAATAGATCCATGTCATCTTGCAAACTGTGATCTGGAAGTACGGCCAAGGGGTTGCATTCAGCTTCTTGTGATTTTGCAAGAGAACATGCCACTTGTCAGCTCTGGTAAAAGCTGTTTTTTTTTAACTGCTTGTTTCAAATTGGTCCTGAAAATGGTGCAGTGCTCTTGTGTGCTTTTGTAGAGTTTGAAAGAGTAAAAGGAAACCCTGCCTGAGACCACATCGTGAACCGTGCGGTGTACACAAGGCGAGGCACGGGGCGAACCATTGGTTCGTTTCAAAACTATGGTATGATCAGGAGTTGGGTGTACATTCATTTGAAGTGTCTCACACAAAAGTATACACACTATACACAAATACATTTCATTTCTTTATTAATTTTGTAAATGTTGAGCTGGTGTACAGAGTAAATTGTCAATAGATGTCCTCAGATTTGATTGGATTAAAAGGCGTTTACATGTGTAATCTAAATTCTTCGTTTGACTCTCCATAACAATAAAAAAAAAAGAGCAAAAACAAAACAGGTTAAAATACCCACAAGACCCCAATTTATCCCCAGGTTGCAGGCGTTACCCAGAACTCAACAGTCTCTTGGTAGCTACAGCTGTATGATGCTAAAAGTACATCCATAACATAACTAGAATCCCAGTTGACAAGTAAGGGTGCATAGCATTCTAAGTAAATATATATATATTTTTTTATATATTCATATATATATAGCCTTTTATGTTAAAAACATTTTCTGTGCATGTGCGCAGTTGCATTCCTTAGTATTGAGTAATATGCTATTGCGTTAATAATGTCTTCAATCCATTCTAAAGGAATATACATGTGTTCTCTAGTTTTTGCAACAGTTAATATTTTTGCATGAACTTGGTGCATGGCATCATCTTGGCTTTTCCATTGTTAATTTTTTCCGATGCAACCACTCCTTCACTCTGCTTGCACATAGTTGGACTCCTCCTTTCAAACTGCGATGAAACTGTCACCGCGTAGAAGCCTTAGAATCGGCTCAATCTTGTATTCGATAAGGGGGCAGAAGTAGATCAGGAGTGGGCTGTGTTGAGTAAAAATGCTTGCCATTGAAGCCACCAAGCCTCCCCACAATTTCATACAGCTTCAAAATGCTCCACCTTGTTGTCTTTTAATCACTCCCCACCCCCTCGCTCTAACCCTGACATCAGCAGTTTATTTATAAAACATCCCCTGCTTCAGAAACCAAAGCTAGTGTACCATAAATATGTGCCCTCCGAGAGCAAACCATATGCTATGACATGAGGGGTACAACACCATTACACTGCAGTGTACTTTTTTACTGACATCCAACTTTTTTGTAGTTATTAGAAAAGATAGTAAAAGAGAAATAATATCTCATGAAGGGACATTTGTTAAAATGTCATAAAACCCATTTGAGGCCTCTCTATAAAACCTCTCTTCATACTTGATTTGTATGTATGTTTGCAATGAAATGACAATGAGCTCACATGTTTGATGATCAAGAGCAGATACTGAGTTGAATCAACAGAGTGAATACCCTATTATCTACTAAAGTACAGAGCCAACACAGATGACTACTTTATAACAAGACTTACAGTATACCTAGACTTTACATTCATCATCTCTGGCTGTGAAGCCATACTAAACACTTATTGATGGGTGTTTATTGCAAGGGTTTTGTGTCTTACATATCCTTCCATAAAATATAATGTTTGGAAGAACTGCATGTAGGTAATTTACATCATGTGAGATGGTGCGCTTGCTGAGATAAAACAAATGTTTAAAAATATGTGAATTAGAATTGCAAGTATAATCTGAGAGCTGCTGCTCTTTGTCCATTTGCAATATTTTTCCTGTGATATGTTATCACAACATTGACATGTCCCACTATCCAGGACTGAATACATGATATTAAAATATCACACACACACACACACACACACACACACACACACACACACACACACACACACACACACACACACAAAATAAAATTGAAAAGGTGCATATGAATGTTATTAAGGTTTAAAAACCATGACTGAACACCATATTAAAACAGACACTGGGCACTTTGCAGAGAGGATGGCTGGTATTGAGTCATACCAACATTTGCCCAAACTTAAGTGTAAAACTTTAACGTAACAGTTTTCTTTTCCAAAGAGGAAAAGTGTGGGATACTAATGTCCTGACATCATTTTTGATTGTAGTGAGGAGTAGGCTAAAGCTGTAATGGACAGACTGAACTATGATCCTGTAACACGCTCCCTCCATCACACAAAAGCACACTTGAGCACCCTCACAACAATCCTTTCTTTTTGTTAGCAGTTATTGCTTCTTCTGGAGTACAGTTAAGACAGTAAATCATGAAAGAAAAGACAAGAACAGGAAGGTGGGTGAGACAAGAGACACGCTTCAGGAAGGGTCAGGCTCACAGTTGCGGGTCAGTATTACAGTTTCTCATCACAGTGATTGGTGGCTGACTGTCTTTGCTACACTCCAAAGAATTACCAAGGAGACAAACATCAAAGCTCAACACGTCCTGTACTCTCGACACGACACTCTCCTTTCTCCTGCTGACTCCTTGTCTTTGACCCAGTCAAACCTGTGCTACATTATTAAATTTTCACCATCTTCACCCCCATCAAGTGACATCTCCTGGTGGTGGTGAGATGGTCTATAGGTGCACATAATGGGTGGTGGTATCAGATACGGCATGATGAGGTCAAACAGACACTGCTATGAGCTGAAGGTGGGATCCTGCCCCCTGCTGGAGGTGGACAGGACTGCTACATCTATTCTGAGAGGCTGACTGAAGGGGCGAGGGGTTGAGAGGTGGAGGTAGGGCGATAAGGGCAACATGGAGTGAAGAGAGGTATTGGGATTTTAGACAGACATCGGTTTAACACAGACTTCACAAGGATACTGTGCACTGTGGACAAAAATAAAGGCGCAGTAGAGAGATGGTAGAGTCGGCTAATCTCTCACAATAATCTGTCATTTATCACATCTCTCACTATCACAAGCCGAGGCAGGCCCATTGCAGAAACCTACCTCCCAAAGCTCAAAAACCCACAGTAAAGTAAGTGATTTACGGTCTTCCCTCTACAGTTTGACATGTCAAAAGCAAAGGGTGAAAGCACATGAAAAGCACAAAGAAACAAACACAGAACCGGACACAGAAATCTGACGTTTAGAACAGGCAGAGCGACACAACATTTGTATGTTCTTGTACCCACAAAGATCTTGAGATATATAGAATAATACGTAGGTTCAGACCAAAACGAACCAAACAAGAAAAACAGGGAGGAATTTCTTATGTACCTGAAACAGCAGCATCAGTGGCATCGCTTAGGGATCTTATAGCGTAAATAACACACGTAACACAGTCACGTAGAGCATTTTAGTGCATACGATATTATGTACAACACCAATATCCTTATGATAATTGTAGCTTTACTGGACTTAGAGCACTGGGACAGGTTTATAACTAGTTTGTGATGGTCAGAAGAGTGTGCCAGGTCGGAGGGGGAGTAACCTGTTGCCTAGAGATTATGTAACCCTCATTATTTTAGTCTCCCTTTTTCTTAAGTTTGATACATTTTCCCTGTTGGTTTAGAAAACTGGCCAGTGATTGAACATACCCTTCAATGCATGCCTGTCCCATACAGCAGTGTCTCCTCCCCATCCCTCCCGACCCTTTTACCCCCCCCCCTGTATTCCCTCAGTATTTGTAGTTTAAGACAGGCCATGCGGCAGCAGTCACTCATGCTGATACAGATAACAGGAAGCACGTTTTGGTTGCTAGTTTTTTTGTTTGTTTGTGTTTGGTTTTTGTTTTATACGAAATCATGCATCTAGTCTAGTAATAGATGTTTTTTTCCCCCCACAGTTTCTTTAAAAAAAAAGAAGAAGGTAATAAAAACTACAGGTAAATCCGTATCCTTCTCTTCTGGAACGTGCTGATAGTCGGCATATCCGCTGTAGTTGTCATTAAGTTGGTGTCTGCAGCTGTTCATTTCTGCCTGTCTGCTTTTTTAAGTGTTCCTCCTCTTGTCAGCTGCTTCTGGTCATGTGTCCATAAAGGATGGTTCTGGTGAAGGGGTTGAATCCTGCGGAGACCTCTGCGGAGAAAGGGAAACATGCTGATTCAGGACAAGCCACACAATTTGGTCTTGCTGCTGTACAACAGATTTGAGAAAAACCTCACACTAGGCCGGTGGCATGCAAGTTACAGTAAGTCAGTGCAAATGTGAGTGTTTTGGAATTAAACCCCTATATGCATTCTTTACAATGTCCATCTTAAGCTGATTCTCATATATCATCTTTTCTTTATCAGTAACTGTAAAATTACAACACAGCACATTAGTTCTGCAAATGCATTCAAGCAAAAATGGTTGGCAGAAGTGATTTAACATTCAGTGAAGTCGCCAGAAATGTCAGTAATCACAGGAATGTCAAGGTCTTTACCATTGGAAAGGGCAAGTCTCACACACACACACACACACACACAGACGCGCACGCAGGCAGGTAGCACACACACATAAATACGCTCGAACGCACGCACGCACGCACACACACAGACACGCACGCACACACACAAATACACACACACACACAGACGCGCACGCAGGCAGGCACGCACGCACACACACACACACACACGCACGCACACACACACACACACACACAGCGGCTCCAGATTGCAACTGATAGGAAAGCAGGCTTTGCAGCTGTGACCTTGAGCGCTGCCACTCTACAGGATCCTCCTTGGTTGGTTGTTTTGCCGAGTGCACATTGTGCCAACCCTTTTCCAGCTTGTTACAACATGCATGAAGAAACCACCATTGTCCACTTGTATGGAATTATATTTGTGTCTTATTTCTGAGTGCACAATGGGAAATTTTCAACAGAATGGTTACTGCTGTAACGTAAAGATAATTCAAATGATGATTCATTCGAGAAAATGATATTTTTTGTGTCCAGTACATTTAGCTTTTCACATATGTAACTCCATACATGAAGTAAACATAACACTTAATTTGCCTGAAGACAAAGCAGTCCGAATTTCAATTGTTTATTCAGATATTGCTATTTGTAAAAACTGATGAAGTAGATATGTACTCTACTCTTTATTGAAGGTCACATCAGGTTTCTATGGATGTATCTTCATATCACCTGCATCAACCCTGACTAAAACTCACTACATGAAAATCCTTGGTCATGAGTTAGCAAGTTATTTTTCAGTCATGTGGAATCTCCTGATGATATGTTCATTATAATTTTGTACAAAATGGGAAAAAATTAAATTTGAGAGCAATATCATCTTTTTATGTAAGTACAATTATTATTATTATTATTATTATTATTATATTGTAGTTATTATTTTTATAGTCATTAATAAAATTACAATTTAATTGTCACTTTACTGTGCCAGTCTCACATTACATATCATTAGTATTGAATTAAAGGTACATTCAGATGCATTTAACCCAGAGAGACTGGATTAAATGGTCTAGCCCACAGGTCAGACGATTGTGGGTCAGTCCCGTACCTGAGGGGACGCAGCACTCAGTCTGCCTCACTGCTTAACTCTCCGCAGACTGGCACATTTCACTATCTGAGCACCTTTCTTCACATCCACAGTATCGGGCTACATCAGGGGAAAGGGAAGTGATGGCAGAAAAGGTGCGAGGATTGAGAAGAGTTGGGATGGCAGGAGCACAACAACAGGTTGGGAAAACGTTAGTAAAGGAGAGAAAGGTAAAAGAGGAAGAAAAATAGAAGCGGGAAATAGTGCCATGGAAAGAGAGAGGACAGTAAAACAGGTAAAATAAAGAGGGAATGTGAGAGACAAACACGCGAAGGGAGAGGAAAGAGGGGAAAAAAAGAGAGAAACAATGAATAAAAAGTCAAGCAAGGACAGAAGTGATGGGTGGCAGTTGAAGATAAGATAGCATCAGAAAAATGTACAGTATTTGGGATTCAACGTAGCGGCAAAAAAATATTTGCACATACATTTTTGATTAGTTTTTTCAAGCTCAAAAATGGATAGGGCTTAAGCCACATTAAAAACAATTCACTAATTTTAAAAAGGTTTACACAATCAGAGACATCCTGGTAGTCACAAACCCCAATCCTCTGCTCCTTCCTGCAGGTAAAATACAAAACCATTGATAAATAATATTTGACTAAACTCTAGTGGGTTTGAGTGATACAGCACACAGTCATAGTTGAAGGACTAAAAACTTTAATGAAGGCAAAAAAAAACACAAAAGTTGAGAAAACAGAGAGAATGGAAAATATAACCACTGCAAGGAGGCACGGTTAGTTCGGTCAGCCATCAATGTGCAAGAAACAAACATATGAAGTGTAGGTGCAGCTTAGTGATGACAAAAATGATGATGCCCTGTGTGGGCCGATGAACTGTCAGCACCTCAACCAAAGCAATGACGGCACCAGAGCAAAGTGGCCTCATTTGTTGCTTCTTGAATGCAGTAGATCAACATGAGTAATAAGTATTTAGGTGGAGCTTAATGTTACAGGAGGTCAGCAATCAAACAACCAAACACACATCTCTCGATCTTCTGTAGTGATTTAGGACTGACACATAATGAAACGGCTGTTTGACACAAGAAACAAACTGTGCTCTCCGTCTGTCAGTACTCATTGAAGCTCATGCAAGTTAAGCTACAGAAGGACTGTTGGGGGAAACCATGACGACGTGAGACTATCAAGCTTACTGCAGTCTCTGTTTCAGGGATAAAGTAGCTACTACTGAATCCAACAGGGCCGCAGTCCATTGCAGCCTGCACTAATAATGGAAGCCTCAGGTGTTGCGAGGCCTTGAGGCCAAAAGAGAGCGGCCTGCAGATCAGAATCCCACCTTGCTGCCGTCCCGGCCCAGAATGGCGTAGCTCATGAACTGCTCAGCATCAGCCTCCAGCTCATTGGCGTCCTGCAGAGAACCCTCCATGCACACCTCCTGAACTCCCTCCTCACCTGAACCCTTCCCCCTGCGCACAACCTTACGCACAATCTATCACATACACACACAGGAGGGTGGGAGAGAGAGATGGGTGAAAGCAGAGAGCGGGAATAAGGCAGTGAAAAGACAGAGTTGGCGAAATATGAAGAAATGGTTATGGACAAATAACCATTTCTCCATATTTTTTTAAATCTCAAATCTATTTATTTTTGAGAATTAATCCACTGATCAACTCAATGTAATTATTATTAATCTAATAATCATTCTGTGGGGAGCTGCTGTGAGAGTATTGTGACACTGACATAAGAGAAACAATGAATGGCCCTCAATTCAAGAATACAGCATAAAGACATGTTGAAACTAGGATAACTAACCTTTTTTGTGACGATGTTCCCATGTTCATCTGTGAATTGTTCCTCGCTTACTTGCTCTCCTGGAAGATCTTCAACCTCGTCGCCCTGTGGAAAACATTAAATAATGTTTTGTAAATGTTTTTTATAAACCATGAATACACTTCCCTCTTCTGGAAAGTATTGATCTTACTGATCTTACGGTGCAACAATTAGCACTCGGAAAATTATGGACCTACAGCATGTTAAAATAGTTAAAATAAACTCATCCCCTATTTGGAAACCCAGAGAAGCAGATGAACGAGAGATGGGCGACGGGTTAGAGCATTGTTTGTGCAAGTCTGTCAATCCAACATTTGCGATCTATGGAGCTCACAACTGTTCCTCAGCAACACTTATAATTACAGTTAATGAAGATCATAACAATACTGTTGTAGACCATAATAATTTGCAGCATGTCTACACAGCTATTTTTAAGGTCAAAGAAATTCCTGCACCCAGAGACGTGAGCAAGAGTCAGTTGAACTTGTGAAGCTTTAGAATAAAACTCTAGAATTCACTGTTATTATTGTTGTTTTGATTTTACAACACATTTACATTTCCTCACACATTGTGATTAGTTAATCCTGACAGTCATTTTCACCATGGCCAATCTACTCACTCCAGTAAAATAATTTACCCATATTACCACATGCATCATTCCTGCATCCTTCAACCTCTCACAAAACACACATTTCCCCCCTTCTGCCCTTTCACCACTGATTTCCTGCCAGTAATTTCTTTCTCCAAATTTCAGCTTCTCAGACTCTCCTCTGTCCCTCTCTTTGTACCTTGAGGATGACTCTGCGGCGGACCACTCTGGTGGTGACATTCTCCTCTTCATCAGCCACCCCCTCGACCTCACCGAGTTCCCGATCTAGCCGAACGTGTATGTAGGTGAGCACGGAGCGCACCGAGCCGCTGGCTATGTGGAGGACATTCTGACAGCTGATTACCAGGAAAGCCAGCAGCACAAAGCTGAAGAGGAGCTCAGTCACCAGGGCCCACATTGCCCCACTTTGATTCCCAGCAAATCAACACACAACAATGCACAACTCCGGCTTCACGCTCCTCAGAACTTCCACTATTACTGTTTGCCCAAGCAGCACCTCTCTCAGCTAGTAGAGAAGGTAACAGCTGCAGTCCTCTGCCTCCGGTCACTGGTTCAGTCAAACTGGTTTTGTGCATTTAATTCATATCCTTGCTGGGGCAGTGGGCCCTTTCCTGGGTTATCTATTCCTTCTCTTTCCCACTGTCCGGTCAGGAGTTCCCAGTCAATGACAAATCAAGGCAAAAGCAACCTTGGGAGTTGTCTATTCCCACCTCTCCCTCTTTCTGACCATGTGATCTGTGGGCTTTAAATACCCCTGGCTACTCTAGTGTGGCTCTGTATGCTGTGGTAAGAGCACTAAGAAACCCTGACTTTCCTCATGTACTGGTTATTGTAACAACAAAATAGTCTCTCCCCATGATCCACACAGTCTAGTAGGGCACATTTCTTGAAAATCAATCATAATTCTATGCAAACACAACTATGCAGCACTCCCTGCCTCCAAATAAACTCTTTAATTACCTAGAGCCCAGGTTAATTCTGGGAATAACCTTTGTTAATTAACCTGTGTTCATTCCCAGAACAATAATGGCAGTATCAAGCCCACAAAGGCCTTAAGCACAACACTCTATTTATGAGTTTGTATTTTACAGTGTGAGGCGTCTGTGTTGTGCCAGAGCGTTAACACGTGGGAATGACTGGGGTGGGGATCATGTAACATGAGTGGGGCAGTGTGAGAATGCTTGCTATATTTGGCTGGACATGCTGTTTGTGCCCATCTTGGGCCCAGGACTGTGTGTGTGTGTGTGTGTGTGTGTGTGTGAGTGTGTGTTTTATTGCTGTCTGGTTGTAGGATCATGAATAAGATAATGCTGAATTAAGTCTAACTTCAAAAGGTGTCTTCCCTTCTAGAAAATATTTTTTTAAGCTCATTTACTACTTCACAGCATTTCTCTTCTAAAGGCAGGACAAGGGGAGGAGCAGCACACTCACCTGGCCCTTCAGGCGAACCTCGTCCCAGGCCCGTAGCTCTGGTACCCTGTGCGGGAAGCCCAAACCCTTCTCAAACGGCTGGGTACCTCTGAAGTGGCCCCGTAAGATCTCAGAGTGCCCCATGTCCCTCACAGGCTGAAGCAAGGCCTCCTGGGACATACAAGACATGTCTCCATCCACAGCATTACGTACTGATGACATCATGGAGTCCATGGCCTGCCTGGACTTAGGCTGACTTCCTACCCAGGCCTGAGTAGGGTCAGTAACAGGGATCCATCCCGGGCCTGTCTGTTCCTGCAGGTAGGAAAGGAAAGAGCCTCCACCACCTCCGTTTCCCCCATTACCTGACCTGGAACAAGAGAACGGATCAGTGAGGAGGTGGTATATGCGCCATATGCTTACTGCAAGTAAAGTAAACTTCCATAGCCCCTTTGTTCATCACTTTCTCTTCATGGAATTGTCAAAACAACTCCAGAATACCACTGCCATTTGCTGACAGGCAAAAAAGTTTAATGTAATGTTAGTACAGATTTTGACTTTTCACAGTCTCCTGAGAGGTGGAGGGTCGTACTCACCTGTCTCCATTTCGATCAGCAACACAGCTCAGACCAGGTGACTCACTCAGCCGAGCATACACCCTTTGCTGTCCTGCAACAAGAGAAATCCCTTCGTCTGAGCCCGTCCCTCCTCCTCTTCCTCCTTCTCCTCCAGCTCCATCACCACCAGTTGTACTGGTGACTGCTGATACCTCCAAGCTTGCCTCTGACCCCTGACCATTGTTCAGCCCGTTAAGATTGATCCCAGCGATGGTGCCCCCAAGTGAGGCTGGCGTGGCAGTGCTGAGCGAGTCAACGCCCATCTCTGAATCGTCTTCAGGCAGCTCAATGGAGCCACTCAGCACCCCACCCCCTCCACTGGCTGCACTGGCCTGACTGGCCGGCCGACCCAGACTTCCATACGGCAGACCCAGCAGACCTTCTGAGTCATCAGCATTGCTGCACTCCAGCGAGGAGTCTTCCACAGGCACCAGGGAGGGACTGTTGCCTGAGGGCCACACTTGCACATCAGACATCTCCATTAGGGTGTCTTCTTCTGTGGTGGCAATGGGGGCACAATCCAGACTGGAGACTTCCTGCCAGAAAGGCTCAGCGCCCAGCGGGGAGGGCAAACTGTACTGCATGGAGGCCGGTGAGAGAAGTTCTTCCTGCACGAGCCCATAACCTGGAGCGAGACAGAGAGAGGCACACTGACACCCGGCCCCCCTACCTCGCTCCCCACCTCAACCCCACAACACCGGGACACCGGGAGGGGGTAAGTACCCCTGCCCTGGAGCTGGGCATCTAGGGGAGGGGTAGAGGAGGCTGAAGGGACAAATAGAAAAGGAGCAGGTAGGGAGAAAGGGGAGGGCCAAGACAATAGGAGCTGAAATAAAGGTGCACGGAGCTTAAGTCAAGAGAGCAAGGGCAACTTTTAGAAGAGGGGGATGTCAAGCTCGATCAGCCAGCGCTGATGGTGAGAGCAGCAGCGGCAGCAGCAGCAGCAGACACATCCAGATAGACCAAGAGCTTGAGACCGAGATCCAGTAGTGACTGATGCTGCTCTGCTGGCTGCCACCTGCAGGGAGACGGACAGCAAATACTGCCTCTTCCCCCAGCGTAGGGCTGTGACACACACCTGTCCAACAGTGACACTCTTTGTCACACATTCACATGCCAATAATACACTCTCTCACCCTCTCATTTTGTCGCACACACATTCACAGTCATATATTGCATGCATTCAAACCCATTTAAAAACAGGCAGGTTAATATTGTTGCCAGGCTGGATAGCATGCATGCAGGCAATCTCATTCTTTCCTCACACACATTCCCACGCACATCAGCTCACGCCACACAGCTACTTGCTCTCTCCTTGACACATATATTCATTATAAAGCATATAACACAGCTACACTTAGTTGGACGTTTATCCGGTACACCTAACTAAACCTAATGCACTCTAATACAAACAGTCCTGCAATATTTCCTCTTTCCACCCTACAATTTCAGAGGGGGGTTTTGTAGGAGGTAGTATGTGGTGCTGTTGGACTGTATGCCATTGCACAGAGAGATGCTTCTGTTAATCAGCCTACCCTTGCTGATATAAATGAGGTGGATAAAAATGATAAAAACATGTCCATGTAACATGATACAACGCAAACTGTTGCCTCCAAAATGACCATTAAGATTTATTGCAGGACCTTTACTATTAGGCTAAATTAGCTTTATCTAGGTGTACCTAATAAACTGGCAACTGAGTGTAAATACATATAACAGATAACTGACCATTTTGCTGATTTTTATGCAAACACATATAGGCTACATTAAACTTGATTGTTCTGTTGTGAAGGCTGCATGGACGGTTGCCACATGGTTGCATACAATATATATATTTGAATTCGTATTTCAAATGAAGTTATATCGATTAGCAGAACTGCAAAGTGTTAATGTGCTGCGGACTCAGGTCACTCCAACAACTGTTTCTTGAACACCTTTTCGCAACAATATTTTTCCTGTTTTAAAAACTGATCTAGCACGATAGAGCACAATCTCAGAGCAGCATGCATTTACAAGTATTGCACAGTATATTGCACAAAAAAATCCACTATGGAGAGTATGTTTTTAGCATAGCAAACAAATAATCGGCCTTGTATTTGTCGTGTGTATTCTATTTTACTGACTTAATTGTGCTGAAAATGACCTTGCAAATTTGGTGAGTAATTTAGGTGAACATTTTGATGTCTGGCAACATAGATAATGCAAAGTGTGAGTGGTTCTATTATTAGTGTCAACGTATATTAACCAGAAGATAGGGTGAGCAGGCAGAGAACACGAAGAGAAGGTGACTCTCTTTCTGAGCATGCACATGAGAGAGGGAGAGAGAGAGAGAGCGAGAGAGACGGAAAGTATGTGTACAGTTTTTAGTGATGAGAAAACTGCGCAGGGTGTAATTTGATTCACGGTTGGCATTGCTGCTGTTGAGCACTGCTGAGTGTGCAGGAGATATTTGTGACACAGAGTGACCAAGAAGACCTCTTGTCCTACTTTCTGTTCTCTCTTTCAGCCTCTCAACTACTGTCATTTGTCTACAGAATAAACAAATATGTAGCTTTCTATGTCCATTGCTAATAAACAAAGAAAATGTTGAGTAAGGAATTCAATATAAGTTTCAAATAACATTTCACTCTTCATTTGGGTCACATTTTTAACGTTTGTCAGGTTCCTTTACCTTATTTAAGGGTCGCATTCACAAATGTTTTATTGTCCTTTGGCTTCACTTTACTGTAAATACCGAACCATATCTGTAAGGACACTGGGGGTTTCATATGAGTAATATAAGCTGCAGGAAATACAGTTTAATAATAATAGTGCTTATAATAATAAAAAATAATCAAAAATTATAAATTCTAAATTCAACTTAAATCAACCGACCTCCAATTCCTATGTCCTATGAAACATATTTACTTTATCAAAGATTACTTACAGATAAAATCTAAATCATGGAAAAGAAAGAAATTAAGGGAAGGGCAAGTGTGAAATATGAAAAATGTGGCTGTGATTGCCTTACCCACCTAACTGACAGACATTTATACAGAAAAACAAGGCAGTGAAGCTCATGTAAAATATATGTAAAGTATATAGACTCATATTGCCCATACACATACATTGGCCACACATGTATATGAAAGACACAAACACATAACTAACAATAAAGATGCTTACACTGATAAACTCACAGAGACTGATTGATGAGTTTCACTATAAACAATAATCACAATAAAGGGAGGAACAATAGCACACTGACCCTTATACAACACTCACAAAGACATTTAAAACATGTATTATAAATCACCCACCAGATGGACACAGTTTACATAAAACCGACAACCGCAACATTCATACATGAACAGAGCAGACAAGTCATAGTTCACAAAAAAGGTTTGTGGCCTTTTTTTAACGCCCACAGGACAGAGCTCCGAGGAGGAGACAGACTGTAGGGTCACTATCATTATGCATGCAATGCAAAAACAAGGTGCCAATGCAGTGTTTGAGTCGTCATCTCTAGCGAGGCAGTGTTACTCCTCATCCCAGTGTCTGCATGCAAACACAGGGGGAAATGAGCGATGAAAGTCAGACTCCGTGCACATGCGGTCAGGCAGGAGGGAAGGGAAAGAAGGGATGGAAAAAGAGGGATAGAACAGAGTGGGGAAAAAGAGAAAAGACAGGTAGCAAAAGAGAAAGAGGAATATAAAATAGGGGGATGAACACAGAAACAGTGAGAGACAGAGAGGGTCACCTCCCCCCTCCCAGTGGGTGCTGAGTACACAGTCTGTGTGAGGGGGTATCGGTCACAGAGCGGACACTTAAAAGGTGGGATTTTCAAGAATACAAAAATAAAGAAAGTGCACGACTAGTCGCAAAAAAAGAGAAAAATATAAATATGTGGGTCAGAGGTCAACATGAGGTCGGCATGAGGTCAGAGTTCGGAGAGGAGTGAGAAGGAGGAAGAGTAGGGCGGCTAGGCTGCAAATGACATGTCCAGAAAAACACAGAGAGAGGGACAGATTCACGGGGAATGAAAACAGGGCTCCCAAAAGGACATTCAGTGCAACAACATTAGCCCTAAAGAGACTCAAATTAGTCCCCATGCAACCACAGGCAGAAAGTATTAAATCTCCCCTTACAAAAGTCTAAAAGAAAGCATCTTTCTCTGTCATTTGGTGTATTTTCTAACCTGGTCTTGAATAAGGCCTTGGAAATGTGCATACCATGAGAGGTGCACTAGGAAAACCTCTACAGAAATTGATCTCAAGGTCGGAGAGGTTAAGATAGAGAAAGATAGGATAAAGGCTGCAGTGTGACTCATTCCTCTACACTAGCAAACATCCTTGCTCTGATTTTCTGTACCTCTTGAGTAAAATCACTGCTTTACTGATATTAAGAAATTAATCTTGGAAAATACACATTTCCTTTCATGTCAAAGAGTTAGACGAGAAGATGGATCACTATTTCATGTCTGTATGGAAGATATGAATCAAACCCTTGCATCCGGTTAAAATATCTTAGCATAAAGACTGAAAACAGCCATCTACCAACACTGCTAGAGCTCGGCAAAATGTCAAGTCATGTGTCATTTGTTTAAACCAACAACGGCAACCTGTGGTTTTACAAAGCTGAGCTTCTTAATATTTATTGGCATGGTATCTTCTTTCGAGGAAACCGTGAAAGTACTACACCTGACAAGAACAGAGTCTCAGGAGCTCTCCCAAAGCCTGGAAAGAGCTACGATAGCTGTTTTCAAGTCTGTATGCGAAGCTAAGCTACAGCAATCAAATGCTGGCCGTGGCCTTTTAACAGACAGACACTTTGGGCAAGAGAGCGAATTAGCATATTTCTAAAATGATTCCTCCACTTTGAAATGAATAAATGAACCCGTGAAACAAATTGAGAAATAAATAAACTATTCAAACATGTATAAATAAATCCAATGCACAAGGAAATCTAGAATAAATTCAAGTGGCCTCAGAGTTATTTTCAATTTCTTTGAGCATATCTAGATTTATTTTACAAAAAGTTTTATTTATTTATTTGAATGGTTGTCAATTGATCTAACCATTTTATTAATTGATTCATTTTTATGGCCTAGGAAAAAAAAAGAAAAGAGGTTTCGTTTCCCAGTGGGTAGCATACTAACCTGTCACTAAGAAATAAGCAGAATACCAAGGTCACCAGCTTTCAAAACAGCACCACAATTTAACATGAAACGTCAAAGCAGGAACGGCCTTTGGGAGGCAAGTAGACAGACAGATAGACAGACAACACAAATACATGGTTATCAGATCCACTGCAGCTGTGATCTGAATGTCTCCCTTTTCACCCTTTGACCCTCATGGTCATATCTGTATGCATGGTTACATCTCTGACTATTGCTCCAGTTTTCACAGGGAGGACATGTCACCTATCGGACTGACTCATCGCCTGCACTGGATTCAGAGAAAAGAACCCAGTCCAGTAAGAAGGGGGGGTCACACCAGTCCAGAGGTGAAAATGGAGTCAATAAGATGTAGGTTATGCATGTGTGAAGGAAACCATGAGGAAAAGGAGTAAAAGACTTGCAGACTCACAGTTGGTAAGAAGCCCAGTTATGCTAGGCTATACTTATGACCTAAATGTACTGATCATGTATGAAAATGTGTTATTTTAGACAAAATATGCAAGTTAAAATCAAATCCATCTAAATTTTAAATTAGGCTTACTGTTCTTACCATTCAAACTGAATTCACACCTTAAACTAAACAAAAATAATAATACAAGCACAAACAAAGCTCTAAATATTGATGATAGGATATTATTTATTTTTTTGTGGAAAAACTTTATAACTTGGAGTTTGAGAGTTTTGCTCAAAGGCTCTGTGGAGTGCTGGAGGATAGTCTACACAATCCCCGAAGCATTCACCATTTAAGCATACCTTTCTGTATGCACCACCTGCATTTCACTATTACCTTCGATCACAGTAAATAAGTACAGTGTAAAATGAATAACCCAAGGCACTACGGAGCTTGCAGTACAGTAGGAGTGTCCTGAGTCCCTCTGCATGCTGACGGAGGTACAGTAAAGACCTGCAAATGCTTGACGTTTGTGGCAGCTTTCATACACAACAGCATGATGGGGAGTTATTAAGAAAGACACGGGGGCAACACAGAGAAATCACAGGGACACAAACTTCACTTTCCCTTCAGGGTATTTTAGTGAAAGAGAATGTATGTTTATTGGAAAAGTGGCTTGGAGAAAACAGGACATAGGTAAAAGGCTGCCCTGTGCGATCTGGGGAGGGAGCTTACCATTGGTAATACCAGGGGAGAGGTGGTCTCTCTCAGTGTGTCGGCGTCTGCTGAAATCACGGGAGCCTTGTCTCGCAGGCTGAGGTGGCTGGCCCTCTAACATGGTGACAATGTCCATACGGTCAATACTCTTCAGAGCTGTGTACAAGCTCTCCACTGCAGTGCGGATGCACGACGGAGAGACACATGCAAACAAGGAAAAAGGGAAGGAGGAGAGGGGTTCCCAGGACAAACAGCAATACAATTACAACACCAGCCACGCTTCAAGTCCATTAAAGTTACAGAATATTGGGGTTGAGAGAAATTTTCATCAATCTCAGATCTCATGTACTCACTCTTGGCTCTCTTGCCCTCGCGAGTGGCCCACAGGTTGAGCAGTGCAGAGCTCTGCTCCAGCAGGGAGTTCGGATTCTCCACACGGATCTTATTGATGTCATCCACACTGAGCTGAAGCTCACGTGCCAACTCTGTTTAAAAAATGTGAGGGGGAAGTTCTCGATCAAACAAGGGCCATATTTTTTACCAATAGCCTGAGTCATGCTGTTGAAGCATTCATGGTGTTGTTCTTGAAATGTACTGCTTCACAGTAGCTCTGAGCGGAAGAGGAAGAATATTCAGTCTGTTAAAAAAGCTATGGCTGGAAAACGGAAAATAATTAGTGTGATTGGCTGGTTGCCATGTCGCAACTTTGTTTAACCAGCAACGAGCTAGGCAAGCTTGTCAGACATGAGGTAAACATGCATGTTTGCACACACACACACACACACACACACACACACACACACACACACACACAACTGTTGTTTATTACCAGCCCAGCTCAGTCCCAACTGTTCTGCAATCACAGCCATTTTCAGCTCAGTCCTCTCCATGGCAGTCATTGACGCTGCAGAAACCAAACAAGAGAAACTGAGTCACGGATTCTGTTCATAGAATACTGCTGTGGGTGAAATACTATGATAGAGAAAAAAAAACTGTAAACATGGGACAGTTAAAGACTCATACCCATTGCAGGCTCATTTAGGGCATTGTATCTTTC
Source organism: Scophthalmus maximus (assembly GCF_022379125.1). Lineage (NCBI taxonomy): Eukaryota > Metazoa > Chordata > Actinopteri > Pleuronectiformes > Scophthalmidae > Scophthalmus > Scophthalmus maximus. Next base: position 12,706,698 of record NC_061533.1, on the reverse strand, counting down.
TCTTAACGCCAGTGGGGTCAGAGTTCTCCTCCGGTCTTCACTTCCCACAATCTGTCAATCACAATCAAACATCACTGAAGTCAGACATTTCGCAGGCAAAGACTTTAAATAAATACACCTAATGGGTCATGTTAATGTATGCTAAATCTGAGGGTGTTACCTTGATACATGGCGGCATGGTAATGTTGAGGTTACAGAGCACATGTTGACTGTCCTCATACTTGGTGGATTTGCGCAGGAAAGACAAAAATCCAGTGGGCTCTTTACTGCTGTCTCTAACCTTAGATTCACAGACACACAGAAAGCAATAAAGACATGTACATTCAGGGAGGAAACGCTGGTGGTGAACTGGTGGGGGACTTGAAAGAGAAAGCCAGATGGTAATACCTTAACAGAGACAGGGAGTCGGTTATCTCTGAAGGCCTGGAAGCTGAAGCAGCGGGGCTGCTGGGTGGCCTTCCTCACTGGCACGAGATTTCCTGAACACTCCAGGTGAAGTGGCATTCCCTCCATCACCTGCACAATGTGACAGGCATAAGTGCAAAGTGCAAAGAAATTAGAATAGAAACACACAGCAGGAACCTAGCAGTGCCTGTCTTTGCCGTTGTTAGGAGATGAGTAACAGGTGTTTGACAGTGGTTTTAAATACTTTTTACAAATACAATTTTATCACAACTGTATGATGCACTGCTTTGGTCCTTGAACTGACCTCTATGTCTCTGCTGCGAGCCACCTCTGTGAAGTTCTCATGTTGCTCCAGGGTTTTATCCATCTTATCGTCGGTCATGCAGTAGCAGCGCAGGCGTCCCTCGCGGAGTTCATTCATCTTTGCAAACACCACAAACTTGGCCATGTAGGGTACAGCAGACAACTCTCTGTAGAGCAAGTTGGCAAAGGAGACGGCCTCGGCCGTCCGAGGACAGTCTGCGAGCCAGAATCTGAGAGGAAATGATGTCATGTTATCACAGCGGCTGATTGCTAGGATCATTAAAGATGCCAAAGACATATCATAACTGATATAATATCTTGATGTGTTATGATGGTATATTGTGCGTATTGCCAACTGAACTTACCGTGCTGACACATTGGTTGTAAAACTAGCACATTCATTAGCATACATAAGCTTGGTTGTGCCAGTGATGTCCTCCCACTGGGCGGGTGCTGTGCCACCTGGGAATTGGGCAGGATGAGAAAGGTCAAACTGGTTAATCAATCTTTAACAAAGATAATAAAGAAGAAGTCTCAAGGAGTCAGAACAGAAACTTTTAAAAGTCTTATTTATATTTACGTCACCACTGCAAATCATCAATTTTGCCTCATAAATCTTTCCTTGCCATCGAAAGAAACTGCCCCCGTCAAAACAAACACACACACACTTACTCACCCACCCACATAACTCCCGGTCATGGCATGCAGTACCTATGACAGAGCAAAGCAGACGCAGGCTGGTGGTGTCACCCTCCCCAGAGTCTCTGGGGCTTTCCCTCCAGGATGGGGGCAGAGGTATACACAGGCCGATGGGTCGGTGGAATTTGCGCCGCCGAGGCTCCACAGTGACAACAGGACTAAAGTTTGCCTGGTTACCCAGCAGCTTTGCTACTAGTTCATCTGGAACTGGCTGAGCCTGAGGTTGAAAGGAAATGATGGAGAAAGGGGTATGTAACATAGGTTTGATGATGTGGTAGAAAGAAATGAAATTAGACAAGAGAAAAAGGAAAAGATGAAAAAACAGATGTTGTCATGAAAGGATAGCAGGTAGAATGAGACAATAGGAAGTAGATGGGGCAATAAAAAGGGTCAAAGAGACGACAACCGAACAGGGAAAAATAAAAGATGGGGAAAGAGAGAGAAGCCCACAGTGAATAAAATACAGCATGGTTTAAACATTACATCTGGAAAGACAGTAGCAACACAAATTGGTTGTAGGACTTAATAATCATTTTTTATTGTGAAAAGTAACAATGTGTGTTAACAAGAAGCTCTTACAATCATCGATACAAAATTATATCAATCAAAAGGCTCAGTGGTTTTTCATAAGGCCATTCTTGGCATGATTATTACAGCAAGATTGTAGTTGAAAAGATTTGTTCCTGAAAAGAATAGGGAAACTTTTAACCCATGTCTATTTTAATTACATTTAGCTATATTTAGTATTTTCAGCTTAGATGGTAATGGCATGTGTCGTAGCTACTGTGTTAGTTTACAAGAAATATTTAACTTGTCATAAATTCATCCAGGTGTCTAAAGGGCAGCTGTTGAACCAAAACACACTGTTGATTCAGGCTGTATAATACTGTCATTTTGGTTTACAGAAACATATTGTGACTTTGGGAACATTTTTTATACTTTGCTACTATTAGTTGTATTTACTCTGAATATATATATTTGATTTAACAGTTAATAGTCATATGAAATGGTAGCATTAATTCCTTGATTTCATGTTTTCCTTTTAAAACAATATGTGGGAGCAGGACCCTAGACAGTTTGGGCTAAATCATGGGGCTTGTGCAAAGAAAGCCAGTTTGATCTCATAGGATGAATAGACAGGTGAAGAACAACTAGTGATGAAAAGTGCTTACTTCATAGGTTCCTTTTGAATCATAGACTGCAAAGTATTTGCTGTAACACTAAGTGTGTAAAGTGTGCGAAAAATGATTTCTCTTGTCTTTGGTGTGTATTTTTGAGGAGACACGAACCTGAGAATGGAAACGTGTAGCTGGTCAAACGCAAAGGGACTAAAAGCTTCAACAATAACTGATATAACGCCATCCCCTGTTGTGCGGGAAACAGTTCAGTTCTTCTAAAATAAAGCCTTTAAGTACATTTTCAGACATTCATGATACCAAACCACTGGACACTAAACAAACAGTCATTTCTGGCTATACCATAAATCTATCAAGTAATGCTTGACTTAGGCATCTCAAATGAATTTGTTATATATATACACATATAACAATTTAGTATATAACTCTATACTAAATACAGGGCTTTGCAGATGACATAAATACATTAATAAGAAAGACATCACTGAAGATAAAACAAACAATAACATATCAGCACTAAATGAGCAGTCTACTGTTGTATAAAGGTGCCAAGTGCATGCACTGTGTGAAATAAAAGGAAAATAGGTCCCCTAAAAATACGAAAAGCAAAATTGGCAAACAGAAAAAGATACAAAAATCAGTAATACTTGGCACAAGTGCTGATATGATCAAGTCATTCATTCTAAGATCTATCAAAATACATCCAACATGCCTTTTCTCAGGCAACACAGGCATTAATGATTCTGTAATTCTTCTCCTTCCTTTTCCACATCGTCCCATCTCACCTGCAGCCCCAGTCGGACTCGTTTGGTGACTGCCGTCTCTGGAAATGTGGCCTGGACCATCGGCACCAATTTACTTGTCAGCGAACCTCCCTCTGGCCCAATCAGATCACTCTCTTGCTGGACGCGTGATACAACCGCAAAATAAAGGGGGAAGTCAGTAGAGATGATGCGGCGAATTCGCTTCTTCCCGAGCTCCTCTTGACTTTCTAAGTCTGTTTGAGAGAAGAGAAGGTTACTTTTTCTTAAGAACTGATACCACCCAGTGACCGTTTTTCATTGTCACCCTGAAATCCAGCATGACGCATTTTAACTCTTACCCTCATCCATCCCGTTGAGGATTGTTTCCAGCACCTCGTCGCCGTAGCGATTGCGATGTTCTTTCCAGACAGAGCCGTTCTCGCTCCTCAGCACCACAAGCTCCCGGTCACCACGACCCAGAGCAGCAAAGTGGGGGATCTCCACGATCACTGGTCTGAACAACACAAGAAAAATGGAATTATCGTAATTATTCCTACAAAGAGAAGAAAGCTCTTCTCAATGTCATTGTCCCCTCGTGTAAATGTGGTGAAGTGTTGCTCAGAGGCTTCCTCACCCCAAGAACTGCATGCCAGCTGGACCCAGGGAGATGATCCTGCTGGCCAACCCCTCTCCTTCCACCAGTGGAGGGGGGCTGGTCAACTTCTGTGGCTTCACCAGGCGGCAGGTGATGCGGGTGGGGGCTGCACAGGTCCGCGGAGGTATGATGACACGCAGACCATTATGCCTGCTGCCTCGCATAGAGCCACCACGAGCATCCACCATAAAACTGACCAGAAACCTGTCATTGGACAAGGGTCGTGATGTTGAGCTGTTAGATTAGATATTAAATAGAGATCCAAATGGGTTTTTTTTTATATATTATTGCTGTGCTGACCCTGTGTGTATGGGACTGGCGACTGGGCTGACATTGTCTGATGTCTCAGTTGCAGGGCTGCTGGGAATCAGTGAGTCCTCATCATATTCTTTGGGTAGTGGAAGTGGAGTGTGTTGCTACAACAGACAGAAACACTGTTCATTCTCTAAGGAACACAGTTTAGCAAAAAATGTTTTACAGGAACCTTAAAGTTGCACTATCATTAGCTTCTTGGAGAGGCTATGGAGAGGGATAGTCATGCTGCTCTGTACAGTACCTGATCTATCTCATGTTCTTTCAGGATAACAGTCTCTGGAGAGACACGCGGGATCCTGGGAATGGCTGGCGAGTAATTTCTGTTGTATGAAAATAGAAAGAGATCCAGTCAGATTAAAGAAGTTTATCTACATCTCACCTCCACCCAAGTGCTCATCTCTGGTGTTCAGTGATTGTCTATGGTGTTCCCCCCTCTATCCATCCACCTATTAGCCTGTGACTACCAGCTTGGCTCTGTCCCCTGCTTCCCCACCCAGCCCCCCTTACGCTGTGCCCAGCCCTCTCTCGTACTCCAGTGATTTCTTGGGGGAGAGGAAATCGTCATCATGGTCTTTCATGTCATCCATCTTCATGTACCTGGCACCTTCTGTCCCCAAGAGCTCCTCTCCTTCAGAGAACAACATGCCAAAGAGAGCGAACAGATCGTGGTCAGGTGGATGAAACAGCAAAGAGAAAGAGAGAAAGAAAAGAACAAGATTGTTAACCAGTGGTTCGGAGGGTTAGACAGCATGACAACCCAGGATTTAGGTGATGGCTCTGTGATGTGGGTGTTGGACTGGTGAAATGAGACATTAGTAATGAAGATCTGTACACTGACATCACTGCTAAATGCAGCCACTTCTACTGATCACGCAAAACACTTAAATTCTGGGCAAAAGGATGGGAATGGTCCAGGAGGTCACTGCAAACAGTTGTAGTGTCAGGCCACTGATTTTAGCACTTTTAATTGAAATAATACTTTCATAACATTGAAATAAGAGAGGAATCCTGATAAATGTAGTCTGGAGTTTTCAAAAAACCCTTAAAAGCTCAGCTAGCAACAGCATCATAGCTGAGCACAGAGCACTGTCTCTGGGCAGAGCGTGCATCAGCATAATCTCGTTCCAGAAACGAGTCGTCTAGTGAATAAACTGTTATTTTGCTTGAGGTTTCCTCTGGCTCAGAGAGAGATGTATGACGACAATTGCTCTAAAACCTATGAATGCAAACACAGAGACAATCACAACAGCATCAGGACACAGCAACACACATGACAAATGCAATCTATTCTTTACTCCACCTTAAATGCTCAGTGCAGTTTATCTTGATTTGAGCAGGGGTGGGTTTTGGTGACTTACTCCCCAAAACTCGCTGCAATTTTGTAAAATTCATCAGTAACAACAGTCAGTCCTCCCTGAGTGCATCAACCAGTGCCGGTATCAGCGCTGCCGCTTTGAGTGTGTGAGTGGGCGTCTGTATGTGCTGCAGAGCCAAAGTGATGTAGGTGTCATTACACTTTGTTTAACTAGAGTGCACTTCCCACAGGTTCACATCAGTCGGTTTATATCATGGATATTCTCTGTCTTGTGTACCGTGCAGGTGTGCCAATGTCGGGAAGGCTGGAAAGTGTTACCATATGCGAGCGTGCGCGTTGGATAACCTGTCAGTATAATTTTACCGTTACAGATATGAGACGTGTCTTCTAGATGGCAACTCGGCCACTTTCTATGTTAAGAGGAATGGAGACAATCTGCCAGTTGAATTATCAGGGGGGCCTCAAATACCAAGACACGCTGTAATGTCCTCTCGCATCATTGCCAGAGGTGTTGTTAGCTTAAGGCATTGGTTAATTAAAGCTGCAATTGTAGATTTTTGACCACTTGGGGGCAGCAGAAACAAGCTGTTCACTGTGAGCTGACATGGCAAAGTTGTTACAAATGGATAATTTACACATCGAGCACTCACAGACCAACTTAAGCATTTATTTGTTGCCGAATTTCTGTCCACCTGATGAATGCAAGTCCAATATTTACTCTCCTTTTTGCTCCACTTTAGGTCAGCTGGCTGTTTAGCTGCGAAATTATGGACTTTGTTCATAAACTACCTGCTAGCTGTGTCTGACTGCTCTGTGGTGCTTGGAAAAAAGATGAAAGTTAGTTAAACCAAAACAATTCACTGAAAGTAGCAAAACTGGCAAAACTCCTTTCAGATACAAGTAGTCAGATGATCCATTTAACCAGTGCCTATTATTTTTATTTAACTTAAGCTTATACCTGCACACACGTAACTTTGCTTTATTTGTTTGTTACTTTTATTTCTTACTTCTTTTCCTGCATGAGAGAAGCCATGCAAAATGTCATTTTACCTGAGTATAATGACAATAAAGAGCATTCTGATTTTGATTCATTGTTAATATAAAAATGTTGATTATAGCCCCTTTGACCATTTTAATTCAATCACAATTCCCCTCTAATGCCCAACAGACACTAACAAACAATTCACATGGATTCACAATGAAGACAGATTTGAATGCAGTCACTACACAATGACTACACAAGGAGAGACATTAACCGAACTAAACTATGAACAACTAAAGCTCAGAGAGCAGTTTGTCAAACAAAATATTAAATTAATTGAATATGATGTGACTAAAACTATAACTGTAGAAACAAGGACTGTTGTCATAAAGGAAGACGCCTGGACAGTTAGAGGATGGGGGTGTTATTAAAGGGACATAAAGGTTACAGACATGGGTGCTATGGGTGCATGCCAATGAGAAACCAGAGCCACCATCACAGTGAGCACCAACACAGAGGGAACACGAGAGAGCAAGAGAGAGAGGGAGATAAAGATAGAGAGAGTGAGCTTGAAATGGAGCCATACACTTTATTACAACAACCTATGAATGCCGCAAAAAGAGAGAAAGAGACATTCATACCTAATGTTAGCTGTGCAATTCCTAAAAAAGGGCAAAAGGCAAAACAAGAATTGTAGAAATAAACATGTCTGACCAGTTTAAACATCATAATATCAGCCTAGTAAATTTCTGGTAATATTGAGCGTCCATTACACATTGTTTCTTACTCTTTCATGGGATTAATAAGAATTGTATTGCTCTACCTTCATCCTCAGAAACATCCAGTATCTCATCCACTGTTTCAGGGAAACTCATGCGATGTTTCTCTGTGGTCGTCTGCGGGGAACAGAAGAAAGAGATAAAACAATTACAGATAGATCAAGATAAAATGTTTCAAGCTTATTTTTTAAACAGTATTTCCATGTCATTATCATGGCCACATAATGTCATACTGTATCGAGCGGGCATGATAACATTTCTAAACTTCTGACCATGGAAACTGTCTCCTCGGTGACAAGCTTCAAGACGTCAATCACGGATATGTAGCCCAACCTCTTAGCAATGGCGAGGGCTGAAGTGCCGTTCTAAAAAAAGAGAGGCAGACGGATCAGATCACTTGAAACCAAACTTTTTAATGAGCTCAAGGGAAGAGATGGTACATTAATGCTCACTGTAGTGGTCTCGTTGGGCTGGGCTCCATGCTTCAGCAACAGAGTCACAATGTCTGTGTGTCCCTGCTGGGCCGCCTGGTGCAGAGGAGTGTATCCCAGCTGTAAAAGACCAAAGACAATACAAAACAAGCAATATGAAAGCAGGATCTTGGGCTCTGGGAACTCTAGAACAATTTACTGACATTAGCAGAAAATCTTGCAGCCAGCCTTTCAAGAATAAACCGTATTTCTAATTATAACACCGTGGTGCATGTATCAATATATAAACATGAATAAAAAAGCACCAGTTTTAAACTGCATTGTTTGGATATTACTCGGACCGACCCATGCTTTTAATAAATCTACAGGAAACACTGCACCTAAGACTTGTATAAATTAAAGTACCCAATTTCCAATAATCATTGATTATTATCGGCTGTGTTAACGTCTGGGAATACCTGCTATAGTCAGGACCCATGCTTCTAACTGTGCAGTGTTCTGAAATTTTATATACTGAAGAGTGAGACGGATATAGACGTCACAGAAGAGCTCTGTGCTAATTTTGTTGTAGTTTTATCCAGAACCAGAGGGAGGCACTCACCCTTGTTTTGCTGTTGACATTGGCCTGTTGCTGCAGGAGGAACTTCACCATCTTGATGTTGCCATAGTGACAAGCTACATGGAGAGGGGTGTAACCCATCTGAGAGTAGAGAGAGGAATAATGATAACACCATAATAAATTCTAGTACAAGATACATACAACAAATACTACCGCCTAAAATGCTTTTACTTTGTGAAATGAATTGTAATTTTTAAGGCTGTAGTTTGTGGTGCTGTTCTTCTAAGCACATTATATAATTTTAGACATAAATTAAAATTCACAAACTATAATCTTTATTAATCTGATACAACTCTATGTCAAAGCACAACTGTAAAACCAATACACCAGAGGTCTCAGTGATCTGAGTCCCACGAGGGTTTGGCATGTATTGATGGTTATATAACCCTCCGCCATAACATCATCGGGCTATTTATGCTACAGAATTTAGACACTATCTGCTACCGCACAAGTAGTTTCTAAACTGATTTGATAACTTTGACCTCAATTTAAGGTGAAACCTCTCTTGACCAAAATAGTTGAGCCATTTTCTTCTTTTCTTTATTTCCTTTAGATTATAGGACCATGAGAATGAAGAGGTTTTACCCGTGTGGCAGCATAGACTGAGGCTCCCTGCTTCACCAGGATATCAGCGATGCCAACATGTCCTTCCTGTGCCACCAGGTGGAGTGGGGTTAATCCACTCTGTAGGCAACAGAAGTTATTGGACAATTGTCAAAAATTTCACAGTACAAATTAAAGATATGCACCTGTATATCACTATTTCAAACGTGCTTTCATCATTTTAACTGTTCTTGCCTTGTTGCCAAGGTTGACATTGGCCTGTTTGGAGATGAGCAGGGAGACCATGTCGGGTCTTCCTTCCTGCGAGGCCAGGTGGAGAGGTGTGACTCCCTGCAGTGACTCAGCATTGGCTGAGGCTCCATACTGCAGCAGGCTATTGGCCACCTCTACCTGGTTCTGCTTGGAGGCTATGTGGAGGGCAGTGTAGCCGTTCTGAAGCACAGACACAAGGAGTGGTCAGAAAAACAAGAACAGATAAAAGGTCACTGAGGATTGTATGTGTGCATTTGGGTTTTTTCTTTTACCCTGGCTGCACTATGTGGCGATCCTCCCTTGCTGACAAGCAGGTTAACAACATCAAGGTTGTTGTGATGTACAGCAACATGCAGAGGAGTCAGGCCATTCTGTAACAACAAAATCAAAACTTCATCAGCATGTGCTACGTTATACATCCTCCCATACATCTGAGACCTTTTGGTTTTATTTACCTTCCCTGCAGCATTAGGGTTGGCTCCTCTCTCCAGCAGCAGCTCTGCTACATCCACCTTGCCATACTTGGAGGCCACATGCAGCGGAGTGAAGCCTTTCTATAGAGGCACCAACAGCAAATGGGACAAAATATTGAGATGACTGCAGGCTCCAGTTCAAAATTAGGAAAATGTTCCTTTGGGAAGGACATGGGGTAGATTATGTAGAATGGATGCCTTACCTTGGTCATCTTCGTCTGCTGAGCCTCCATGTCCAATAGGATTCGAACTGTTTGTGCATGCCCTTCCCGGGCAGCTATGTGTAGGGGTGTGTGTCCAGCTGTGGTGGTGGAATTGGGGTTGGCTTTGTGCTCCAGCAGCAGCTTCACAAGCTCCTTGTGGCCCATCCGAGCAGCACAATGTAAAGGGGTTTGGTCGTCCTGGTCAGGAGAGAGTAGGTGTGAAATGTTACACACTGTATGGAACACCTGAAACACTCCGTCTGCTTCACCATCCAGGAATCAGTTGCTTAACTGCCTTTTTCTATTAACGTTTTCATATATCACCTAACAAAATGAGTTTGTCAGCACATTTACAATCGATGAGGAATCATTTGCCTGTATCCATGGATATGCAGGCTGTGCTGTGTGAAAGCTCTACCTTGGCCTTGGCGTCCACCGGTGCCGCATTCTGCAGCAAAAACTCTGCCACCTCATAGTGTCCCGCCCGTGATGCCATATGGAGAGGAGTCTCCACTTTCTGCTCACACACATACAAACAAACCACACAGTCAGGGCCAACAGTTTAGCAACAACACTACGATGCCATTCAGCTATTTGTGTTGCTCTTGAAATTGCAGTTGAAAACTCACCACATTGGAGGCGCTGGGGGAAGCTCCTTTCTGCAGCAGGATCTTCACGATGTTGAGATGACCCATAAATGATGCCACATGCAAAGGGGTCAGGCCCGACTGTTCAAAAGGAGTGCAGCATTAGAAGAATTGTGAATGGGCTTTTACTGTGAACCCTTTTTTAGATAAATGTTTCACATTTATCTTATTCCCTCCTGATCCCTCACCTCAGTCACAGCCTCTAATGATGCAGAGTGTTTGAGCAGGAGATCCATCACACGCATGTGGTTCTTTTTACAAGCAATATGTAAAGGAGTGAAGCCATTCTGTAAAAGCAAAAGAGAAGTTACGACCACTAAAGGTAATAAGCAGCTATGCCCTAACTGTGCGTCAAAGTGTTTGTCACTGACCAGTGCCCGAGAGTTGGGTTTGGCCCCTTTGTCTAGCAGTACTTTGGCCATGCGGTGATGGCCGCAGTGTGCCGCCACATGCAGAGGAGTAAGGTGGTCCAGTGTGATGTCATCAATCTCTGCGTTGTACTGCAGAAGCTGCTTCACACAGTCCATGTGGTCGCCCTGCGCTGACATGTGGATCGGAGACAGGCCATTCTGCAAAGAAACAAAGAAACAAACAAATAATTGTCTTGTAGCAAAAACAAACAACAGCAAAAGCAACACATGTTTATCTTTGGACGGTAGAATACACACTTGTATCTACGGTAGATGGTTTACCTTGGTCTTTGCCTGGATGGGGGCCCCGTGGTCCAGCAGGATCTCTATGATCCTGACATGACCATTTCTGGCTGCACAATGCAGAGGAGTCAGCTCATCCTGGAGAAAGATGAATGTTAATGATTAAGTTAATGATGTTGAATTAGTGAAGAACCAAAGTCATTAAGCAAATTAAGAGTTGAGGGAAGAGTAGGATAGGTGTACCTTGGTTTTGGCGTCGATCTGCGCCCCTCTGTCCAGCAGGAGCCGTACCATGATCACGTTCCCCCGTCTGGATGCAATGTGCACAGGAGTGATTCCGTTCTGCACAGAGATACAGAAGCAGTTACACACACACACAAGTATAACAGAAAGCAAACTCAAGAGGTTAATGTTTTCGTAGTTATTCCCAACCTTTGGGGTGAAGTTGACATTGGCTCCTCTATTGAGCAGCAGTTGAGCTACATTCAGGTTTTCATAGTGTGCAGCAATATGGAGGGGCGTGAATCCAGTCTGCAAGGACACATCAGGATGAGTGCACATCTCTCTCATCGCCTTTGCACTTTAGAATCACAAAGACAACACCAAACAAGGACACCAAACAGAAATGGCCATTCGTACTGAGCATGTGCGGCACATGTATACAATCGCATCTGCAGCCATCCACAGTTACACCCACACACCTTGCTGAGTACATCAGGATTGGGGTCGTTCTGCAGAAGCACAGCGGCAGTGCGTGTGTCGTCGTTGCGTGCTGCAATGTGTAGCGCAGGGAGGCGGACCTTTCCCTTGGTGCCATAGTTGATGAGCAGGGCCACAACATTTTCATGTCCCTGCTGAAGAGCCACGGCGAGAGGAGTAAATCCATCCTGAAGCACACAGGAGAAGGTTAGAAGGCTGGTTTACTCAGGGACAGAAAATTGGAAAGGTGTAAAGAAAGAGGCTCATGAGAACAAAACAGAATGGAAACACGGCGTTGTCTGGATCAGCGAGGATAGGATTGAGGAATTTTGATGATTTCTCTCAGAAAAACTTCTCTCAATTCTCTGATACCTCAGTTGGAATGCTCTGATTGGCTCCATTCTCCAGAAGAAACTTCACAACCTCTAGATGGTTTTCTTGCGCAGCCATGTAAAGTGGAGTGAAACCCTTCTGTCTCAGGAGGACACACAGCCACAGCAGAGGAGACACAAGCACAGCAAGAGAGAGAGATAGGGAGACGGTCACAGATACACACACGCACAAGGATGTACACGAAAAGGAAACGCCAACACACAGAAATATAGGAACAAAGACCGATGTTAACAGATGGAATTGCAAACGGTTTTACAGTAAAAAGTAGCGACAAGGAGCCTCAGGGTGTCCTGCGAACGTCACCGTGAGAGCAGCACTCAATCTCACCTGCGACTGAGCATTGACATCGGCCCCGTAGTTGACCAGCTCTGTGACCACCTGCTCCTGCCCTGCAAGGGCTGCGATGTGCAGGGCCGTGTTCCCCTTCTGTTTACACACAGGTAGATGAGAAAAAATGATCATGATAAATCCCACATGTATATTTAAAGTTTTTGTGGTTTTGGGACATGTTACTGTGGAGTATAATGTGGTCAGATCTATAAGGTTGGATTCTGGCATTAGATCAAGATTTACACACGGACACTTTTAGTGGGTTACACAAGATTTCCATAGTGGAAACGATGCAATATGTAGCAAAATCTAGGTTCAAATCAGGAACCATCTAAGAATAAGTAATGTAAAGAACATATTTGAGCAGTTTAAGTTTTTCAGGGGATTTTACCTTTGTGGTGGTTTCCAGTACGATTCCATTGTGGAGTAGCTCCAGCACCATTTTGACGTGGCCTTCTTTCGAGGCCAGATGCAGCCCGTTGAGCCCATTCTGAATGAGAGAGCAGAGCAGACTGAACTCATACTGAACAGTCCCAGACACACTATGAACACAAATATCCCCCAAACTTAAAGAAATCCCCACATGTATACACACAAACACATGTAGGCCGTGCCGAGAGAAACAACTCGGGTCATTATCACAGTGACTCACAAACCGTAGCAGGCAAATACTTACACTAGACACCACGCATGCAGTACTCGCAGAATCAAAGTGGTCATTAGCGAAAAACAACGTCTACAAAGGATGAAAATCAGGATGTGAACATTTTCATTTGATTAATGGCGGTGAGAGGAAGAGAAGGAAGAGGAGGAACGGGAGGGGGATGGCAGGCCACTGGTCTCGTGGTTGGGAAGAATACAAGCCGTGTGGAATAGGTCTGACCTCACACAGCCTTCCTTCAGCCGCACAGGACATGTGAGGTTGGACCTTTCCCACACCACTGATATTATTCCTCTGAGTGGGGAGACCACAGCACACCATCACTCTACTGCAGACAGAGGAGAGAAGGAGGGAGGGGAGAGAGGGAGGCGATGGAGGAGGGAAAAGCAACAAAAAAAAAAAGCAAACAAAAAAAAGAATGAGTTAGTAAACCAGTAAACCAATATGACGAGAGAGGGGAGCAGTTGTTTTGGAAGAAAAGAGAAAACACAACAATAATGGGAGGGCGGGAGTAAGGCGGCGTGCTGGTGAGCGAACCGTGGCCGAGGTATCACCTCAGACAAGGAAACAGCAACACGGCTGCCACAGTGAAGCCTCCACTGACCAAACTCCCATCAGACCAACACATCTCACTGTACATTAGCACCGGGACAAACAGTCACACAAACAGAGCAACAATACTCCCGTGTTAAAGTGACGGTCTACAGTTGTCATTCTGTAGCACCAAACAACCTTTTGGATTTAGTGCAGAAATAAAAAAAATTAAAAAAGTTAGTTGTGGAAGTGATTATTCTGTTAAACTATTAAACTTTTGTTTCAATAGTTGATTTTCTTATCATTATTATTATTTAAAGATAAAAACAATCTACTATATTCGCAGATGGAACCTTTATTTAATGTATTTATTACTACTTGATCCTGGGCAAGATTAAAGCCTCTTTGTAGAATTTTTGAAATTCCTAATTTTGCTGCCATCTGGTGGTAATATAAAAAGACAGAGACGCTTGACTGACCACAACAGTTTTAAATTTTTTGGTGGTGTAATCCTCAAGTAAAACAAGTTGTCTGTTGTAGAGCATCACTTTAACTCAAACACTCAAACACACATTTGATGAATATCATGAACAATGAAATGAAATTGTGTAAATTAGGATAATTCATCTTGCAAATTGAAATATTCTGGTATCTGACTTTAAACTGTATTTTCAATCCACGGGGTCTCCCATTATCATCATGAAGGCATTTGCCAGTAATGGCCACTGTATATTGTCACTTTACATGAATTGGGATGCTATTTTTACGTGGAGTCTGTTGTGAGGCCCATGAATAGGCCTTCAAAAATCCAGACAGAAGCATTACCAGCAATAATAACAAAATATTGGGGACAGCATAAGTGAATGGAAGGGAAACCATGACTAAGTTTGATTAATGAGCCAGAGGAATCTCTCTCACACACACACACACACACACACACACACACACACACACACACACACACACACACACACAGTTTTTGGCCATGTTTCAGTATAGTCTGAGGGCAGCAGGCCTAGCCCACTAGCGCTGCCTCTTCCTGGTCACTCTGGGAACAACCGTCAGAGTAAAGGAGGCAGGATGGAAGAGAGAGGGCGAAGGAGAAGATCCTGCCCCATTAAACACCTTCCCCAGACGCCCTGTAAACTCTACCTGTCACCTCCAGCGCCTGATTAAGTCTACCTGAGCATGCTCATGTAGTGAAGTGCATGACTGAGTGCACGGGCGGATGAACGAGCACATAATACAGTGGTCAACTCAAGACACATCATGCACACTGGACACTCAAAGCACATGTATATAGAAATAAGGTTACAACACATGGTGGTATACATGGATAATATTTGAGCAGAATCTAATCAAAATGACTATAAATAAGATTCTAAATGAAATCATATATTCGTTAGAACTCATCCTTTTCTGTGTAAACCGTAGGCTTGATGTAGAATTACCTTTGCTACAGGTGATTTTTCTGTTTACATTTGATCAGGACCAAACAGTGAACAACGACAATGCTTTTCACTGTTTCCAAATGACAGAGAAATTGCTCTGACCATCCGTTTACACATTGTTGTTCTTTTTGGAATAAAAAGTGGGCAGCCCAGCCACCTCCTGAATACTATTTATTTAGTTAGAAGGCAGATACAGAGACAGAAGACGTGGCAGGATTCAACTGATGGTAAATGAATACTAAAATGTTTCTGTTTCTATTCTTGCTGCGCTCTAATACAAAGTACACGTTGAGCTCATTTTTGCCGATAAGCAAAACTGCCCAATGTGAATAAAAAGACAAGAGTTGCTCAGAGGCCGATGAGTTTGCCAGTCAGAAGTTATAACGTCCACTAATTAAATCTGGGCGACGTGCAGCTCTCTCACCTGATTGGCTGTATTTATATCAATGCCATTTTTGATATGATCCAGGGCCTTGTCCAAGTTGCCAGAACGGGCCGCTCTGAGAAAACTGTTGCCAGCATCTGCCTGCAAGTGAAACAGAGAGATGGAACAATAGGGTGGTGGGGGTGGGGGGGATAAGAGAAAGCGAGAGACACATAAAGTAGAGGAATAGAGAGGGGAAAATGGAGAAGGAGACAAAGTTAGGTTTTGTTTTCTTTCTTTTTTTTTTTAGATAAAAAGCGTTTTAAACACTCGCTACTGAAAACGTTCAGCGGCGAGCGATTACCCATCAGTTTTCCTCTCATTTCATTCCTCCCCTGGTGTTTTGGAGAGTGCAGTTTGAAAGTCGGCATTTTCACCTTGAAACTTGCATGTTAGAGGTGGGCACGTCAGTGACGTAACAAAGACCCCCCTCTGAGTGCAAACTGGTCACTCAGCTCCATTAAAACCTTGAAAAATTGTCCAGAAGTTTATCTGTTGCTCTGTATTCAGGAGATAAGGCAAGTGTGATAATACTGGCGTTTCAGCTCTGTGTCCCATTCTCTCAGGCAATGTGTGTGAACGAAGGAGAGAGAAATAGACACATGGAGGGAATGAGAGAGAGAGAGAGAGCGAGAGGGAGTCCTGGCCCCCCGACCTGGCACAAGGCACATCTAGTGTTTTTGTCTGCGTTTTGTTTGTGTCGGAGGGCTTCATACCTCTCCCAGGCAGCCAGGGGTGCTGCTGAAACGAAGGATCACTTATGTGGCACAGGGGGGAGAGCGAGGGAGAGAAGAGGAGGAAAAGCCAGAGCTACCTAGGGAGAACCACAGGGAGAAACTCAACTGCGGCAAACCATGCACCTTTGAATTTCATCTACATAGTCTCTTCTCTCCCCGTCCCCGCCCTTCATCATCCCCTCTCTACATCTGACCAGTTATCTCGAAACGCTGGTCAGGAAAATCCACAGCCGTCCAGCCATTTAGTGAAAGCTTTTTTACGCAAAATGTTGTCATCACACACACACCAATGAAAAAGCTTTTCTCAACTTCATAACACAGTGCTTAAAGCCTTAAAGCGATCTATTGTGACAGGGTTGTTGGTCCTCTTTTGACAGAGAGGGAGCGAGCCTAAGTAAGAAAAAAAGAGAAAAGATCCGCATGCCTGGACTAAAGGCCTAGCAACAAATGACACAACACACACTAAACATGACACCAGTGGCACAGCACTGGGTAAAGAGAGAGGTCACTTAAAAAAACAAAAATAATTGAAATAAGTAGGGGCAATGGCAGCAAAACAGAAAAGTTGCTTCCAGCTGACTGAAGTAGTAAAACAGTGTCTGACAGTCTGTGATTCTTGTTCCTCGAAACTGGTACAGAGAGGGAAATTCATACAACGGCAAATTTTCCACTTATCAGATGAACTTCATGTATCGTATGCAGCATCCTGTGTGTAAAGTAATGAATCCTGGGCTTTTGTGTCAGTACACCGACTCACGTCGAGCCTCAGAGTCATGATCATTGTCTCACACACTCCTGTCTGAAGAGACACGATCACCCTGAACAGCAGCATTTTGTCATGTAAATCTATATAACTTTACAGTGTGTGTTAACATTTTTGGGGGGGTTTCCATAAGATTTGTATATCCTGCAGCATATGTGTGTGTGTGTATAATTTAATGTCACACCTTAGAGTGAGGCTTTCACAAAAATATTCTCTGAATATACTATAGAAATGGATTTCAAGTTTCAGAATAAAAAAAAATTAGACCTCTTTCACGCTGTTAAACTTGTATATATTGTGAAGGTAGGAGCTAAATATGAATATTAGAGGGCACAGGCTAAGCAGAGAGCGGCAGAGTGTTGTATGAGATGTTTGCGCACTCTGCCATGGTGAGAGGAGAAACATCCTTTCATCAGAGTAGAGGCAAATAACAGCTGATGCAAAGACACCCACAACTTCACATAACATACGTGCTCTCAGCTTGGTGGCATGGTAACACCGCAGTGACCCTGACAGAGGCCCCTCTACAGGCGTCCCGCCCCCCCCTGGACTCAGACCGCTGCACCACTGAGGCAGCCTGCTTGAAGTTTACCAGACGACAGAGACACACACACTATAATCCCCCAGGAAAGACTCGAGTGAGGTCGCTGGGTACAGCGGATTTTCTCTTTTCTCCATGGTGAAGCTCTCCAAGTGGTCTGCCCTGCATTGTCATGCGTCTGCATGTTTCTGTGTGAATGTGTGTGCGTCATTCAGTGTGTGTGTGTGGTGTGGTGAGATAAGGATGCAGGGGAACCACACCCATCCTCTAACTTGGACGTAAACAGGTACAGTGCATATGCACTAACAAAAAAACAGAAAGACGAAAAATCCTCTGCTACGTCTTGCTGGACTCTGATATGGTTTAGATGAATTAGTCCCTCTCTATTGCCATAGAGAGCAGATATGCTTCAGGCTCTGGGGCTGAGCACAAAATAAGCAAGCGCATTAATCATAGTGTTTGGAGCAAAAGAGACAACACAATAACCTGTTAAGTAGCTATACGGTAATATCATCACACACTGTCCTGCAATGTGCATGCGACTGTCCTCGGGCTAAGACAGTGCCAGGCTCCTCATAATGACGCTAACAATTACCAAGAATTCACAGAAAATCCTCTCCTTTTCTCATTCTTATCTCAGTTTTTCTTTCATGTTGCCTTCTTTCCCTTCACCATCCCCTGCTTCTTACGGTTTCTCTCTCTCCCCCCTCGCTTGCCTCCTCGACTGGTGCTGCAGCAGACAGAATGACATCACCCCCTCGCTGGTGGACTGCAGTGTTCGAAAACTCAATGTGTACATGCAGTTGTATGTATGCACGAGGAGGAATGCCTGAGACCAACATCCCGGCCGCGAAGATCGTCTGCGACGTACGACTATAGACCTGAAGAATCATTATCGTCATGAGAGGTTGATCGCGTGAACAGAATCAGATTGTGTGTGTTTGGGACAAATAAAGACAATGCGAGGCCTGAACAGGGAGGATGGGATACCGGAGAGTAGAAAGCAGACTCTGACAATCTTAAAAACTCAGTTTGTGATCTAACCATAAAGATCAGGATTTGAGAACAAGCTGCTCCCGAGCGGACTTGACAATGGTTGTTACAACTTGCAGATTCTCCATCTGCGTTAAATCTCTGTGTGAACCATTTCCTTTCTTTGCAGTGGCTGTGAGCAAACTGTTGCAAGATTACTTTTGGATGTCTGAACCAGGACTATTTGCAATAGACAATGCCATCGAGAGACATCTCGAGAGAGAGAGAGAGCTCTTCCACTGAATGTCAAAAGGAGAATCTCTCCGAAAGATATGGATCAATTACCTGCTTCAGAGAATCTCAGATTCTCTACTAAAATTGAGACAAAAACTCACGACACAGAGAATCTCTCTCACTCACATACACACACACACACACACACACACACACACACAATGTTGCAGACACAGCACCAGGTGCAAATCATAAATATTTTAAGTGCCACCACAGCTCTTTGCACACCCAGCACAGAGGTGAAAATAAGGTGTGTACATATGTTCCGCATGTCCTGCTTAACTTGCAAAAATTTCCTGAACTATAACCAACATACATTGTGCAAGAACACCAAAGTATGCCTGTTGTTTTGTCCTGCTAAACACAAAATGTACTTTAACTAAACGGTGTGATTAGACAGTTTCTAGATATTTGAGGGGAACACTGATCAAATGGAAATTCCTGCAGAGTGCTTAAACAGCTATTTCATCACCCATTTCTGCTGACTTGCATTTGCTCCAGAAATTGATTTTCCATCTCTGTCCATTTTTTTCTTGGGCCTCCATCTCTGCTTTCATCGTTCAGCTTGCTTGATGAGGTCGAGCAGGCGGTGGGCTGCTTCCGGCTACAGAGATGTAGTAAGTGTACAGTCAGTCCGACCGAGACCCGTGGGACTGCTCAGCTATTGACACATTTACAGGAAGCAAAGCAAGCAGGGCCACTGGGATGAAGCTGCTACATTCCCCCACTCAACACTGTCTATCTGTATGTAAATCTGCCTCTCTATCTGACCATTTGTCTGTCTGCTTCGACTCCCTGGATGTGGCGAAGCGTCTTGTCCCATTTTTACTATTTACTTTCTCACACTCCCTGCCTCCCCCCTCCGTATCCCACTGTTTGTCCCTTCCCTACTCATTGTCTCTTTATACATTGCGCTGCTGCAGCCTCTGCGCCTGTAGATGAGATTGTCATGGTTACTGTGATCTCTTGTGGGGATGACAAAAAGGGTGAAAGCCATAGGGTGGAGGTAGCGTTTGACACCTATGGAGCCTAGGATCAAGATATTGTAAACATCCCGTTTTACTGCACAAGCAGTTACACAGAATAAAATCATTTATGAGGACTGAAAGAATTTATAAGAATATTAGTGACTTCTGTCCATATAATGGACAGATCTTAAATCTATCAAATTAAAGTCTAAAGTAAACAAATGAACTTCATACAACTAATGTCTTGTCCATTGTAAATTCAATAACGCTTTAGTATCGCACCTGCTGAAATAGCTACAGAAATTAATGTTCAGGCATATTGTGAGATATATTTGTGCATCTTGAGTGTTTCTATTTCTATTCTATTTCTATGATACAGCACTTTACCACTCCATTACATTTAAGAGGAGCCAGCTACATCTAGTTGACTGGTGACCATCTCCTATTTACCCAAAAAACGTGATTTGCTTATGAAATATGTTTTCTTATAAGTTAAACTACTCCACAGTAAAACTAAATCCTGTTTTTTTTCATGCTGCATGTCGATTACTCTTACCTTTTCTTCTTTAGACACTTTAAATGTGACACTTCATGACAAAAACAAACTTCAAATATAAGATTTGGATGTAAGATACTTCTCGTTCTTCTCAGTCATACAAAGCTGTCTGACCATTTGAACTGGCGGTTGGCGAATTCTTCCTGTAAATTTACTTGAAATGTTGACTTATCTTTTGGAGTAACAAAAGAAACTCAACAATGCTGAAATACAGCAAGAAATGGAATTCTCAATGAACTAACTTTAGTGACAGCACTGTAAATTGACTGCAGTTCATCCTCAGATGGATAAGCTATATAGACAATAGACAACATTTCTACAAGTTGCATCATCTACAGAAAATCTATTACGCCAGGTAAACTCAGGTAAATACAGGTAAATAAAAATCCACATAGCAGGGCCATGTCGTGTGTGGCCTGTGCTGCCATCACCTCTGCTGGTTTAGTAGATTAAGTAGTCTATAGTCTTTGGTGAAGTCACGCTGAAAGCATCTCATTAATTGACCCACTAACAAGTTTACTGACCTCTAGTTTACTTACCACAGCTAATCCTGGTTGACACCATACAATCTCAACGTCAAACAGAGGAACCAATAAAGTAAATAACCAGATAAAGGAGGAAAACAGAACACGATACACACCCCCACAAATACGCACTTAGACTAATCTTGAATGCACACGCATCATGACTTTCAAAGATACTCGCAAGCAAATCAAGCTCCGTCCCTGTCGGAGACTCCGGCACAAGAGTTTGGTCATTTGAGTGTTTGTGTTGGTAAGCAATGATATATTTGCTCTTTGCATTTTTGATTAAAATTGTAAGAAGTTAAAAAAATGACAAATCATTTTCAAATTAAGTAAAATCATTGTTAACGTACATGTCCATGACCCGCATCTCTTTCTGCATCTCTTTGCCTGTCTCTCATTTTTCTTTGTCAGTGTCAATCTGAAAGATGAGGGAATATTCAGAACCAAACACAAGCAGTCTCTAAAGCGGTGGATATGAATGGATGGAGAAAAAGTTTTAACAAAATAGACAACGAGAAATACCAAAACAGCAATATTCATGTGCTAGAGACTAAGTGTATGAAAGAGATGGATTTAAAACTGGGAACAACGCCAGTGACAGAAGTCTTGGGTCACCAGCGTCTGATGAAAGGATGGTGAAAGGATAAAGACAGGGAGCACCTGCATGTGGTTTACCGCTGAAAAAAATGTCAAAAGTGGATTTTCATTCATGAACAAAGCATAGCAAAAAAAGACAGCAAGAAAACGAGAGTGACGGAGAAGTTCACGGCTAGAGAGTGAGATGTAGACGGAGGAAGGTGAAGAAGAGGAAGAGAACAGCAGAGTTTGTGGTACTCACTCCAAAAGTGACGGTCTTGACTGGCATGCCTGTTGGCCCTCCACTCTCTCTTTCTTACGTTTTCTGTTTCTCTCTAACACACAGCTGTCTTTTCTGTTGCCCCCTGCGAGTGCTGCGGTACAGGGCAGGCAGACCCCCGTCCAGCGTAAACACGAACAGACTACACACACACACACACACACACACGCCCAGACGCACACACACACACACACACTTGAGTAAGCATGGTGGGTGGAGAGACTGGGGTGGGTAGGGATGAAGGCGTCGGGGGCCCACGGGTTTATCTCTGGAGGAATGCTGTCTGTATCTAAAGACACACATTTCACACACTACCAAAAACAAATGTGTACCCCATAATCTCACCAAGGGTTTCCTGCCTACAACCTGACACGTTTTTTTTTCCATTCTATTCTCACTTAATATTTCTAACTCCGTCTCACTCTACTGTACCTTAAACTCCTTTTATTTTTCTCTAATCATCTTATTTCTTGTTCTGTTATCCTCCACCACACTCTATGCTCTGCTCTCCACCTCATCTATCCTCTTCTCGTTTCAGGTTTTGTTGTTCCCAAACACTCTGTCACCCCAACTTTATCCCTCCTTTCTCCTGTCCCTTCTTCCACACGTCACAGCCGTCTCTGCGTCTCCTGTATGTTTTGTGACAGTCAGACAATCATTTTTTTTTCACGGACCAGGCAATACCAGAATAACCTAGAGTTACTGTGGAGAATGGGGTTGTTTTTTTCCTGAGTGGGTCTGTTTCGGTCTGTGAGGTGACTTACAGTGACAAAGCCTCTGGTGGAGGGGGTGGGGGGGCTGCCACCGCCCCGTGACAATGGGCCAGACACGCGGAGTGGGGGAGAATGGAGGGGCCAGCCTCTGAAAAGGCCCTGCCTCTTTTAATAAAGCGTCCGTCATTCCCCGCTTGAAAAGGCCTCCTTTTCTCTACCTCTCCCCTCCTCTCTCCCTCTCCTGGCTAAATGCTGGGAAAAGCACATCGATGCCAAAACCATGCAGAGAGATAAATGCTTGTTGGAGAGGGGAAGGAGGGGGGGTTGTAGAAAGAAGGCTACGCACTACTTAGTGCCATTGGACCGTGACCTGGGCAAAAACATCACGTGGGACATCTCTCCTGTCCACAGTATTGAGTTTGGACAGTGATGAGAGCTCTGCTGCCAAAGAATGCGAGGCATGGGTGTACGGACACTAATGTCCATGAAGACATGACAAATTATCCTGTGGTCCTCCGTGGAAGGGGACTGCAAGTCACATAAACCTCCTCTGGCTCTGCCTGCAGAGGAGGCTCCTTCTCCTCTACTCATCTGAAGAGAAGAAAGAACTTATCAGGTCCTGAGTGATGAGAGCTTCTTAAGGTGTGGCATAATCCAGTGAGTGAGGACGGAGTGGCGTTTGACAAAAGTCCTCATCCAATCTAACGCGTTCCTCCACTGCGACTTATGAGCTTCACAGTACAGAATGATGCACGAGCCGAGTTCCGCTCTAAAAGGTTGTTTTCACATTCGTCTGTGGAAGGAGGGAAGTTTCTCTATGCCCACATTAAATCCGAATTTATTGTTTTTTACTGTTCACACATGACTGAGTAACAAAAACTAGTTTGGAGGCCAATCATTGATTTTTTTCTCTTTTTTTTCTTAGGTCCAAGATTTTTCATATAGGTTAGGTGAAGACAGAAGGAGTAGATGTAATTCAAGGTAACAAAAACAATAATTGTATTTTGTGGACAACATATCAGGCACCAGTCATCCTTCAAAGCAAAATATGTGTACAAATTAATTTATGTCCGAAAAAAATATTTAGGAAAGACAAACGTGATCAGACCTGCATATGATGCAGATGGGCTGGAGTAAAGCTCACAGCATCATGAGTATTTAAGCTGTACTTCTGCGCCAGCATACATCCTAATATATTCTCTTGAATAGTCAGGCGTCTCACTGTCAGGGTCTGTGGCCCAGTGTTGTTTCAATTCATTATGAAGCGTGGGCCACACTCCTGCTTTTTTGTAACCCGGTTGATTTAGGTTTGGTACAGACGTGCCCTCTGCACCCTGTGTCGAGCCTCTCTTGTTGGCAGGATAAAGGGCTACAGCCGTCCACGTGTGCTGCCTGCGGTGGTTTATTGCCTATGCCCCGATGTCTCAGAGAACAGAAACTATAGGTGAAAAGATGGGGGAGGAATCAACATAAACACTAGTAGTCTGTCAGCTGTCTTTCTTCAACCTGTCACCTCCTTTGCCCTTGTCTGGCCCCTATTCTCTCTGCCTCTTACACAGTCGCATGTAGCTTAACACCACACAGAGGAAGCAGATATAGATGTAAGGCTTGAGTATCAAATATAAAAGGGACATCTGGGTGTCACAGATGAAAATCACTCATCCAACACCTGCACCTCAAAGTGCGCAGCACGTGTGAGCTCAAGCCGCGATTCTCAAGCGTTGTTTGATGCTTCATTTAGCCCATTAACAAAGTTTATGGGAGGGAAGCCAGTTGGGGATCATGTCCATCTCGCTGCAAAAACTGAGCCAGGTTGGTCAGTTTGACTTGTCTGTTGAGAAAAACGTTATGGGAGGAAAGCATGAGACTCGTTGTGCTGTTCATTCTGCTGGCAAACATCCTCACTGTCGAGTAAAAAGAAGTACCTGGGGCCTTGCTAACAGCAGGAATACAGTAGTCTACACACTCTCCAGGCCAACAGGGGGAAAGCAGCAGGAACGGTAATACACATGGGAACTGGACGTGATTCATTTGGTTCATAGGGGGCAATAACTTCACAGAGCCTTGTTTCCAAAGCAGGAAACATCTGTAGGATTATCAGTTGAAAACTAAACTGTTTCATAGTTTATTCATTTCAGAGGTGATAAGGATGTTACTACGATGGACCTTTAGTGGCAGTGTAATATTCTGCAGTGTTAGTCTGCACACGCACGCACGCACCCACGCACTCACACACGTTTAACAGCAGCTGGTGTTAAAACTGCCTTTTACTCTCCAAGGCAGTTTACATATCACGTCAGAGAACACATTGTCTCTCAGACAATTATAGTATACCTTTCACACATACGGCACATCAAGAAGCCCTTAAACATGCCCAAAAAATGCACATGTACCTCAGTGACAAAGGCAGACTGACCTGTAGAAGACAAAAACTGGAAGTTAGAAATACTCAAGACGAGGGAGGAGAACAGAAAAGATGAAGGCAATAGAGAAGAATGACAGCGGCAATATGTCTGTTCCGGGTCAGACTCCCGTTCATCTTCATAAGTGGAGAGGTAGAGATGGATAAATACAGAGTGAAGATGTGCAAGAGGAGAGAGAAAGCATCACAGAGAGACTCTGTCTTCACAACTCTCCACATTGTATCTACATGTACTGCAAGTAATACCTGAGCACTATCTGAGAACCCAGACTCCATAAAAACGATGGCTAGAACCATCAGTCACAACTGGGCTCGAGTCAGCATCAGACAGGAACCGAGCAGCCGGACCATAATTCAATCATCTGGTTAATACACGCAGAGCTGAAGTGGCCCGAGTTTTCAGACTCTATTCAGACCTAATGTGTGATGAGTGATTCAAACTCCAGTAGGAGCTCGACCTGCCACAGTCAACATGACACCGTTGACGTGGGACATGAAGCAATTCTGAAATGTACAGCAAAAAGAAAATGTCTCCCTACTGTGTTTTTGTGTGTTTATGGTTTGGGACTCTAAAAGCTACAGAAATAACAATATCGCTGATGATTTCCAGCCAAGAAATAGTGAGGTTAGCAACCTTCTCTCAGAAGAGTCGTTCCCTTTGAATATTGAGTCTCTGTAAAATTGGATTTCCGGAACGATCAACAACATTGGTGCAATATCGTGACTAAAGGGGGAAACCCACTTCATTTTATTTTTAAGGAAAGGCACAAAACCATTACGTTTATTGAAGGTAAAATATATATATATATATATAGTGTATGCTTCTAAAGCAATAAATACACTAGAACTAGAAATCAATCAACACTGGACAGATTCAGATATAAATAAATGCAAGTTAAAAATATAACTATTATAACTGCAATCAACAATTAAATAGAATGTGTTTTGTAGGCAAGCCTGTATTTTTGTTAGCAGTTAATAGTTAAATATGATAGCACTGTAATATTGACCTGGCTGATGTACTGGTTGGCTCTTATGCTGATACCTCAATGTAATCTTCATGTCCAATTAGATGGCACCTGTACTGTAGATTGTGGGAAGAATCACCAAACAAAAAAAATTGTGAAACAATGTCAGGTTCTTTACCAGAACAAACGTTGTGGGTGTCCCTACATGTCATTCAAGGTCCTTTACCATTCTACATATTGTTCTCAGTGCGCTAGCTTTCAAATCTGTCAATACACTGTATCTCAGATCACAGTCTGTTTACCAGTTGTATGGGGACAGTGGCATTTCCAAACCTTTGTTTGGGCTTGCCTCAGGGCAGCACCAGCCTCATTTCTCACCATAAAGAGCGCAGGTAGAAAGGAAACAGGCTGGGGATGAAACGATAAAAGACAAGAGGGATGGAAAGAGCTAAAGAGGTACATGGCACAGCGGAGAGACGGGTGGGTGTCTCCAGAACCTCACTGAGCGTGTGCCACAGTGGATGTGAGTTCAGTATCTTTCTCCACAGTCGTGTTGACAGTATGATGGCATCTTCATCTGCACAGCTTTGCTGAGTCAGATTCTGATCCCTCTCTTGCACACACTTCCTATCATCCTGGTATCTACACTGTAGCTGCAGAGTGGCTGTCTGCAGCAAAGAGGGACCCATTCAGACTTCTATGTACAGACAGCTCTTCATTAACAAATGTTTCTGTCATGCTGCTCTCCACTTGAACAGTTAATATTTGCTTCCTCAATGGCCAGATCTGAGATTGACGTGGAAATAAATATCGAATATAAGCAATCAAGGGAGATGCTCTCATGAATCAGGGAAAGGGAAGTCAAAAGCAAGATGATAAGACTGATGCCAATTACTCAAAAGGCCTCCATTCAACTACTTTAACACGCACACACATTCAAACTCTCCCTCACAAATACACAGACACACTCATGTACACATCAACACGCACACACACATCCACCTACAGTGCAATACATGCAGATGCATAGCACACACTCAGTTATGGTCAACACGCGCGTATGCAGCTCACAGCAACCTTCCATATAGAGGCATACAGTTGAGGCAGCGGTATACTCAAACTGAACAAGGTCGTGCAACTCGTCATTCAACCATGTTGGGAGGCCAAGTTTATGTGTTTGAACTTTTTAGGTAAATTTGTGAGGATGTGAGGAGCAGGTTGTCATCGACGCAGGCAAATCAATAACTGGAGGCACAGCAGACACTGAGAAAGCAGCCTGATAGGGCCAAAGGGCTCATTTTCACCTGCATACTAATAGTTCAGGTCTAAAACATAAATATTTCTGCTAGCATTGTTTTAACATTACTGTCAAAATTAAATTACAATGCCCTTCTCTTGAATTTTGTCTGCAACACCCTTCTATGTTTTTTAAATAATGTGCTGTTTTCATCCAATTTAACCTAATATGCACCCATAGGTCCTGGTTGTGGTGGCACTAATATTCAGTTACGATTACTCCACATAAATACATCATCATTGCAACACCACAAACCACCAGTGTTTACCAAAACAAACCCCTATGTTTGAAGTGTAAAGGTGATAGGCTGCATAACAATTAAATACGATTGTACCTTATTAAAAAGGCTGTTTTTAGATGTTAAAACAAGAGAAAACTGGAAATGACCTTTGAAATCATAAAGTAAAAACATAGTTCACACTAGTGCTAGCAGATAATCTTGGAGAGCCAATAAATGTGAAACTGGAAAATGGTAATTTTTTTTAATTGCCCATGTAAATCTGGTAGTAATTCTTAAACCGTTGACAGTAATCAAATGAAAACATGAAAATATTGCAGGTACATGGTATTTGATGTTCCTGCTCTGCTCTATGCTGAACATGAACCGTGAGGGTTTAACGTGAAAATGTTGAGCAGACAGAGAATCTGCATATGAAACACAGAGCAGATTCGTCCGAGCCATTGTTCAGATTTTTTTTTTTTAAAAGACTCTTTTGGCCCAGTTCTCCTGGCAGCCACTCAGGTCTTCATCACTGCTAATGCGGTCAGGATGGAAGCTGGAATGTGGGAAATATTCTAGAGGACTTGGACCTGGGCACATTTCTGCACCTACTGTTTACACACCAGGCCAATCTGAACAGAGAGACATCCAAAGGTGTTTTCTATCGCTTTAAGACTTTCTGACCAGCACTTCTTTTGGAGTATACTTGCACCTTTATCATGCACTGTGCACATTCATCTAAAACACATGCAAATGCACGCATGCATGCACATTGATTGTTGCTCCACTTCCCCTCTCTCTCTCTCTCCTTTTTTTTTCTCAAGTCAACACAAAAAAACTAAAAACGGATGACACTTAAAAGACCCTACGATTTCAATGGAAGTGGGAAAACTAATGGTGCTGTTTAAAGGTCATCCATAGCAAAAACTGTCATATAAACTTATTTAGAAGTTTTAAAATGTGGAAGGTTAAAATAACATTAGAAATGTGAAATAAAATGGTGAGTAAGGTGAAGTACAAGTAGTAAAAAGATATAATCTGATTTTAACAAGTGGGAAATTCAGGACATGGCTTGATGGAATGATTTGGCAGCTGACGGAAAAGTTCAATGCATCGTCACATGGCTTTGTGACAATACAAATACATCTCTACTCTCTTCTGATAACTATCATCCTGAAACAAGTTTATTGGATTTTGCTGTTCAGTTTGAACGTGTAATATCCACACAACTCGTTTGCTCATACGACAAAAGCAACACAATCTCACCCTCTCATGGGCTACTTATGACAAGTTTGTACATTTGTCTTTGTGATATGATATCTTGTCTCATTAGTAAAAATGTGCTGGGAGTAAAATATATCCATTTCACAGAAGTTGGCATAGCGATATTAACTCAGTTTTTACCTTCTTCAATTTCATGTAAATTATTTTTGAGTGAAATTTCAAAATTTTAATATGAATCCACTTATCTAGAATAATTTTAAATCCAGTAAAGTGAACCATCACTGCACACAGTAGGTGTGGTTTGCATTTCTATAGCAATTTAGGTTATAGTTTCTTTGGACGGCTCCATTGAAAGTGTTCTTTGTAGGCCATATCGTTCCCTTGAGGAGTCTCATTGCTGCAAAAAGCCAGAAAACTGGCATTTGTAATGGGTCAGCAAGACGAGGAGAACCCTGCTCTCCTGTCTCCTTCCTAAACTTGGGGTCTGGCCAACTGAGACATTATTACTCGACTTTTGCAGTGTTGCACAATGGCAGTAAAGCCCCCTCTACCTTTAATCTGCATTCTGTAAAGCTGGTATCAGAGACCCTGGGACAAAAATGAGAGTTACAAAATCTGAATATGCCGTGGCCTTTCACATGTAAATTAAACTCTGCCCCCCTAGCCGAAACAAATTACAGCCAACTGCTGGTGGCTGGACATGAATGGGCTTCCTAATGTAGTCTGCATCTACAGTGGGCTGGGGAGCAGCTGGAGCAGCGAAACTGAGACGGGGGAGAATTTATGTGACAGTGCAGAGTGTGACAGTTTGCTTTTTTTTCATATTGAGTCTGCCATGCAGCCGCACTGTGACGAATCGGGCTTGGCTCCCTGAGCATCTGTCTCCAAGGACTCACTGAGGGGTAATTAGAGCTATGGGATGATAAGGGATATTCTCCAGGCCCACTAACTATTAATGATGGCAAAGGGGACGGTGCCTCTACACAGACCTCTGACATCTCACACTTCTGTGTTAGGGGAGGGGGCGGGGTAGAACCGGGCATTTGATGAAGCGTTAGATTTTTGTGTAAATGAAATCAGCCCTCAGGGAAAGAGTCATGGTTTGTGAGACCAGTTTGAGAGGTTGTGAAAATTTCAATCACTGAGCTGCTCGGCCAATCTGCATGGTACTAAATGCTTTTGGATTCCGACCGTTCCCAAAGCTGAGAACAATGAAACTTAGCTGGAGGGAACTTATTTTGTACGTTACAACAGCTTTGGCCATTCAGTTCATCTCAGTTAGCATCATTTTTTTTCCCCAGCACATTTATTGCTAAGGTCTCTTTACTCAACAGTCAACCGAGTTCAAGCGTGTAACAAACACGAGCGATCAGACAAGCAAGAAGTAAATAAACCT
Source organism: Scophthalmus maximus (assembly GCF_022379125.1). Classification (NCBI taxonomy): domain Eukaryota; kingdom Metazoa; phylum Chordata; class Actinopteri; order Pleuronectiformes; family Scophthalmidae; genus Scophthalmus; species Scophthalmus maximus. The sequence continues at coordinate 12,676,578 of NC_061533.1, read as the reverse complement.
CTGGGTTGGTAAGTTTATCTGAAAGTGAAAAGAAAGCAATTGTAAAATGATTACCTTAACTGTCTGTTGTAAACAAATCTATAACAAATGAAACATTTAAGCTTTAAAATTTCATAAGACAGTTATAATTATAATTCATTTGTTCACTGTTGGTTTTTCTCGTTTCACCAGTTTTACAGATGTCAATTTTATAATGGAGGCTTATGGATAAGACCTGTCACAGACCCTGTGATTGGCCAATTAAAAAAACTGGTGGAGCCTTGCGCAGCAGTTAATATCCCGACTTCCAACCTGTTCCACCGTGACCTTCGTTAAATGCTAGTCGTGAGTTGTGCACACACTTTTACTTTGCAGTGTCAGATTTTTACTTACAAATGAAGATGTCTAGATAACTGTGCTAAACAGTCTGCAGGTTTGATGCATTATTAGATTTCATTTATTATTCTGGTGAGCAGTGGAAATACAAAAACATATTTTTGTAAATGAATTTGGGACATCACAGGAAGATGTTTAAAGAAAATGAGATAGCTTTCTAGTAATCACTAACTAGGGAAGGTGACACCGTGTTGTGGGATTTGGTTAATGCTGCTGTTGTTTTCCACTGCTGTGTTGGCTGAGGGCCAGCGAGGGGGACTGAGCTCATAAGGACGATCTATCACTGCACCACTTTTCCTCTCTGTCTCTGTACTTTGTATGTCTCTGCTCCGACCAAGCGATCGCCACATTTCCTTCCACAAACCTTCTCTATACTCAGTCTACTCTCCTGTCGACCTCTATGTTATTGGTAAACCAGTTTGGAAACTGAAAACTGAACATTAGAATGGGTCTAATGTATCAACAGGATTGACTCTGTAGAAATAACAGGATGATGTTTACAGTACTGACAAATAAATAAACTAATACAATATTATCTTTCTCCCATTCACCCAAAATGAGACAATGAAATTCAAAGCAAAAGAGTAAGAATACAATTTCCCAATGCATACACAGTCATGAGCATCACCGAGGGAAAGACAATCCTCCATATTGTTGTGTGTTGGGCCAATGGCCAGGGAAAACTGTTGTCAATGATGGTTTACACACTTGTCCACTTGCCTTCTACGTGTTACATTCATTCAGTGTTAAATATTTTCAGTCATCTTTTTTAGTTACATGCTCTTTTTGACTCTGCACTTTCCAATGGTTTACAAAACCAATAATGCTCCAGAGTGTTTGGGGGCAATATGGAGATCGGGAGAGTAGGTTTAGGAATTTGACATGAGCGGAAGGGGGAGCTAGGATTTGAGGGAAAATCATCAGGGGCTTCAGTCGTCTGGAACAAGTTTCCCAGCAGCTGTATTGCAGCCCAGATGAGCTCACCTCCATCGAGTAACAACAGGTTTAAGCTCATCTGTAAGATAGGTGCAATAAAAACCTTTGGCAAACGTATCCCAGACTGTTTCAACTGATAAAAAACAGACAAAACACAGGCACAGAACATGACAGCAAACACGGACACCGGAGAACAAGACACAACTGCCACAATACACAACACTGACACATTAAAGGCGCCGGCAAAGACGGGGCAGAACCACAACATCTACAGCACTCACCAGGAAAACCACAAACACAGACTGAAGCACAGACAGAACACAGACAGACATTCAAATCGGATTTCATACAGAGAATAAAGCCATGCAAGGACGGAAACAAAGCATGCACACATACACACTGGTAAGTATAAAGAGGTTGACCCCCCTAACCCCACACACACATTTCTGCTTCACTCTCTCTCCCATAAAAACACACACACCTTAATTTAATCCTAAATACGAACACAGTGGTACAAATGACACAAGCATATTTTATAAATCTGAAGAACCCACAGGAAAAATACTTCGGACTATTGTCTATTATCACTACTGTAAACCTGTTTTATGTGAAATAAGAATATATAAGAAGAAACTTGAGTCTATGGATGTTACATCAAAGCAATACTTTGCCCGTGGACTCTTGCCATGTAATATGCTGCTTGTCAACATTAATTTCAGAGAAATCACAGACCCCGATATAGATGTAAATATAGATACAGATACACACTTATGTTACGTATAAATTTGTGGAAGTAAAAGAAAGGACGCAAAAAAAATCCAACTAAATGACAAAATTAAAATCAGCAAGTTAGTACAATACATCAAGCAAGGACAGGAACAAAGAAAAAAGCTCCAGCCTGATCCCACGACACCTGACTGAATCAGCTCACAGCACAACAGAAACACTAGAAAGTCAAAGGAACCAGAACTACGATACCATACGCAAAACACAACAAAAACAAGAGAGATAAAGATAAAAAACAACAACAACAGCAGAGCAACAACAGTGACAAAAACTTTAAGTGACAGATACAAGATGGTCATATATACAGAATATATATACATATAGATATATAGATAATTTCCACCACAATATATAGAAAAAGGAAAAGCCAGATATACGTGTTGCAGATATTTACTTCATCATCATAGTGCCATACTCCTTGGCCATCCGGCATCTCAGAGCTCACACTACTGTCCTGATCGATTAGCCAGCGATGCACGGCGTGGGCCTAAAAGGACATACGACATAAAGACAGAGCCCAGTTAATCGCAGCAGTGAGAAGCAGAGCGATGGAGAGACAGAATAGAAAGGGGTAAAAAAGAGAGGCGGGGTGGAGGAGAGCAACAGAGCGGACAGAAAACTATGGCCAAGGGAATGAAAAGGATTCAAAGAGGAACAGGTGAACATTACTTATGAGATATAGTTGAAGACAGGGTGGAGGAGGGAGGGACGGGAGGAAGAGAGCAGGAAGAGGGGCCACCCTACCCCAACCCAACCCAACCCAAACCCAGCCCCGCCCCATCCAAACCCACCCTGCTTGTCCACCCCAAACTCTCTCTGCAGGAAACAGGTCAGGTTAGGATGAGTGGTATGAGAGTGGAAGCACGGTGTGGGGCACGACCATCACACATACAGTGGTGATCGCTGGGCAACGACCCACTGATGCTGATGGAGGAGAATCTGGTGCTGATGGTTTGTGGTTCACAGATGAATCAGCTGTGTCTCTGTGGAAAGGACTACACAATTGAGTCATTCATATCGCGCTGGTGCAAATGGCATCCGGACACAAAATGTAGTGTACTTACCCAGAATTCACATACAGAAATGTGCAACCACATGTGTGCAGTACAAAAGACACAACATAATAATATTCTTTAAATCAATAACACAGAAAGAATAAAACAGAGTAAGACTGAGATACTTTGAGAAACAGCGTATGCACAGAAGAATCAATGCAAAGAATCAATTTTTCTTCCTAACGCATGTACAGTACGCAAGTGGATGGCATTGAATATACAAAAGGCTCGACAGGAATTGTTGAAACAATACTGTAAAAACTGCCCACAAAGGTCTGTTAGCTCTAGATAAGAAATGGATTTTTTTCAGAATGGCCCGAATGTCTGCTCCTCTCAGCGAATCGGACAGACAATAAAACAGACAGACATCACCCAACAGTCCCGCTGCAGACAGACAGCCAGGCAGACTGTTACATATCAAGTCTGCTCAGACTCCCTCAGCTGAGATTCAGATCTAACATATACTGTAGAGTAGCCAACTCTATTCCCGGTCACCCTGAAAAACACACACACACACACACACACACAAAACCCCATCTGTTACTCTTGACTGATGTCGCGTCAGCACCAAAAACAACCAAACGCAGCTCCTTCTTGTGACACTCGCTACCCCGCTGCAGCACAAATACCCGTCAAAATCGGCACTGGGGTAAAGTCGCAGAATCAGAGGATTAATTACCCTGTCATGGCTGCTACTGCACATTTACTATTTGCTTTACACCATCAATTTCAGAACTGCTTGTGTTATATTTTTAAGATGCAGTGATGCGGACTGTCACACGTTCACCTTGCAAAATAACATTTATTTTACACTGAAGGACCATTTAGCACAAGAAGTGATGAGTGAAGGAGAAATCGGTAGAACGTGTCCTTTAACACAGAACATGACGAGAGAAAGTGAGGATATAGCAATTGCATGTTTCAGGGACAAGGCACGTGTATGTACTGCATTTGTTAGATTAGTTTGGGAGATATATAGTCCGACCATGTATATTGGCTCCTTTAAACGTTATCCTTACTGCATGTAAGCCTAACGAAACTTTTAAGTTTAAATGTAATCTTAAATACTAACGTGAAAAAAAGTATTTTAAATAGATGAACAGACAAAATGCAAGAAATCCCTAATTTTTCAACACTAGTGAGGAAATTTGATCCCCATAAGGACAGAGATACAAACACAAAGAGGGAGAAGGGGCTTCTGTGTCAGGTGGTGTGTCCGTGAAGACAAATGCATTAGATGCTAAACACATTGCAGGGAAGTGGAGGACAATATACAGAAACTGTGGGAGTCACCTCAAGGGTACAGTGAATCAGACGGTAGAGGCCAAAGCCTCTGTTAGGACACCCCAAAATAGACAACACGAGCAGAAGGGGGCGACTAGAATGTACAACCACAAAGCATTGTAGTTGCATATGCTATCAATCCTCTATAAAAAACATTCTAAGTATAAATTTACATTTTGCATGACCTTCATCTGTGAGAAATACTTCGTAGTAACACTGTGCATGTGAATGTGTGTGAAGGGGGTAGTGTATGTATGTGTTTATTTGTGTTTGTGTGGGTGTGGGTGTGTACGTGATGCACAGCGGCGTCAGTCCTGAGAGTTTGTGGTGAGTTACAGAGCGTGTCAGCTTAAAAGAATAATTGGATTAAGTAGCAGACGGCTAGTGATGACAGGGAGAGAGGGGTGAAGATTTGGTGGAGGAGGAGGTGGGGTGGAAACAGAGTGAGGCAGAAGGGGAGAGAGGTGCTGATAAGGGTAACAGGCTATTTTCTGTGGAGCCTGTTGGATCCTGAACAGACACCCTGAGGGAACTCGAACCATTACGCTGTCGATTTGAGGGATAAAAGGATTAAACTCGTAGTCTCATGACAACTAACTAGTACTCTTGGCATTTGGGCCTACTCTACATCAAACTCCAAGACAAGCATAGGACAACATATGAGTCATGTACAGCAGAAAAGAAAAGGGACATTTTGTCCCTGCCTACTTTATGGGCCCTTAAACCTTCCTGATGAGCTCCAAAGTAGGGCCACTTCAGAGGCTCTTATCTCTCCACATTTGCAGCTTATCCCTCACAGTGTCAGCTACAGAGGCAGCACCGAGGACAGAACTGAGGACAGGAGTCGAAAAGAAAGAGGGGAGTTCAAGTCAGAGAAAGTCTCCTATTAAAGAAAGAGGGGAGTTCAAGTCAGAGAAAGTCTCCTATTAAAGAAAGAGGGGAGTTCAAGTCAGAGAAAGTCTCCTATTAAAGAAAGAGGGGAGTTCAAGTCAGAGAAAGTCTCCTATTAAAGAAAGAGGGGAGTTCAAGTCAGAGAAAGTCTCCTATTAAAGAAAGAGGAGAGTGAAAGAGAGAGAGAGAGAGAGAAGTGGAAGAATGATTAGAGAGTAGTCCACTGAGAAAGGGGGAACTAGTGAAAGATCACATAACAATGCTTTCACTGTGTTTACTTTGTCACAAGTATCATTTGCTATATGCTGATGTATGAAAACTTCAAGTGGACAGAGAAATGGACGAAAGTAAGAAAGTTATAATCACAAAAGTACAGACATGCACATACATTTTGAGTTAACAAGTTTTTGTAGCATGGCAGTTTTTGGTGGTTAAATCCAGAAATCTTTTGCTTAAGGATATAATATCAAACTCTGTACCCGTGCAAACATTTGTAGTAAAGACGGGAAGAAAATAACCATTCTTCTTGATCATTTATTTGAAAATTGCCTGTAGGTTGTCTGTGCTATTGATATTATTATAACTATCATTACTATATGTGGAATACATATGATTGGTTGAGCTGGTGAGAAGCGTCGTGCACAGCCCTTTCATTAGAGAAGGTGCTCCACGGGGAGAGAACAGCTCTCTGCTGCTCAATGGACCTGCACTGCCTCCATAACTCACTCTCCCTCTGTGTGAGAACAACGAGAACAATAAGGAACAGAGGAGCTGCGATATACAAACGACTGCAGCATTTACAACCAAGCACCTCTCTCAAAACACCAATTCATCAGGCCAGTTTATTTTAGTCCTGCGGTTCATCCCCTTCTCTCTTGATTGTTCGCCTTCCTGTTCGTTCTCATCAAGCACAGGACAAACATCAAGTCTTATGTCATGAGTCAAACTAGGCCACTGACTGGCGAGTTCTTCGTGAAAGGCTGACACTGTATGTAAACTAAATGGACCACTACTAAATTATTCAACTCCTGAAGGAAAATAAAATACAAAAAGATAGCATCTGCACTGAGGTGCCGGGGCGGAGAAAGCTCTTCTTGAAATCACACCTGATTTAAATGGTTTTCCATTTTCAACACAACTTAAATGAGCACGCCAGGAGTATTTGTGGAGTATTTACATGTGTGAGCCATTATCCAAACCAACAATTTAAGATTCCCTAAGTTGAGAAATGAAGAAACACCTACAAGCCCTTTCTTCTTTAATGTGAAATTGTGTCCAAAGGCTTAAAGATCTTGGTCTTAATGGCAGCATTTCATTATTTTTTTTAAAGTTCAGATGGTGAAATGTTATTGCAGATCAAGTGTCACAAGACTCATTACATGATCTGATCAAACTTAAACAATTTTAAAAAATAAAAATACGCTGTCCAATATGTCTGTATACAGTATATGGGCATAAAACTCACAACAAAATTCCTTGAATATGTTCCATAATAACTCTAATTGGTTTGGTGCATTACAACAAAAAGACCCCCACCTCCACAATGGGTGACAGGTGTTAGATGTAAGCAGGTGAGTCAAGGCAGATATAGAAGAGGAGTGTAAAGAGACAACAGAGTGAGAATGAAGAGGAGAGCCCTCAAGATCACAGCCTGATTAATAATGCATTGCAGAGAGCTGCCAGCTTTGTGCCCAGGAGCAACCAGCCTGAGCTCCATCAGCAGGGGAGAGGTGGCACAGGTGGCAACGCCAGCTGGATGAAAGAGAAGGACTGTGCGGCCACCTCCAACTATCACCTCAAGCCTTTTTTTTCCCGTTTCTTTCACTATCTGTCTAACTGTCTGTCTCGGTTCACTGTCGCTCTCTTCATGTTCAGTACACACTCGTGTGCGAGCATGTGCAGCCACCCTCTTCATCCTTTACTGTCCTCTAGGGCTGCCACTTCTTATTAGAAATCTGAAACAGCAGAGGGCTCTCACTCTCACATTGACCTATTGCCTGCCCTCTTGACCTTTCAGTGAAGTAAGTCAGTAATTATGTTGTTTTGCTATGAACATGGTGGAATACATTTGTGTCATGACAAAATCCTTTGGACTTTTGGAACAGTGACACGGGTCCACTCTTGTTCAGTCTTCAAGGAGACCACCACATTGGTGTGCACAAACAATATTCTACACTGATGAAATCCAGCATAAAAACTCTGATTTAACTATTACAGCTGCTAAACAAATGTCAAAGATTTTGAGGGATTTTGGCTCAAGTTGTATTTTTAGTTGTATAGGATGTATGATTAACAAACTTGCAATCACATATCATCATATTAGCTTTGTACTGTGATTTGATATTGGTGTGTGTATATACATCTTGTGTTTGCAAGTGGCCAAAAACTCTCATAATGCAGGTTTAAGCAAACCTGATCAAATTTGTTAGGGTCTTTAAATGATTTTAAAAACATGTAAAAACTGATTAGAATGTTGACTGTCGGACCTCTGTTAGAGCCCACACATAGCTTCGCTCACTTTTATTAATTCTTTTGTATTTGTGATCAACAGGGCTTGAACATAAGAAACACGGGATGAAAAAGACTAAGATGAGTCAAATTAACCTCCAACCCAAAATCTTGATGACATTTGACAAAAAAAAAGAAAAACGCTTAATAGAAAAGAGGAAAACCTGTAGACCCCCAGCAGGATACTTGCTTAACAAAACGATAAACAGCCTCATATTATTAGGTGCAACAGATTACACAGGGGCCAATGTATTGGACTGTACTCAATCCCTTCTGTTTTCCCTCTGTTCCCATACTGTGTTTAGAGCCTGTGGAGGTCAGAGGTCATTAAAGCAGAAAGATTAACATCACAGCACACAGAGGGCAGACCGCTTTGATGTTCACTGCAGTGCAGATGGAGCACAACCTCTTCTGTTTGTCCCTTTTTTGTTTTCCTCAGAGAATACCTATACTGAGGGATTGTCGAGTGGAGGAGTCTGTTTAAACTACAGTAGAGAAGCTTTAGAGTGCCCACTGACACACGTACACTTACTGTAATGTAAACGTTTATAGGGATGCAAAAAGTTATTGTGAGTAATCACATTGATAAAAAGATGGAAGAGAAGAAACTGAGACAAACTGACAAAGGATTTTTTGATTCAATGAACCTGCTTCAATGAAATTTCAGTGCTTACAATAGTCGGAGCACTATGACGTTGAACTATAATATGACATAGAGTGAACAATGTTTTCATGATTTGTGAGAACCCCTGGGTCTTGTAACGTTTGGAGTAAAGCTCTGTAAAAGAAAAAGAGATTAAAAGAAAGAGAAAATGAACAGTATGAGGGAGAGGGAAGCCAGTTTAAATTTCTTTATGTTTTATCAATGACATTTAGCTGTAGCCCCTGCCCCTCACGCCTTTTTTCTCCTCTTTCCATTGTAAAGCGTTGATCTTCCATACCAGACAATTTTTATCCAACCTTTCATTACCATAATAAAACACATGCATGAAAAAAAAGATAAACTCAAAGAGACAGCACAGCCAAGAACCTGGATTTGAGAGGCTTATTTTCATCTTTCTTTCTTGTCCTCTATTCTTTTATGTTGCTCTTTTCTTTTCGCTCAGAGAAATGGAAAGAGACATGCCTTTTCTTTCAGCCTGTGCCTCATTATGGTGCTTTTCAGGTCTGCTCTTTTGTATGGGGCCAGCCCATGGCTGTGCACAGGCATAACAGAGCAGCCGGTGGATTACCCAGCCTCACGTCAGCACTCACGACAGTACCACCAACCAGTCCAGCAATCGACCCTGCCAAGTGTAGCATGAACGTTACATGCTTTAATAAGTGTAGCCAAAGAGCCATGCCAAGACTAAACCAACAGGAACAGCTGCTGTAGCGCAAATATCAGTGTAGACAATACATCTAGGTCTTTAAACCAGGGCACGGCTATCATAGCACTGGACAAAATATATTACTGCCCACTGATAATCCGCATGCAGTGTGTAGTCTAGCCACACAGAGCATCATGTCTCAAAACTGAACGCCAATAAGATTAGACGTTAAGAAGTGAAACAAGTAATTTTTTTGACAATGAAAAGCCTGAGGTCATCGTCTGCTTCTGAAACAAAAACAACATGTAATGTTTCTGCTTAACATGAGACCTGTAATAATACATTTTCAAACAATACATGTGTATACAACAGATCTGCATTCGCAGGCTTAAGACACTATTCTGACAAACACTAGATCAACACACCCGGTGAAGACAAATCATAAAGTTTTCCATAAAATGCAAAAGGTAAAAAAAACATAAGGTGGATGAGATCCCATTGTTATTATAAATGTTGGCCTAACCAAACCAGCCAAACTCTTACCGCAGCTGTGATCAGTCACTGCTAGTCACATGATATGCATGGAAGACAGAAAAATGAAAAAAAACGGCTTGTCCTAACTTCAAATATCATAATAATCTTGTGATTTACATGTGTTCGATTGTTAATTCTTACATTTGTAAAGTAATGAGAGCCCAACAGGCTGCAGCTGCAGCAGAAGCAGCAGGTTGAAACTGAGCACAGTTTCAGATTTGTTACGCCTCCAGCGGTTGTGGGTGGGTTGTTCATGTGTTCATATAGTATGTTTACTCTATGTGTATGTCTGTGCTCAGCAGTTGGCAGAATAGAGCTGTAGGTTCTGTTGGTCATCTGTCAGAGCTGTACTGTCCCTCTCTCACTACTACATGTAGTGCGCTCATTATGCCCCTTTGCTGTGGTGCAAAAATGTTCCTCCCATTCAAACCTGTATGTAATCGTTTACACACACACACGCTCGCGCGCACACACACACACACACACACACACACACACACAAACACACAAAATGCAACTTGACCTTTATCAGTTCGATTTGAGAAATATTGGAGTCAGGTTTTAAATGTACTGAAGTGAACCCTAACCCAATCACTCAACAGTCAGTCCCAAGACTGTTCACACCGCAGTGCCATGATGTGGATAGGCAATAAAATAGATGGCTGCTGCATAGCTGTTCAGAGAAAACTCCCCAATCGTTGATTGGATTCACAGAGGAGATTTTGAAACTGAAGGGTAATATTCTCAGGTGGTAAAGACAGCAGCCAGCCAGCTGTAGGATGAGAGACAAAGCATTAAGCAATGTCCAATTCCACAGAAGAATGGATTCTTCTTCCCAACCTTAGGGCAGAGAAAGCCCCCCAAAACTGCTTTGGGGGGAACTGAGGAGGAGAAGAATTACATTTGAGGAACTTTAATGTACCAGCTTGGTGTGAAGATTTGCACCATTAACACTGTTGTTATCTTCCGTTTGATTCACTCACAAGATAATGAAATCTATTAAGTCTGTGATATCACAAACTCCGGCTGGCACTGGATTCAAAGTAAGGTCATGACTATGTTAAAAAAACAATAAAATCTGAATATTAATGTTGGCAGAATTGATTGTAAAAGATGTGGACAAAAGATGGCAGCAAGATATCATGAAAGAACCAGATGGGGACAAGAATAATGTTACTTTTTTTAACTGGATGAAAATGTGCTATTTATCTGGTCAGGAAAGGAGGAAAGGATGGTGTAGTTCATGCTTCTTTCCTTCCTTCCTTCTCTCCCATTGTTTCTGACTCCATAGACTCCACTATGAGGCCAGCACTGATACACACACACACACGCGCGCACACACGCACACACACACACACAGCTGTTGAAAAGCAATTCTCTGCATGTTCATGAGGAGGGCACATTGAGTTTCTTACTGCAGCTCTTCCCTTATTCTGTAGTCAGCACTTACGGCACGTGGCTTAAACCTACACCCATGTGCACAATGGGACAGGAGCCAAGATAAATACATGCACAATTTCACACACACACATGCGCACACACACGCACAAACACACACACACCTCTCTGCACATGCCTGCACGTATGACCCGGTCGATGTAAAGAGAGGTTTACACTCTCATGCACAGTCATACAAAGCAGGCACGCTAAATGCATCTAAAAATAGCCCCCCACTGCCATCATTATTCCTTTCATCGTCCTTATCAGCAGCATGGGCTCATTCAGTTGGTGGACAGTGAAGCAGCTTTCATGGAGCTTTCCTCACCTCCCCATCGACATTGCCATACTCTCATACCCCCCTCCCCCTTTCAATTCTTGTCCTCTATCTCTCCTCTCTGAAAATTTCCATCTGGGATCCCTAGTTCCCTTCCCATGTCTTCCTCCTCCTCTTTCTCTCAGAAAAAAAGAGAAAATAGGAAAGGGAAGGAGTGAGATGATGAAACAAGGAGAAGAATTAAGAAAAACGTGAATCTCCACAGTGCTTAACTTGTACATGCTGCAGGCGATACCTGTTACTGTTTGTGTAATCAGATAATGTCTGCATCACTACAGTATGTAATCTATAAATCCTGCCATTAGCAGAAATCTGTGTCGGGCTGCAAGCAACACTTATTTCTATTATAGACTAATCTGCTCATTATTTTTTCGATTTAATGATTATCTTTAATCAAAGAATATAACAGTGAAAATAGTGAAAAAATATATACACACCAGCACAGGGGGAAGGAAATGATACACGGTGCTGGCTCTGCATGTGGATGGGCTGACCTAATGTTGAAAGATGATGTGACAAAAAACGAATTGGCTGATGGTGCTCTTTTGAGTTAGTTTACTTACACAAAAATGAAGAGCATCCATTTTATGCTCTCAGAGCGACAGTCTGGAAGGTCTGATTAGTCAGGCTGGATAAGATGTTCTGGAAAACGCATCTTTGTTTCTCTGTTTTTGAACATCTTGTCTAGACACCTGCAAGAGCATGTCGTGAGGAAAATCACATCGGCTGAATTCAGTTGGCCTTAAAAATAATTCCGACCTCAAACCCTTGAGGTCCTTATTTTGGGTGCTCAAAGAGTTAATCTTTGCAAAGCTCAAACTTACTGTCGTTTGTGGTATGTTACAGACTGAGTTGGGATAAACATTGCAAACCCTTAACCCCCACTATCACTCAACATCTAAATTAACTTTCCTTTCACATTATTCTAGCAAGAGGAGACACATTCAATAAGAGCTCCCCACTGCTGCACACCTGTGGCCTGAGAAAAACACACTTCTGTTCTCACAAAGCAAGCATCCTTCTCTAAAGGGGACACATACCAACCACAGAGAAGTCCCTAACCCTTAGCAAAGCCCTCTGAAACAGGAAGAGAGTCCTTGAGCTGGGATTTGATGGGTGAGAGTGGCTCGAGGGGGTTGTCAAAGACGCGAACATACAAAGACGCACACATGGAGGGGCTCAGGTCAGTTCAAGGACTAAAGAGACATAAAAAGAAGAAGAGAGTACAAAAATGTGAGCGTTGAGAAAACTAGAGAGCCAGAAAGAAACAGGAACAAAAAGTACAAAAGGGAGGGTAGAGCAGAGAGCGGGAAGGTTTGGATGTGATGAGAGCGAACATTGTAACTGAAGCTGTACACGATGAGCGGGTCAAGAGGGAGAAAAAGCAGAAGGTGAAAAGGTGACACACTGTTGGCCCTACTGTAGGAACATGTTTGTACTGGCAGCAACAATGTGTGGGGAAAAAAATCTGAATAAATTATCATCAGTGAGAGTCGGGGTATGGAGTGCAAATATATTGGATCAAAGACAGACGGACAGACAAATCATGAATTTGCTCAATACTTTGAAGTAAGAGAACACAGCGCGCTCTGAAAAAAGCTCAATACAAAAATCAAACATCACGTTTTTGTGTGATAAACAACCCAGGACCAGGAGTGTCCCATTCAATAGAGCTACTGAATGAAAGAACAGTAGAGTCAGCTGCAAGATGAAACATGAATTTAATATCAAACTCTCTAGTGTACAGTGTTTTAATAGTATAGTACCATAAAGGACAACATATGTCCTATTGTTAACAGAGGGGACAAGGGGACACACTGCTTCAAGAGTTCTGAATACAACCGCCTCAAAATGGCCTTATCAGGATGTAGAAAACACAAAGTCTACAACCAGAAGCAATGACTCAAAATAATTTCAACCTTAGACAGCACATGGGCATTCAGGAGCAGAAGGGATGAACAGCCAAGGAAGTACCAAGCTGGATCCCCAACATTGTGTAAGCCCTCGTCAGTCTGCCAACATCCCTCACTCCGTGTTTATATCTTTCTTAAATTCAAGTTCAAACGCCCACTCTGTCATGTTGTGTTATTACAGTAATGTCAAAGTCGTCTTTCTGCCAGTGATGCTGGACATGTGTTCTCAAACAGGTATTACTCGCTCTGACAAAGGTTTTCATCTTTCTAAAGCCCTGTTTTCTGATGTGATGGTGGCATGTACCCGAAGCCTGCATATGTTACCCACCAGCCTCTTTCAACAATATCCCTCTAAACTGTCAGTGAAAGGACAAACTCGAATTAAACAGTCCAACAGTCACTTGACCATAATGTCGGGTGCCGTTTCACCTACAGTACACCGTATGAGATCAGGGTGATATAATATTCTCACATAACCAGCATATGAGGACAAATTTGTACTGTAGGAAAAAATATTGACAAAAAGTATTTCTGTAACATACTACTTGAGATCGTGGCCCAGCAGATCCTCCTCCTCTTTTTTGGGAAACTTACATAAGTTTACACTGAAAATGTGCAATAATAACATCAACACAAAATTGTACGTAGGAGTGAACTCTTATCTATTGAAAAACTGCAGCAAAATGCAGCAACAGTATTGTTTGCTAAGCTACATATAATCACATATCATCATAAATATAACTGAAAGAAATCCAATTTATTCAGGATAGCAATACAACAGTTGGTTAAGCTATGAAAATGAATCACTTCGGAGGGTCATAAATGCCTCTGTGCATCTTAAGAGCTGGCGGACGGAGCTCACCTCTTCTGCCATTAAATCATTCATGACCCTGCAGTGCTGTGGACCACACAGTGCCAGACCTGCCTCCACCAATCTGTGTCTCCACTCTGACAGTATGCACGCGCGCGCACGCGCGCGCACACACACACACACACACACACACACACACACACACACACACACACACACACACACACACACACACACACACACACACACACACACACACACACACACACACACACACACACACACACACACACACACACACACACACACACACACACACACACACACACACACGTGCTGGCACACGTGCTGGCACACACGTTCACAAACACTCAGACACTCTGTATGTATTTGTGTTTCCCTGCTCCTGTTCCATACACCTGTATCCTCTGCTGCCCTCAGCATCAATCCATAAAAATTAGGTCTGAATCTCTTCCCCGCTCTGATACTCTCTTTCTCTGCACCATCATTCAGCCACGTGTTCATATTCATGAGCTCCGCAGAGGGTCGGCCAGGGGACTGCAACGCTTTGCCGAGGGGGGTTCCCTAAGCGATCGTCCTCCCTCTCCTGCCAAGTTGTCCTCTCCTGGCCAAAATGTTCCTCCACTTATTAAGAGCTAATGAATCTGCACATTCCTGTCTGTCCTCCGAAATCTGCTTCATGACTTTATTGAATTTTGTCCTCTAGCCAGCCAGCTTGAGAATCAGGGGGCTCTTACTGTAACCCCCACCATTGAGTCACATAATATATTGTGCTGATGTGGTTATTTGTAGGAGTGACCCAAGTTATCTATGCGGAGAAGATGGAGCTATACGTTGGTTTTATGAGGCAGGCACAGAGATGCTTCATTGGTAGTGTGACGGATGTTTCCCGCACGACAAATAAATCAGTTGGTCTGAATTATATGTTGCACCATTATCTACCTACCCACCCTGATCTATGGGTAAGATTCATTATGTTAATATTAGTACAATGACCTCAGGGATAATGAAATTTTGGAAAATGATATCAGCTTTTTTAACCTCTTCACCCCTGAATTTTCCATCTCTCTGTCTATCAGCCAATGACTGTATAAGTGCAGATATCCTTAATGAATAATTGATGACTCTGCGTAACAGTATTGCAGAACAGCGTTGAATTGCTGCACTAGATCAGAGGCAGAGGCGGGTGTGAACACAGCTCGTGTGTGTACCGCACACTCGGCTGGTATCTGGGGCAATGTGCGACTCTCTGTGTTGGATAAAGACCGAGTCCTACAGGCGTCGCACACAACACAACACGACGAAGGCAGTGCAATGCTATGTCCTTTACCCTGTATTCCCTCTCCGCTCCCCTCTGCCTCTCTAGAGGCCCGTGTCTGTGGATGACCTTTGCACCAACTGTCAGCCCACTGACTGCATCATGCTGTCAGCCTGCTCAGATGCTGACGAGTCACAGTGAAGTTGAATATAAATGAGATGTGACCCCGCTCTGACCAGCAGAGGGAGCTAAGACCACCTCACCTGTCATCTGTGAACAATCCATCTTGAGGGAAAATCGAATCATCTATATCACCTATTTTTAGACATTATTGCTTTTTAAAGACAACTGAGGCTTAACTGTGCCCGGATTGACAGTCTCTCAGACGACATTTTAGTTTCGAAACCACATTCACCTACATACACTTCATTGTTCTGACACTAAGTCTCACTCATCCCTGTGGTAATGCACATTTTTTATGCCATACATTTGGTTAAAACAAACATATGCATGCTCCCTCACCATTAGCAAATAATCAATTGATCTCTCAATTCAATTTTGTTTTACTCCAGTTTTGCAAACACATCTGTTTTACTTTACATACACAGATGACGAAGGGCAATGAGGCCAAAAAAATCTGGGCGGCAAAAAGGACACAGTACCAGCTTCCGTCTGTCACTTTTCTCTTTTGACTGCAGCAGACAACTCAACATGACACATTCAACTAACGTAGTGGTTAAACTTTGGATCAAAAATTGTTATAAAGGATTTTCACTCAACACTTTTTGCTGGACACGCATGCCAAAATGCCTCACTCACACATACGCCTCTGCTCAGTAGCAGGATATTCTGAGCACGTTACATAACAACTGAGGCTACAAAGTGTGTGAAAAAAACGTCAAACATGAAAATAACCCTGAAAAAAACCCTGAATAATAAATGAACAACTATGCTGGAAAAAAAATAACCTGGAAACTAAATGAAATAAAAAAGGTGTACATTTACATAACTGGTTTAAACTATTTGAAAAGTGAAATAAACTGCAAAATTAACCGTTCAAACTAACTGGGGTTGTGGGCTGTATGTGATAACGATTCTCTATATGATTATATTACATTAGCAAACTCGATAACACTTACATTAAAATCATGACAGATATGGATCCTGTTAAATATGGTTTAATTAACCTGATGAAGACCGAAGATGGACAAAGTGAGCAAGAGAACTCACAGACGAGGGTAGGAATTAACAACAACAATGAGTTAAGTGTTAAAGTGTATTCAGTTTCATTGACTCAGCAGGAAGCAAAGAAAAATGCAAAAACAACTAAAAGGGATTGACAGGAGAGGATTTGGGGCAAGAAAAATGATGAATGATGGGAAAACAGCAAATCTTTTAAAGGAAGTTGCTTGAGTTGACAAAGGACAAACCCCGTCGTCAACGAAACACCAGACTGTTTACACACTGCCCAACTCATATCAAAGTTTACAAAGACACCAGTTATACCTTAGATGTACAACAGACATCTACTTCAGATCCATGAGGTTCATTCAGCAATCACATGAGTTAAGATTAAGCTTAGTTATAACAGATGTGCAGAATGAACAGCAAAATTATCCACTTTAACTTTGTCACAATTTAATTTTAGATAAAGAAGAAAAAAAATACTGACAAAATGTTGACCCAGGGCTTTTTCACAGTTATTTTAGTAATTTAAATAGAGTAATCATCTCATGATTTACATTTATAGTGTTAATTGTAAAATGAGAAAAAAGAAATTCTCAAATTAGTAAAGAAATGAGAGCTCAACAGGCCGCACATGGAGCAGTGGCAGCAGTCTGGGGTGTCGTATTTTGTAAGGTGACATGAGATCACTGTATAAACTGTAATAACTATTCTTAACTGTGTAATCTGCTGACTATGGCACTATATATTTTTTAATTATTTATATTGTTTTTGACTGCGTGATATATTGTTTGCAATATGTTTGGGTTTTTTTCACTTCTTTATTTGAGTTATGTTGCAGCCGGTATAGCTTAGTGGCTTACACCTCTGACTTTGGTACGGAAGGTTGGGCTTTCAATTCCTGGTTAGGGCATTTCCTAAAATCCACTGTGAACTGCAACTCTCAGGCAATTAAAGGTCTGTGCCTGAGGGGTTGCTGGGGCCAAATCACAGAGCTCTATGCTCTGACAAACATTTCCTTCATTACTAGCAGACTAACTGTCCTGCGTCGCCTCAAGCTCCGCTATCTATTCTCCTTCACTTTGACGCTGCAGGGATGCAGCTGTGGACACGCGTGAAAAGGAGAGAGTGGCCACAGGAGCGAGGGCTGGAGGAGGTGCTGGTGTATGCGTAGCCAAGAAAGAGAGATGAGGACATGATGAACGTGGAAATGCTAAAGGATCAAACTCCAGCCATCAATAAAAAATTAATAATTCACCAAGAGATCTTTCTGAAACTGTCAGACAAAAATAAGAGGACACAGCGCTCAACTGTGGTGACCTAATGTAAAAGAGGTTCAAATGGATTTTCAGTGCAGCATGTGGCTGAACGGGAAATGAAATATGGATGTTCTCGTAAGAGTATATACTGTTTGTATGTAGGCTACGTTTAAAGGATAGCCTTACTGTGTTTCTGAGGGAGATACTTAGAACTAGTACTGGGCTAGCTGTTGGTGCTCAGAAGGATCAGGTTAGTGTGTGTCAACCCCCCCCCCCCCACACACACACACACACACACACACACACACAGTGCCATACTGCCCCTGTGTGGCACAGAGATCAAGGACAGGTGGATCAAAGTACTGCACTGCTTTTCTCTTACTTGATTACAGATTTAATAATAATAATTTACTCCTATGTATGTTTGTACATGTTAGATATGACATGATATATTCACACTATTATTACAGGGGATTTGCTTACAGAGGGAGGGTATGCAGGTGACTAGAATGACTATCTGACTGGAGGAGAGAGGACACAGAAGAGAGTAAATGAGATGATGTCAGTGTTAAAGATCCTCTGTATTAACACTAGGTGGCGACATCCAGCTCTCCCACAGAGCAGCCCAGCACTGTGCTGACTAAGGGCTGGCTGACAGTGAGATGTGCGTGTGCCAAGCCTACATACATGTGTGCTCACATGTGATCGAGTGCAAGGTGCAGTTGACCTTGTAAAGCTGCTGCATACACGCTGATTCTCCTACTGTACATCCTGAGCCGATACTGCCTCAGTCCTCAAGGACCATCCCCCTCCTCTTCGATCGAAACTGATATATTATGGAGGGAGGGGGGATGCAGCTGAAACATTATCTGAAAAACTAACAACTATCTGTTTACTTCATCAAAGGGTTTAAAAATGTGTGTGGTGGAACTTGATTATTCCATATCTAACTACTCAGCACTCCCATTTTGTTTTCTTTCCATGCCAACTAAAAAACGTTAGGCTTTTGGAACAGTAAAAAAGACTGATGCTCCATCCTCCCTCCTTCCTCTCTCCGTTGCTCACTTAATCTCTCTCTCTCTCTCTCCCTCTCTCTCAATGTGGATCCATAATGTTTGGTGCAAACTCGGAGGCTGACAGAGGAACGAGAGAGGTGTTAAGAATTGGAGGCATGATCTTGCACTTGTTGTAATGTGCTGCAGAAACTGCGGCAGTGAGAGGGGGGGGAGAGGGTAGGAGTTTCGAGTCTATATTAAAGCAGGAGAATTGATTATCGGACGAATGGAGGAATGTACTCGAGCAGGGAGCGGGGAAGGGGAGGGGTTGGGCACCTGGCTCTGCATCTGCTCGAGAAATATTTCTGGGGTCAGCCAATTAAGAGGCTGGGTGACACCACTACCCTCCCAGCTAGCTAGTAAATCCTGCGCCACAAGACAAGCCACGTGCCTCTGTTCAATGAGCGTGTGAGCTCATACACGGACACAAGAACAATTGCAAAGACACAGATAGTAAAAAAAAATATTAATTGCGCTGTAAAACTGGCTATTTTTAGACATCGACAGGAAAGTATTTTAGTTCTGGGGTCACCGGCTTTAATGACAGATGTGTCGAAGAGGTACAATTTTGTGTAATTATTTAATGCAATTAAAACACATACATGACATACATCATGACCAAAGAGTATTCATACCTCATACCTGTGTCAGTATTCAACCTTTGACTAGACAGCTACCCAAGTGACCCACCAATAACCGCCTATAAATATCCATGTAAATACATAGATTTGGTTTTACTTTTTGTCTGGCAATGTCAGCCTTCACGCCAATGCAATAGTGCAATAATGCACTAGACATATTGTACTGGTATTGTAATGTCTGTAGTTGTCTGAATTGAAAATTAAATGTCTTCATTCAAAAGATGCCCCTGTTTCTCTGGATAGCAGACCTCGCTTTTTAATTATAATGATTGGAACCAATTTCTATCAAATAAATATTTTTCACATTCAGTAATATTTTAGTAAGAAATAACACCCAGTCAGAAGTGGTTCTGGAGCCGTCCAACATTCCCTCCTCAGAGATAAAGTGAGACCCATATGGATTTTTGGGGGCCAAAGCCAATAATAGGGAGTATACTTGAGTCTCAAGCAGGTAATATATATAATGTATGTCATTATCAAGCGGACAACGGACAACTCCATCTGCTGAGGAAGATCATGTGACGCGATCGAAGGCTCCAGGATGGCTACAGGGTGGACCTTGTGGTGATGTCTTTAGATATTTGTCTGTAAGGGCAAAGCCAAGTGTGTGTATTATCCAGAATATTGTTTATAGAAATACATTTATTATACCTCCATTGTATTGGAACAGCGGTGGGAGTGGTGCTGTGTTTTCACATCAACAAATCAGCGGCAGATTACCTGCGTGAGACTGGAGTATAATGAAATGACACAGATTACACTGAGTATTACAATGGGAAAACATTGGGTAATTGTTAGTTTAAATGATGGTTAGTTGTACACCTGAATAAGAATCATATTTCTGCCCAGGTAATTAAACACCAATGTTTTACAAGTGTGACAGGTCTTACATGGTCGTGAAAGGAATGGCTGGATATGAAGGTCTTATGTTCTGTGCCATGTTTTATCCTGTGACTGATCTAGGTCTTACTGGCCATCCTCCCAGAGAGCAGAGCATCACTGTGCATCCTGGGCGGGATGAGAAGTGAAGAGGATCACATCAAAGTGACACCACCTCTCCCTCCAGGGGATTCAGATGAACGGGTTTACAAATGTCTAAGCTTTTAATAACAGGTCCATGATGCTACGACACTGTGATGACACTTGACACTAGGATTAGATGACTCAAGAAATCTGCCCTCCACTAAGTATGATTTGTCATAAGGCAGTACAGAGTGATGCGCCACGGCACCAACGAAGGCCATCATCTGTAAAGGACTGTTGTCTGAATGTCCTCCTTAAAAGCTCCAGTGTTCATATACATTTCTGTACATCACTTTGGACTACACAGGTTTAATTCAGTCAGGATATTCAGACTCTAATCATAAACTCAATCTTCTCCTGCCCATCGCATTAAACGAATCAGAAGTTCTCTTTTGTCTGGAATCGAGAATAACAGCGGGGAAGCTGTGCTGCTGGAATGATCTACTGTACGGCTAAATGTAATTACTTCTCTTCCCTTACAGTTGACACAAAGAAAGGAATCGTCATATCAATCAGGTAAATAAGACACCCGTCACCCAATACAGAGGGGAAGGATGAAGAGTCACCCTGGGGTCAAACAATCTCTTCTGATATTTCACACCTTTTTGCTGTCACTCTCCTCTTATGTCTCTACCCCTGGGCTAGATTCATTCAGCCTGTACACGTACACACACACACACACACACACACACACACACACACACACACACACACACACACACACACACACACACACACACACACACACACACACACACACACACACACACACACACACACACACACACACACACACACACACACACACACACACGGTCTACAAAATATAGATGTTTTCATTTTACTAAGAATTTACGGGACTGCTAGCTACACTGTAACACACAACAGTGCTTTGACTTTCACCATGCTCACGATGACAATGCTATCACGTTAACAAGGTATAATGTTTACAATGTCATGGCATCACATCAAATATTTGTTTGGATTAATCAATCTGGACCAAATGTTGGTCCGACCGACAGACTGGCCCTGTCATCACTAGTCTCATGCTGCTTGCAGGGTCAGAAAACAGCAAAGGTCTTTGCAGGTGTCTGCATCACTCATACCCATCTTCTCCTTAATTCTCATTCCGTGTGCCGAAGCATGACTGAAAAGTAATGACAGTGAAATCATACAGTCTGTCAAAAGGTTTATGCAAGTTTTCTTTTGTTTAAAGCGAAGGTTTTCTTCCACAGAGAAAAGTATAGCAAATCATTACATCAATTGGTGGTCTGATAACTATCTCACATATTTGTCCAAGAGATGCTGCAGAGTCTGAGGATATCAAGGCAGGACTCAGAGTACCTGGACATGAAACCACACTAAGCTCCGCATTCCACCTCCTGTCCTTTCCTCTCTCCTCTCTCCAGAAGAAGCTTAAAGGGAAAGAGCTCCGGTTGGCTTTCCTTTTTTCACAACAAGCTGTCCAGCAATGACCTATCAAATTCCTCTAAGACAATATCGCCTCATTCTTTGTCATTTCCCTTCACTCACTCTCTCATTTGGGCATGATGAGGATCCATTTCAATAACCCTGATCTCTCACTTCTCGTTTCAGGGAGTTACGTAACAGCCGCACTATCAGAATAACAATTGGGAGGAAAGATTAGCGCAATGGGCCAAGGAGAGAGACAGAGAGGAAGATGAATGAGGGAGGGAAGGAAAATCTAAGGAAGCCCCTCTCGACATCATTTCACGTGCCGTTTTAACTGTGCAGCGGAAGGACAAACTCAGACAGACAAGCACAGATGCTGCTATGTTTTTGGGGGTTTTACGCAAACCTGTCTTGGAAACAAATGCTTTGCCTAAAGCACTGCAGTCCTACGTGTCAGTTCAGCTTCATTTACAATCACCGTCTGTGTCTCGCTGGCTTATGAGGATGATCAAAATAATGAATCCTGCTAGAGAAATATTAGCAGAACATAAGCAGGTGCAAGTGTTTACAGCTTCAGTCTTTAAAAAAAAGGAAGAATGAATCACCACATCTTCGCTGTTCGACAATTTAAAAATATCCTCAGGCTTTGGAGTTTTGGGGAAGCCGAACCCCTGCAGAGAGGGAATGTCTGCTGGATGCTTGATGTTATCTGCTTGTTGATTTCGTGATTTTTTTTTCTATTTTAGCTAGGAAAGGACTTTTTCCTCTCTAATCGAATAAACCTAGATGGGTGTGGTGGGGTATCTGCCTTGAAACTCACTCAGTCTCTTGCTCGCTCATAAATAAATGCTGTGGCCGTGGTAAAAAGAGGCGAGAGGTGGGGGCTGGTGAACTGGCCTCACGTGCAACTTCCATCCGTTTTAATTACAGGAGTGTAGGATGCAGATCCTGGCCAACCTGCCCCCGGCAGCACTTACTGTAGAGCCAGGAGCTGGACTCACTGAGACTCATTCCCTGGCTCTATCAGCATG
Source organism: Scophthalmus maximus (assembly GCF_022379125.1). Taxonomy (NCBI): domain Eukaryota; kingdom Metazoa; phylum Chordata; class Actinopteri; order Pleuronectiformes; family Scophthalmidae; genus Scophthalmus; species Scophthalmus maximus. The sequence goes on along the minus strand of NC_061533.1, from coordinate 12,653,515 downwards.
AGTGAGTGCCTCGGCCAGGTCTGCTGAGTCATCTGTCTGAGGGGTTCCACAGGGCCACCGGGGCCCACACACACACACACACACGCCAGACGCATAATCCCAACTCTTAATACTAATCTTAAACCCAAGATCTATGTGGGGGTGCAATAAAATGCTGTCATATAGCCGATATATTGACTTAATAAAACCAGTTATCCTATCTTAGTACAAAGGCATTACATTTACATTTCTATAACTGAAATCACAGGTTTTCTTAGTCCATATGGACCAAACTCGGCTCCTGCGGCTAGATCAAGGGGTGAAGTGATTTGTTGACTTATTGATCGGTCAGACAGAAAATGTACCGTCAACACTTTTGATTATTGATTAATTGTTTGAGCATTAGCATTTAAACATTTGCCACTTCCAGCTTCTCAACTCTGAGAATGTGCAGCTTTTCTCAGTTTTATGCCACTTGTAAAATGTATATGTTCAGGTTTGGGACTGTTGGTGAGACAAAACAAGAACTGTATGATTAATTGACATTTCATAGGCCAAACAAATAATGAGAAAAATAATGCAACCCTAGTTGGGAGATCCAGTCAATATCCAACTAATTATACACGGAAGAGGTGAAGTAAAAGGCCACAATTAATTTGTCTTAAGCCTGAAACAGATATTAATGCCAGTTATGAAAACTAATTGTGTACATTGTAGCAGCAAATAATGAAACAAATTACCATCTGCCAGAAGTTTGACCTGAAGAATGGTTCGTTTAAAACTCATCACTTTGATCACAGCCAGTGAGGGGGCAAACGGCTGCTAGAGTTGGCTCTGATGGTCTTAATCACTGCTGCAGCAACTCTAATCCACTGCACCAAACCTGAACCCACACACGCTTAAACACATATACACTGCATAAACACCTAGACAGCACTACAGGACAAATCTGTCTCAGACATCGACACATTAAACTCAGCGAAGGTTCTGCTTCCTGTTCAGGCAGGGAGGGTGGAGAGATTCTGTAGGGGAGACAGAGATGAGGCTGGAATGCTGATCCACTATGGCCACTTATGCTTTATATGAAAATGGAGACAGCACCTCCATAATACTTTCAACTTCCAACAATGTTTGCTGGCTGCCAAATTAGCTATACAACTGATTTTTACTTTTAAAATGGCTGATGGGCTGTGTTCTGAGGGCACAGCCTCTGAGTGTCGAACAACGAACAGCAACAAATGTGTTACCATGGTGCATCATCTGACCACACTTATTGTAGCGATGAGTCTGAATAACCGCTAATATGTCAGTCCTCAACTGCCATGACACTTTTTTCTATGCACTTCCCTGCCTTGCGAGTTGCACCTTGACAAGTCAAAATGTATATGTAAAAACTAATAATAACCTTTTAGCCATATCAATCATAGCCATAGACGTCAAACGTCATATATTACTCTGATGATCCTAAGATACATCCACTGATATATCACATATACAGTGAGGTTCTAAAGAGCACACTCCCATTCCCTTGAATGGTAGAGTAGCTAGGATTGAATTATATTGAATTGTCAGAAAAGAATGAGATGATCAATAAGAATTATTTTCCAGCATATCACATGCAAGAGTTTTGTGTTTTTTCTTGTTCACGCAAAATTCAAGTAAAATCAAAACTTTTGGTATCGCTTGTGATGACATTTGATCACCTAGGGCTCTGGGAAATTGTGAGGGTCATTTTTCAATGTTTTCTGGTATTTAACTGTCTGAGCCCAAACCTGTCGTATGTGACAGGAAATGCGTCATGTTATAAAAGTTCTCATAACATTTGAACAGTTTATGCCAGCAACTTACAGTTTGTTTTGACAGGAAGATAACACTAGCGCCGTTCCAGGCAGGGCTTCCGAGCGATCGTGGCCCTTTCAGAAGATTTTTAGTGCGGCCTGGAACTTCAGTGTCTTTTCGGAGACATGTACAACATGTCCATGATGATAAATCCAACATTGAATGACTGTGATGATCATTTTTATCCCGTTTTTCAAGATGTAAAAGGCTCCTGTTGTTGTTAGAGGACTTCTAGCCATCCATTTTAGATCCACTTGACCAATTACAGGCTTTGTTACAGATTTGTTCCAATCAGACGCTGTGTTGTCGACTGGTCGGGAAAAAAACAAAGATTTTACACTGAAAACAGGACCTCTCACTCCTCTTGTTTACTCATACTACTACTACTGACACACCTCTGTGTCACAGACAGGAAAAATGGCTTAGGGCTCAGAGGGTTGACAGCCAAAATGTATCAATTCTTTTTCCGTTTTGTATCAACTGATCAATTTGTTAAATCAAAAATATAACTGTTCATTTGATCAGAAATAAAAATAATTATTATCTGCTGCCCAACAGTATGGATAACAATTCATTGACGAATAATAACTATAATATTAACTTGTGCTTTGGGAGAATCAGCATTTTTGTCAGAGCATGTGGTTTTACATTTGGGGGCAGGAATAGGAAGCTATTTAGGGTTTTTTCCATTATTTTGATCAAACAAAAATTAATTTGCAACAATTTTGATAATCATTTACTCTTTAAAGTCATTTTTAAAGGAAAAATCACAAAGTCACAGCTGTAAATATTTGCAGGATACCCTCCGTTTCTGCGACTGCAAACTAAATAAAAAATTGGTTGGACAACATAATCAATTTGATTTTTCTTTTTAAATCCTTACTTCCAGCCATCACAACACTAGTAATTAAGGTATATGTAAAGCGATTTTACATTTACATTGTTTCTAGATTAGTGCTCACTGCAAGAGAAAACTTATACTCGTTCAACCAAATGAGCAAAAGGCAAATGACACCAGAGAAAAATCCATATTATTGCACACAAAAATACTGCTCTGTGCATACATCCTGACCCGGGACTATTGGATTTGTGAAACAGCCTGGGGGCTCACCAAGTAATGATCACATATTGTAGCACTAAAACGACGGGTAACAGGAGGAAGAAGAATCACTGTATGATCATAAAGAGACAAACTGAAATCATTCTATGGCTTTTAACACAGGCTCACAAGACAAATTTAGGTGATTATTAAAAACTGGTTAATGTCATGATATTTTCATCATAATGAGTAACTTTTTGATTGTGTGATCATATTGATTTATTCTATTTGATTTAAAACAGATCATTGTAGTTGATGAAGATTAAAACTGGAATCAAAGAAAACAGGTTTTGTTTGCCTGCTACCAAAATTGAGCTACCAATGTGTCAGGAATGCATTGGACCAAAATAACCACAGACTGTACGTTTCCTGTAACCTTGGAACTGTCCAGCATCTTGAGACAAACGATGGACACAGCACAGCACTACTTCACACTCGAGAGCCATTGTCGTCAGGTAAACCTCTTCACTCTGAAGCAGCTTTAGATGTACAAACAAACACACATACAGAATGAGGTGAAAATAGGTGCTGGCTGGAAAAAGAGGCTTTGTTCACATCCTGACAATGCTCATTTTTCAAGGAGGAGCAAACTCATCAATAAAAGTAATTTGAGGACAACATTATCCACTGCTCAGCAACTGATGCTGGCGCTGTTTAATACCACTACACCATGAAGCCAATTAAAATGGCACCTTCAACCTCTGATGACGAATTGTTGACTTCATGACTCTCGAAGTTCATCAGCGCACACTGATTCGTGTCCCCACAGGGATGGAAATAATCATGTACTACACCAAGCGTTGATGAAAGGAGTTGAAACAATTAAAAATCAGCAAAAGGGTGAGCAAATCTAGAAATGTCTTCAAAAGATCCAAAATTAAAATGAATTACTAGAATATAAATCAGGCTTTTGAGTCTAAAACACCAGCTAGCAGCCCCTAGAGGCCATAGCACTCATTAGACCAAACTGGACCAGAGGAGATTAATCATATGATGGTGGAAGTAGCCGGCTGACCGACTGACACTCCCATCCATTTAAGGCCCTGCTACTGTGACTTAAATACCTGAGCAACAATAAATCAACCACTACAAGTTGAGAAATGTCTTTGTCATATTAACATTAATAAAAGAAGCAATGCGTTATTCTTCAAATAATAACTCAAAATGTATCATGTGCAGGATAAAAGATTGAAATGCCTCCAGTGAACATGCATACTAAAGATTACATTACAAAATTATACAGAAAAAATGATGAGTGCGTCTGTTTGTTAACGTGTGTGAACAAATTGTATAGAGTGGTAAAAAAAAATGTGGTTGACCTTGCCACAAGGCGAGGATGGGGACTCTCCTGAGGTGCCGGTCGATACACAAGACAGCTGATGGGAAAGGCTAAAAACAGGTTAACCAGTTATGAATTACAGTCCGTAGAATTTCCCTTTGTAGCTTCAGGCATCAGAGAGGAAACAAAGAGGGCACTAGAGAGAAAGAGCGAGATAGAGAGAATTCCCCCAGTATTAACATCTGCTCCAGAAACCAGGAATGGCTGTAAGCCTGTGTTTAAAAAAAGGAGAGCGGTTGGGAGGGGGAGCTGGAGGGGAGTCAGGAAGCTTATTTGAAAGACTTAAGCTGCATGGTTACGTAAGTGATATGGGATCCTCCTGAAACCACACTCTTTCAGTCAAAGTTGGGCTGCATTAGTACCCTCACCAGAAATCTCATCCCTGCCTCATCCATACTGTTAGAGCTGCAGGTCTTTCCCTTTTGAATCTTATCTCGCCGGACTGGCACATATTGCACACATGCATTTAAACCCACCGGCTTCTGTGTACCGGTTTTCACACACTGGTTATTTTCGAAAAAGCAAAAACTTTGACAAAAAACGTCTCTTAGAGAGGGTTGAGGTGAGGAATATGGAGAAACCTTGACTCAGGAGTCACTGGTTCAGAGAGAGTGGTAACATGTATGTTGAAAAAAAAAAAAGCTGAGAAGAAAATCCCTGCGGAGAGACAACCACCCCAGGTACATCTGAGTCATACCTCCTTTCCTCCTCCTCGTCTCTCGTTTCTTTGATTTTGCTCCAACACGCCCTCTAACCTCTTCTTAATCTAAGCACACCTAAAAGAAAAAAATGAATCCCTGTAGCAGCCTTTCAGTCCTGCCTAACTTCTCTGGGAAAGAAGAAGCTGTACTATGTGACTGTCCATAACAGTGTCTCTACTGCATCAGCATCAGATTGTTTTACGGCCGGCCTGGCACAGTCCAGGCTCACGGGGCCGACAGGAGTCATACTCGGTTGCTGAGAACCACTTTTCCACCAATACACAACAGCACAATCTGCAGATGACTCATTTTCATTACTGAGTTTCAGTGAAATGCGACAAGCGGCCAAAAGGGATAAAGTAGTCTGGGCAGCGTGATGATACGTCCCTGCAGTCCGTGACTGGCGGAGCAGAGATTTATTGTTTACAACAAGCTGCACCAGTCATTCCAGCTCTGCCTGGGACTGGTCAGACAGAAAGAAGCCTGCAGGTATCCTTCTGCGAGCATTACAATGCATAACATAAGAGGAAAAGCTCACTCTCCTCGTGGAAGACTAGTGCTGTAGTGAGATTTCTCTAAGTGACATGATACCGCAGTGTGAAAACGGAAACGGAGAGAGAGAGAGAGAGAGAGAGAGAGAGAGGGAGAGAGGGAGAGAGAGAGAGAGAGAGAGAGAGAGAGAGAGAGGGAGAGAGAGAGAGAGGGAGAGAGAGAGAGAGAGAGAGAGGGAGAGAGAGAGAGAGAGAGAGAGGGAGAGAGAGAGAGAGAGAGGGAGAGAGGGAGAGAGAGAGAGAGAGAGAGAGGGAGAGAGAGAGAGAGAGGGAGAGAGAGAGAGAGAGAGGGAGAGAGGGAGAGAGAGAGAGAGAGAGGGAGAGAGAGAGAGAGGGAGAGAGAGAGAGAGAGAGAGAGAGAGAGAGGGAGAGAGAGAGAGAGAGAGAGAGGGGGGACGAGGCAGAGATGTGAAGAGGGACAGAGACACAGTGAGAGGTAAAGTACTACGCTGCCTTATCAGACGGTTTGGACAGGACAGTCAATAAAGCAGGTATAGAGCAGTCGAGGGGAGTAGGAAAGCATGCAGTGTGTTGTACTGTTTCCCCGTGTCTGTATGTGCAGGACATACATGTGTACAGGGAGACTGTGTACACACAGTAGAAACACACTCGTGAATGGGTTTCCATGTGTGTGCCGCGGAACCCCTGACCACAGCTTAGCATGACAGAGAAAGAAGAGCGGGGGGCATCTCAACCTTCCTGCCCCCCTCCCTGCCCACCCTCCCTCCCCGTCACCCCACCCCACCCCTGACCACCCCACCTGTGAATAGTCCCAGTACCTTGCGCTTTTTATCCCGTGAGCGACTCCTCTTTTTGACCCTCTCCTCCTCCTTCTCTTTGCGCTCCTGCTCTAGCTGGGCTTCTAAATCCTTGTTCTTGCGGAGATGTTTGGCCGCTTGTGCCATGGCGTTGGTAGCAGGGGTCTGGACGGCGTTGGCGTGTGCAGATCCTGCGGGGGACTACCTGGTTCGGGCCAACGTTGCCGCTGCTGCTGCCTCTGCTGCTGCCGTGTGTTCCTGCAGAGTCTGCGAGCGTGCTCACCCTCTGCCTCCTACTCCTCCTCCTCCTCCTCTTCAGCAGTGCAGTCACACACACATCGGCAGCCCTCAGCCGTCTGCTGTGGGATACTACTGCAGCGCAACTCTCTCTCTCTCTCTCTCTCTCTGTCTCTCTCTCTCTCTCTCTCTCTCTCTCTCTCTCTCTCTCTCTCTCTCTCTCTCTCTCTCAACAATGCTCACACATTCTCCTTCTCTCCATCGCTCATGTACACTTCCTTTCGTTCAGTTTTATTACTGCTTTCCACTCTGGGCTCCCTCGTTCCCTGTGCAGATGAAAAGGGGTAAATAACTAAACGAACAGGGTTTCCTTCATTTTGGGTTGTTTCTCTTCACCCTTCTCTCCACTGCTTTAACCTGCTGTAAAACTGCTTGCACCCCCTTCTGCCTCCCCATCAACAAAGATCAGAAAGGAATGGACTGACAGTCAGTTGAGGAATAGCCTGAGCAGCTTTAAATCAAAGTCAGCTCTCCCTCCTCACATTGTATTGATTTGGTTTCTTTTTCCTGTATTTAATTTCTCAGTATCTCACAGTCCTGCTGTGTGTCCATCTGTGGAGGATTGCTATGCTGCACAGGGAACTCGTCATCACCACAGCCAATCACGACACACACACACACACACACACACACACACACACACACACACACACACACACACACACACACACACACACACACACACACACACACACACACACACACACACACACACACACACACACACACACACACACACACACACACACACACACACACACCAGGATACCAGAGGAAATTTAAAAAAATCTAAAACATGCATGAGGGAAAAAAAATACTGCCTCTTATTCGTTTACTCTCACTCCCCCTCTATCCTCTCTCTCCCTCCGCTCCCTCCTCCCTTTTTACTGTTCAGGCGCTGCAGCAGACAGGATTGGTACCCGTGCAAGGATGTTGGTGCAGTGTGCTTGTGTAAATTTGAGCGAGGCTGTGAGCAATAAGGCGATTCCGTATCACTCCCTGACCATCTAGTGTAAAGTGTTGTATAGTGAAAAGCTTTAAAGATTAATTGACGTCTTTTTTTGGTTTCCTCCCCTTCCATCCCTCCTCTTTTCCTCATCTCAGTTACAGTTTTGCGTAAATTAAAAGACATGGTGCGTGGAATAAATATATGTATTACAGTATATACATGGCTTCTGTGTCTAGTCCTCATGTATGTGTGTGCAGATAAAAAGAGATCTATAATAAGGGAGGTGCTTATAGAGCTGGTACCTGTTTACTGGTATTTCTCTCCTGTATCCACTCTCTCCTTCTCCCTCACTCACCCCCCTCTCTCCTCCCCTCCCTCTCTCCTCCTCCCTGCAATGCTGCTGACGCAGGCAAAAAAGATCCTGTAACGTCTCTCTTTGCTTGGCTCACTATACATCACACATACAGTTCACAAAGATACTGTAGACACACCCGTACACATACACACGGTAAAGAGCTGTCATTAGAATATATTCTGCAGCCACACCTTATTTTCTGGCTCATTTTTACTCTCGTCCTTTAGTTATTTCACATGGCCGCATTACAAAATGTACAAAAACAGGAAGAATACTATCACTCCCAATCCTATCGTCTCCATCTATTATCATTACCTACTATATCTTAAGTCCATTCTGACAGTTATCAGTTGAATAAATCTAGATATTTATCCCAATTAAAATTAAAATAAAACGAAATGGTAGTTCTTTTCTTTAGTGATAAATGGCAAAATAATGTGGCAAAATTAAGATTATTGCCATCTTTTGAGCTATGCCTCATGCATTTCACTCATTATCTGCTGCTGCTCCCTGTCCATATAGCTGTACAGTATGTACTGTATGTCTTTCTCCCTCTGTTTTTCCCCTCCTCACCTGATAGCAGCTCTCTCCTTCTATGCTGCATCATACTAATGAACAGGACTGGTGATAGTGCCTTCTGTCTGCAATCTTAATACACAAATCACTCGCTCATGTGGCCTAGCTATGACACAGACATACACAAATACTGATGGGCTGACAGCGTTGTGGCAAGAGATCCATCACAATATCGAACTCCTGGGGAATGCGCCTAAATGAATCATCAGCTGGACTGACTGCACTGGTAATAAGGAGGTTTTTGCTAAGCCGACTAGATTGGTCTTGTTGAGCTACACTCTTGCTGAGCTAATGGAGGGGCAGTTTTACAGCCAGAAGGACCACTTATTACAGCAACATCATCTGGGGCTGAACCTTGAGAGACTCTATGGCGAAGAGGACGTCACATCCTCATCACATCACTGACAAACCGACTCTGAGGATTCAAGCAAGCCGGGTTCCTCAAGAGTCAGAGAGACGTTTTATCAGCGCAACCAGCTTCCAACACTTGTATAAGGCTACATCCAAGCTACAAGGTTTTCGTTCTAAAACAGCATCATGTGCATGCTGGTGTAAACAGGCAGCCGACTGTTTATTCTGCAGATGGCTAAAAATACTACAGACGAGAAACTAAAATGGTTAAAACTAAGAGGAGTGATTTTTTTCTCTTTGACATCCATAGAGGTGGAACTAGACTGAAGGCAAGTACTTACAACATTTTGCCTTCACCGCTGGTAGTCGAGTCGTGACTGATAAGAACCAATCAGGAAACAGACGCGGGTGACTGCATCATCATTTCCAAATGTCTCCATATTTGCCCATCCATACTACAGCGTAGCCTTAGATTTTTCAAACTATAATGGGGCGACCAGCATTTCCATACTCGAAAACTCCAGAGTTGAGTGGATGGCAAGAGTAGACATAGCAGCAATAGCTATGTTCCCATTTAAATGACACGCAAATTTGAAGCGAACTTTTGAAAATTTGCACAAAAAAAATCCCAATTACGTGCAAAACTCCATGCAGTGGCCAGGAGACGTTGTCAAAGCAGTCAACGTTTGCTATTGCATCTGCATGTATCAGTGATGAAACTTGTGTGTTGTAATGTGACTTACTATAACTCAGATTCAATGGAAACCTTTGCTTTGGTTTGGGAAAAGAGAAAAGTCATATAAGGTTTACCTGAACTACACATTTAAACATATTGTTTGTTGTATTATTAATTAATATGATTGACTTGACAATAGCTACCAATGACATACTGTATACCGAGAAGATCAACCAACTAAGGAGCCAAATATATTTTGCCTGTTATACTATAATGAAACATATCAGAAGTGAGTGACTTTGGAAAGTCAATTTAGTAGCTTTAAAGCTTTCATCTGTTTGCCAAATTCAAACTTACAATCTGTGATTGATTCCTCTCAATTTTCACTTCGACTAATTTCACTAGTCTAAACAAAATCCCATTAAAAAATTCCAGTGGTAACATGTGAGCGTCTGTCATTTGTGAGAGATCTGAATCTATTGTTTTCAGCAAAAGACCTCTGGAGGTCATATTAAGATATGTTTCACAAACAGCTCTGTGGTGAGAGTCATTTCAAATGCATTAATGGATAAAGAAAAAATTATCACTCACAATATTTGTCAGAGTATAGTTAGCGAAATCATGCAAGCGACCTCAAAAAGTACATATAAACCACAAGAGTCTGTTTTTGTGTTGCAGAGTGCACCGAGTGTGTACTGTATATAGACTGTCCCAAGGGTGGTCCTGCCTGGGACACAAAGGGACAGGTTGTGTGGACCTGGGGAGAGAAAGAAACACACAGCTACTGCCTGAGCTCTCTTTAGTATAATGGCCAGCAACCACCAGCACATTAACCGCTCCACTGCTCATCTAAAAACAGTGGACACACACACACAGAGAGAGAGAGAGAGAGAGAGAGAGAGAGATAAAAGAGACAGATATTCAACATACTGAAGTATAACCTGACTATAATATTCCAGACCCTCAGGATAGACACAAAGTCAGTCAGTCAGTCTTGTAAGAGCAGGTAGATTGGGAGAAGCGCGAAAACTAAAACTGGAAGCAGGTGACTAGTTTCCATGTCTTGACATGCGACATTGTGCTGGTCAAGTGTGCTTTAACAGGTGAGAATAACACAGTCCTTTCCAACTGGACTTTCCCAGTCTTTTACGAATGTAAATGTTGGTTTTACATTCATCTACGCGCACACACCACCGTTGACACACTTGGGACACAATTCTCATTTCCTTCTCTAATTTAGTAATTTCCTTCATCAGGGACGGATCACGTGGGCACACCGGGTCTGGAGAACAGTTCCTTAAAAACAAACACCGCATTACATCAGAGTTAGTCATGATGACAGGAAAGCTAGTAATGCATCTTAATGCGCTGCATCAGTGATATTCACACATCAGCAGCAGCAGCAGGAGATACAGCCAACAGCAGCTCATTTTGAATCCATTTCAACAGTTCTAATACAGTGAGTCTCCAGTGTGTGAGCTGGCAGACGTCCACAGTCTAAAGTGAAATACAGTATCCTGCAGGCCTGTGCCATCCTCTGCACCATCCAATGTGCCTCACGTCAGTTATTTTAGCAGCAGTGTTAGTTATGAGATGATGGGTAAAACTAAGAACACCTCATTTATTTGTGCTAATACAGTATCCATGAAAATGCCAAACATATATTTTTTATTTCAAGTGGTTCAAAGGATCATAATACTGCCCTTTTAACCAAGAGAAACAGATTATGGTTGGTACTCACTAAAGATCAATTGGAGAGGTAGGAAAACACAAAACAAGGGGGTGAAACAGAGCAGACAGCACCCTCTATTGATGAAAGCGGTATACTGCGCCAAATAAGGATGGGCCATTGGATACATGGGTCTGTGGTGAAACATGGATGGTCTTGGTACAGAACAGAATAATGAAACGGAATAATTTAACAGCTTAAAGAACCAGCTTCAATGACATCTGAGGAAAATAATAAATAATCTGTGTCAGATCATAATATTAGATCCTGTTACAGGGGGGGACTGTTGTTCGTCCTAATGCAAGCGGAGGTTGTCAAAGAGTTGAATCAATATGTGTGTTACATGTCACGCCTCTGATTCCAGAACAAAATTGCTAAAATCTAACTTTCGGCTGGCAGGATGCCGTTTTGTTCAGCTCAGTGTCAACAAGACGACATAAAGAGGGGTCTTCTTCAGAGCAATATTGAGGGATCTGTGTGAAAAGGGCTGCTGATTACACCGCTGCGCCTCCCCCAGGTGACTCTTACAGCTCAAAGCTGCACTGCAGCACACAGCCAACTCAGGTCAGAGCTGCTCTGACATTAAAAAAACACACTGTTCTCATATAATCAGGATGAAAGTAATTCTATATGGACATGAGCACTGAATTCTGTATTTAATTAGTGCTGAAATTATATATAATGCTAATTATATGCATTAAAGACTAATGTTTCCTCCTTCCAGTGTGTCACATTTGTAGACTGTTGTATTAAGTTAAATTGTATAAATAAAACATTTAAGTTGTTTGTCATACAAAATATGCTTTTCTCCATTTTCTTTGAATAACAAAACAATTAATCAAAAACTAACTTAGTCTAAGGTCAAGCAAAGCCAAGGTATTTCTGTTGAAACTGTCTAGATAAGCAATCCCACATCACATCAAGTTTACTAAACTCAGTGTATTTTCAGGTGTATTTGCTGGTTGACATATTCCTGTCATCCTTCCCCGACTGACATTTTTTTCGTCGTGGATAAAGGGAGGATTGCACAGGTTAGCTCCGAGACCTGAAATGCTCCTTTAGCAACATCTCCTCCTCCCGCTCTCTCCCCCTCCCTCCCCTTCTGTGCTGGCACTGCACCACCAGAGAGAGCCCTGATTGGGAAAGCCATATGGCAGATAACAAACCCAGCGCAGGCTTCATGTCCACACTATGCCGCGGCTCAGGCACCTTGCCACCTCAGCCAAAGAGCTCATCTGACTTGGTACAGTATGTTGAGCAGAGCTCGGTGTCAATATGACAACAGTGTTAGTGATGGTGCACAACCACCAACTCGGGGGTGTGAACGGCAGTCTCATAGCTGCAGAGTCAGCAGTGAGCATCACCGTCACTGGCTCAGTGACAGCACAACACTATCTTCTCAACTGGTTGTTAGAAGTGTGCTTGATAGGAATCACACAAATGCTGCTCCCTTTTCACTGCACAGCAGAAATGTGCAGGAGTCTGATGAAATCTGCAGCATTTCTTGACTGGAACTATAAATAGCACAGATTGAAAGCCCTTGTTATTGTAAATCATTCAGGTGAGTCTCTTGCCGCACACATAACAGACGCTGCAGTGAAGAGTAAACCGCAGGTTCAACACGGCAGGCAGCGTTTCACAGGAAACGCAGGACAATGCTTGGCTTTCCCAGTGTAGTCAGATTTGAAATCAGAGGTACAGTTTTATCTCTTACACTTCTTATCAATGAACTTGATCGAGACAGTTTTTTTCAGAGCAAAAAAAATAACTCAGTGAATGAGTGTGTAGTGCCCAAAATAACTTGCTGGTTCAATTTTCCACAAAGAACCTGACCAATGACTGAACATCACAGAGAAGAAGATAAAGGGGAAGCTGCAGAAAACACGGGTCCTGTGACAAATGAAGCTGCAGCAGCTGAGGAACATTTATCCAGTTCTCTTCTGCCATCTAGTGGTGTCATACGGCACACAAACCCTAAATACAACAACGGTAAATTAAAGAAGTGCTGAATGATGATGTCTAATTTCTCTGCTTTATACTTGACTGATGAGTATAATATTAAAAGTGATTATCACCCTGTTTTTGTATATGAGCAGTGGTCGTTTTCCTATTGTAATTCAGAATCAGGTCCTATTGTTAAATAATGGAAAGTAAAGGAGGAAAAAAGTGTTTTAGGGTTATTTGTAGTGAGAAACATGCTAAACATAAAATGTTGGTATCCTTTAATTGCAAAGTCAGTTAAAGAGAACTTCATTACTTAAAATGCAGCACTAAACCTAAAATGTCTTAACTAAATCACAAAGTGCATGGGATGTGGGGATGGAGGAATGTTATGAAGAGGGTGAAAAGAGAACAATAAAATTATTTATTTTATTAATCCCAAAAACTTCTGCTTTATTGGTGGGAGCTTCAATCCATTTGCTAAAAATCAAATTTATTGTAAATTACATTTTATACAGCAAGCCTCTCACCAAGAAGGTTCTGGGTTCGAATCCCAGTTAGAACCAACCAGGGCCTTTCTGTGTGGACTTTGCATGTCCTGCCCCTGTATGCTTGGGTTCTCGCCCAAAACTCCGGCTTCCTCCCAGAGTCCATGTTGTAATGTTATTGTTATTGATTCTCTATAAGTCTCTCCTGATTGATTCTGTTAACATGAAAATAAATCAATCAAATATGATTAAATGTTCAGTTTTCTGTCTTTGCGCGTTTGATTTGCATACAATGATGTCTCCCCGAAATATAGGATATAAAAAAACAGAGGTATGTTTTGGAAAACTGTGGTAATAATGTGAAGTCCTTATTTACAAGATTCAAACATGATGAAGACTTAATAGGCTAAAACATCCCAAACCAGTGATGATCATCCAGTACATTTTGTATTAATATGGGTACAGGGTTGACCTCAATTAAGAAATAAGCCAAGATGCTACTGAGAGTGAAAAGGGTCACCGAGGGAATATTAAGAGAAGAAAGGAAATGGAACAGGAAGTGCAGAGGAGGAGGAGGCTTGAGGCCAGAGGCTGTTGTCCATCCCCCTGAGCCCCATTCCCTTCCTCTCCCTCATCACTCCTATCATTCCTCATCTCCTCTTCTGCCTTCTCCCTTTCCTATTTTTCTTCTTCCATGGATTCCTTACGTATGGCTTCCTCTATTTATGGAAATAATTATTCCATCCTCCACACAGCTGCATCGTTCTTTTCCTCACAGGTGAAAAACCACAAAATACTCCCCCTTCACATTGCCATGTGATCACAGTCACCAGTATTTCTAATGAACTATCATTGTAGTAAAGTTCAAAAATATTTGATTCCGTTTGGATACATTAAAAGACAAATACAAGAACATCTGGTTATATTGTTTCAAACCCAGAAACCTCAGAGTACAAAATACCCTCCGCGGACCGTTAGAGTAATTACTGGTTATCTTTAACAAGGTGAAACCGGAGCCAAGCAGACAGTGTCTCCCCTCGTGACACCCAGCGAGTCCTCACTTTGTCCCAATCTGTTCCTTTAGATGTACAGCCCCGCCTCCTTCCACCTGTCTCCTATTCTTCCTTTCTAATCAGGCGTCCCTGCCAATCAATTTGATCGCCATGACAACATTTCACATGACATCCCCCCCCAAAAAAACAACCGCCACCACAACCGCCACCACCACCCACTCCTATAAACAAAAACAAAACACACAAAAAAAGAAGCCAAATTCCGTCAGCTCAGGATTGATGAGGGAGAGTCCTGTCAAAGGACAGAGATTAGATTAGGACTGAAGTGTGTACACACACACACACACACACACACACACACACACACACACACACACACACACACCTCAGAGGCAGCAGGTGCTTTCGGTTAAACCTTAATTACATGATCTCTGATTTCTCTAATTGATATGGTAATGACTATGTAATTAATGCAAAAGCAGAAATACCAGCAGCTCTACTAATGAATGGATTTATTTGATTAGATTTCGTCCTGCATATTTATGCATGTTGCTATACAGAGGACAGCAAGACATTAAAAAAAGGTTGTTTGTGGTTGTTGTCTGTGTTGCTACTGCTGGCCTGCCATGACTGCAACACTGCAAGTGACAGAATTTGACGTACGTTCACGTACAGTGGGTTGCGAAAGTTCCCATATGGTCTCAGACTGTTGGGCCCCAATGCATCTGTTGATTTCTGTCACGTGTTACTTATTATACATCTTTACTGTACATACAAATGAAGCTGCTAGCAACAAATCATGGAAATAAATGTTTCACTGAAAAGAAAAAAGAAGCCTTGCTTTGTCACAGGTAGGTGGCGCTATGGGGCTGCCTGACACACAAAAGCCGCAGTTTGCAAGAGTGAAGATGATCATAAACAGAGCGGTTCCTCTCTGTTCCTCTGGAATTTGAAAAAAAAACATTATTCTTTAAAAAGTTGTCGTTACGAGTCTGAAGATGTTTTAGTTTGAGGAACACACGCCCACACACACCATTACTCTCTCATAGACACACACGCTGAACTATAACTTCATCATTGGCTAAAGGTCAACTGTGACAACTAGATGTGACCCAGCTGCAATTATTCTTTGCCCCTGCAACACTCACAGGGAGGGAGGCGGGCAGTTATTTGGGGAGGGACTCCAGTATGACATGTCACCTTCCGGGGATGAGAAATAATTTTCCCTGCTTCCACGGGGGAAACATCCCCACTGCTCACTATGTAAGTCTTCTCCCCTTCTCTGCATGGTGAGATGCTTTGTTGGGAGGGCAAGTGAAAGCACATGTGGAGCCCTGACCAGGTATGAAGAACAGAGCCCTCAGGCCTCTCCATCTTTCCCCTTTTCAATAACCACAAAACCCAGACACGACTGACAGCTGGGCTGCACGCCACAGTACCTGACTCTCACATTCAGTCTGCAGCAGGCTGATGTGAGGGAATGGTTTCAACTTCATGCTTATGGAATTAGGAGCAGTTCATTAAATAAAATGTAATCAGGCACATTGATAAGTCTGTTTTAACTACATGGATGTTTCCAATGATGAACAGTACATCACCTACACTTCCTGGCGAGGCTGCAGCAGGCCCACCTGGGTTTCTCTCTCAGGAGGATGTCCGTGGGAGAAACAGGCTTCTCCACTTTGGCTTCCCTGCTGTTCACACTGCTCTACAAAAAGAGTTAAAGAGTCATAAAATCTTCGTTGGTTATTTTGTTTTTGTTTTTGAAATAATTGCACCAATAATTTGTCTACTTGATATGCGTATATATATTTTTGCACTGGCATCAACAAAGTGAATGGAAAAATCATAATGTGGCTGGTCGATGCTCCAAAAACATGAGACATGCATCAGAACGGGCGTGTTTTGTTGTTTTCCTTTGGGCCTTAAAGTTTTGAAAATATGAATCGAAACGAATATGAGCCGCAAAATGTAACTTCCCACAGAGATGGTTTTGGATAAGCGTCATATTCCATTTTGTCCACCGCGTGTTCCAGGGTTGGAACAGGAGTGGAGCTAATAGCATTAATGAGTGGTGGGGCGCTAGTTGGTTAACGAACTTACCTCGGAATAATGTGTTTCTTACGGGGCCACTGGGGCCACGGTTGATGGATGGCCTTACAGAAGCCGGGTCAATTAGCCAGGCTGGATTTCCCTCCGTGTCGGCCGCAGACAGCACGGGGAGAGCTCCCGCCTCTGTCACGCGGCCTGGCTGTAATTAATCACCGGCGTGGGGCCTTCTCACCTCACACGGCCGCGCGCACGAGCCGCCAATGCGCGCGCTTGGCCCAAATTACATCCCCGCTTCTCTAATCTGGCTAATTGTCAATATTATACCCAGAGGAGGAGGAGAGGGATATCGGGATATATAGAAAGTCAGATCTGTGCTGCTGTGCAGTTTTCGAAGACAACCCTGGCGTCTCGCAAACGAGGCAAACCTCCGAGTTTTGAGTAAAACAAATCGTAAAAACATCGACATTCGAAGAAAATGAACTCTTCGTGTTTTTGTTAGTACAACAGGCCACGGTTGATGCCCCCACCACTGAAAGTTACAACACTAATAAAAAAAACTTAGTGTTTGGTGTTTTCCAAAGCTGTTAATGTATGTTTGATGTTGGCACATGCACACGTGTTATGATCAGAAAAACAACATTGAATTTCTATCTTTCTATCTATCTTCAACTATTGCTATTACAAATTCCTGTATGGGGATCAATTAATGTACATCTTATCTTATCAATGAACTTGAAATTATTAAATGACCAAGTCTACAAGAATATTAAATAAAACTTCAGTCAGGTTTGATAAAGTTTTCTGTGCAAGATAAGAAAGGAGGAACATAATCACTTTTGCAGCGTAATTTCCCCGGCGTCATTCCAGCTACACCGCTCTCCTAAAGCTGTTACTGTGCAGTTTAGTCTCTCTACCTCTTACACGCTCACACACACACATACACAGGTACACAAAGCACAGATTGTGAGGCAGGGACAGAGACGTCACTCTGTGTTCACAGAACATACTCCTGTGCTCTGGACAAAAGCAGCAGGCTGACAGATGAGGTTTGTGTTTGGGGGCAGGGGAGCTATGTGTTGCTGCTGCTGCTTCTGCTGCTGCGGTGTGTGTGTGTGTGTGTGTGTGTTGCTGCTTATGCATTTGTGCATGCATGCATGTCTGAGCATGTGTGTGCACCTATATGTGAATGTGAATGTGTGTGTGTGTTTACATGAGTGTGTATGTGTGCATGTGTGTGTTTTGTTGGGGGTGGTCTCATGGGGCAGCTCTGTGTCTGTCCCATCTGCCACCCCACTCTACTGACACCCAGGGGAATGGCAGAAGGGGTTGGGATTCATTTTGAAAAAAGGAATCGGGGTCCAGTGGTCTAATGGGCAACAATGCAGGTTTTACTGACGGGCCAAAGGCAAAGGACAACGGCTGCGTGTGTGGAAACCAATCTACCAATCTATTTGACAAAACAGCGGGCCACCCCTGTCAAGCTCTGCCTCAGTCTGCGTAATAAGGCACGCACACCCCTGAAATTATCCCTCAGATGAAAACGGGACGCACTGTACACACACACACAGACTTCGCATACACCCGGGGCTAATGTCCGCCTAATGCATGTCTATGCTGTGGCCGGAGGGCTAATTGGGTATATAAACACAAACACATCCCTTGAGAGGTGAGCGGGGAAGAGTGTATTTTGTGGTACATGCATCCTATTGTAAGGAAGACAATATTGTAACTCAAACATGGAGGCTCATCTGTACTTCAGACGTATCGATAATGAAAAATGACAAGGCTTTTGCTCTCATATGCCCAGCAGCTAGATGCTCTTTTGAAGTGATAATGTGGAACGGCTCGTGGCAGGTGGCATCTCATCCTGTCTTTATCTAAACTGGGATCAGAAGACAGTAAACGCCGCCGCTGCAACCACTACAGCAACAACAAAACAGTCATGTGGAAGAGGAGCATATGGCTCCTGCACCACTGGGCAGAAGGAGCACTGCAGCAAGATGAATGCTGAGGTGCCGGCAACAAAGCGGGCTTTAACTTGTCAAATTAACAGCATATCAAAAGAGAGAGAGGATGTGGGAGAGAGGGAGGGAAAGATGAAGATGAAGAGGCAGCAGCCTGGACTTTTTTTGACAAGTGCTACTTGATAGTGACAAAGACAGCACAGACAGAAACAGTGACTTGCTGCTGAGGTCAGATCACAGACAGACACTGTCAGACGTTTCAAGTCCTCGTGTCTAAACTGTCACTGTGCAGAGTTGTTGATTCACTGTTTGTCCATACATGTATCATCCAAACACACAAAGACATGCATCCACTGGGTGCCAACCTGCCCGCTCACTGCTTTGAGCAATATGTAAATGAAACGTTTGCTGTTTCCTGGCATAACATTAATTACCCGATCAAAACAGAGTGGGTAATTAACTGCCCTTCTTTACCAGTGCTAATTACATTAGCGGAGAAGGGCCATTTCAGGGGAGCAAAGGAGAGGAGAGAAAGAAAGACGGGATGAAGGAAACAAAGACCTAATAACAAGGCAGTAGAGAGGCAAATGCCTGCTTGTGTATGTGCGTGCGTGTGCATGTGCATGTGCGTGTGTGAGTGTGTGTGTGTGTGTGTGTGCGTGTTTGTGTGTGTGTTGTAAGAGAGAGAAAGAGACAGAGAGGAGGAGACCACGTTGGAGGGAGACTCATGTGGTTCTCACTTGGGCCCCCAGAGGCTTGGTCCTCAGAGAAAAGCAGGCTTATTGGAAAGGAGAGATGTGTGTGTGTGTGTTTGTGTGTGTGCGTGTGTGTGTGTGTGTGTGTGTGTGTGTGTGTGTGTGTGTGTGTGTGTGTGTGTGTTTGTGTGCGTGTGTGTGTGTGTGTGTGTGCTTGTGTGTGTGTGTGTGTGTGTGTGTGTGTTGGCAGGGTGTGGGGAGTGTTGTTGTTTATCTTGACATGCTCTACTCAGTCTTTAACACTCGCATCACAATTAAGATGCTGCGGCTCATCAACTACGTATACTATAAAAAATGAAGTAGCAAACTACACGAGCACACAGGTGATGGGCACAGTCAAAAATAGATCCAGCACAACCTCAAGAGGAAAATGTCAATGTCCTATCAATAGTCAGTTAGTAGAGTTTGTGTGAATACTTACCTTGCAATTTTTTTCTTCCACCAAGACAATTCACGATTTAATGCAACGTAAGGACTAAAACAATTCAAATCAACATCAGTGGTTTTCTTTTTCTCATTTGTTTTTATTTGGAGCACAAAATATAATTACAACTTGAGATATTCAAATCACATTTGCACCCTTTTTGTACTGTTTCAAAGAATGATGGCATCAAAAAACATAATATTAAATTGCTAATATTTTTTTAAATAAATAAAATTAACCAAACTCTAAATGAAACAAATTTGCAAATGTCACCTACTCTTTGTGTTCTTTGTTTTCACGTCCTGAGAATGAAGTTTGTGGTGTGATGACACACAAAAAAATCAATGAATAAAAACAGGATGATATGGGTTCGTGAACACCTATCACGTCCCGTTCTTTACTACTGAGCAGTTGTGCTTTCGTTTACGGTTTACTGCATAGTGACAACAGGCCTGTACTGGGTTGAGACATTTAAAATTAAACTGTTAAATCTTTATGGTTTAGTCATATACATATAAAATTGCAACATGGAATGAAATAAAATCAGGACATTGGTGTGAAAAAGCATGCATTATAAGTGAAATTAAAGATGTTAAGGCTAACTAACATTTTTCCTTTATACAAGGACAATAACCTTCTTTAACTGTGGGCATAACATTTGGGATTTTGTTATGAAAGAACCTGCAAAAGAATAAATCTTCTCCACTGAAAAAAACAGTCCTTCTGATCATTTCACAAATTAACTAGGAATTGTTGATATCACTTCATTTTCAGTAACATTTGGAAAAAGGACCATTTTATAAAAAAAACACATTTATATTATTCCCTAAACTAACTATAATAAGTTAAATTGCTTATTTTTAAATAAATCAATATATGAATTCCTTTAGTAATAACCCTTAAGACAAAGAGTTCTCCCTTGTGAAACCGTAGACATCAGAACAAAAAATAAAGGGTCTATTTTTTGTGGAATGTAAATTGTCTTCAAAAAGTCTACTACAAAAAAACCTTTCGCTAACTCACAGACAGCGTACACACATGCCATTTAAGGTGTCCATACACAGAGAAAATAGCACCCTGCTTTTTAGAGCTGCGACAACATATCAGAGTTGTCCGTCATCCAACAGTGCTCTCACAATGCACATCTGGGGCCAAGGTTTTTGTTCAGGTGTTGGAAGAGTCGAATACTGCATGTGATAGCAGGCCGAAGGTCAATACAGATGCTTTTGAAGCTTGAGGTGAAAGTAGGAGCAGTTTTCCTTCACTACGCACACTGGGTCATACGGTCCAGTCTGGTGCTGTTAGCTAAGGGGAATGGTCTCTCTGCAGTTGTGGGTGGAGTAATCTCCTCTTCCTCTGGAGTAGATGGCTGGTCTTTGGACATTTTCATACCCAGTCCTGTTCATCAACATGGATGAAAAAGGGACTAAGAAATGGCGAAGGGGGCGGGGGGCTCAGGGACGGAAGTTATATATGGTCGTTATTGATCACTTTTCCATTCTCCCTGCCCTCTCAGTGCCAAAAGAGGGGCTAAGTGAAGCAGTGGTCTGGGGTAGATTGGGTCGGGTGCTTTGCTACATCGGGGGAACCAGGCCCGTCATCGCTGGAGAGAAAAAAATATACAAAGTCTATGATTCTAATCAATCAGGTCTTGCATCAATGTACATCCAGCAACTGTTTTCTCTCTTGTTCAGTCATAGCTTGCGAGTGGTTAGTATGAGGGGTTAGACTGCATTCGTGAGTTCAGACAGGGGGGTCAGATAGTGAGTTGGGTGGCTACCTCTGAAGCTGTTCCCCCCTGAGGCAGGGCAGGCAGGGGAGGGAGAGCCCTGGGGTCTGAGTACAGGAGCAAAAGCACTCTTCTGTTTAGCAGCAGACGGGAAGGACGAGAAAGGCAACAGGGACGAGGAGGAGCTGGAGCTTCCTGGTATAGTTGGGCTGGAGGGCATTACTGTGAAACAAAGTGGAAGCAACAGTCAGTCTCAAATCTGAAAAATCACAACAGAATCTGCAGGGTCAGGTTAAATGAGAGAGCACATTTATAGAGAGCACATAAGCACTTACTATATGGAGAGCCCGTGGGGGAGGCACTGCTGAAACCAGGAGAACCAGGAACTCCTAGACTGGTCATGTAGCCACCGGTCATCCCACCGCTGCCCCCATAGCTCGACTGCTGAGGAGTGGAGGCTGATGGGTAACCCCTCGGAGACAAACTGCTGGAGTTTCGAATGTAACCTGGAGGGAAAGATGAAAATACTGAGTCAGATCTGAGTTTCATCAGTGTCAAAAACAGAGGCAGCGATTAGCTTTTGGTTCTTTTTGCTCACCTTGGCTGCTCTGTCCAGGCTCCCCAATGCTAACGCCTAACTGAGAGGGGTAGGAGCCCAGGCCCATGACACTGCCATGGGCTGGAGAACTTGGCAGCGCCTGCAGCTGACTGTGAGGACGGGGAACACTGTAGAGTGCCTCTGCGATGTCAGCTGCACGTTTCAGCAACATGTCCTACAGGAGATCAAAAGCAATAGTCAGCAATGGTTCAACCAAAGATAATGCAGTTTAATTTGGCTGTTGGGTGTTACCAGTGTTAACTCATATACTGTATGTGTGGCGGGCCAGTAAACAGCAGAATCTGTAAGCTATACCCAATTAGCCCATAACAACAATACCGCTGAAAGTCTTCCAAGTCTGGCAGGTGCATTAAAGTGTTCACAATATAATCCAACATCTGAGAACTGACAGTCAGCTGCCAAAGTCTTTTGGCTGCCACAAACTACCAGTACAGTACAGTGTTGGCATACAATGTTTGCATCTTGTTTATCTTATGGGCTTGTCAGTGCCAAATGTTTGGCAGCAAAGTCTAACTTCAGATGTCAGTGTTGCAAAGGCTTTTGAAATAACAACTGTTTGAAATGAGGTTTCAAATTGTGTTGTGGGACAAATAAAGGATTATCTTGAAATTTTGTTTGTTTTCATACACTGAAATGAGTAGAAGGCTACCGATCAATCTATAAACCAATGCAATGAAATTGGTCAACAGTTAATGAGGTAAAACAAAATCACCAATGTAGTCTTTTACATATTTGCACGTTCTATGTGTTATTTCTGGTGGTGGATGTGTCATCTATGCCATGCCTTTGTGTATTAAGTTTTGTTTACCTGATTACTGTGTGGATTTCCATACAGGGCCTCCACAAGATCTGCTGCTCTTTTAAGGAGGATCTCCTGCAAAGAACACAATTTGAGGCGTTAACATTTGACACAGTATACCTGGAAAACGATAAAAAGAAAAATGTAGGCGTCTCTCACCTTGGCTAGTCTGTCTGGGTCACCGGGATGTCGAGGAATTACCTTCTGAAGACGCTGGAAGCCATAGTCTATAGTTGGCTCATTAAGGGCTTAAGAAAAAACAACCAAAATATTCAGTACGTCACACCTCAGTCACAGTTCATCAAAATCTCTAATGTAAAATTCCTCAAATAAAATGGACACAATGCATTGTCTTTATACCTGTGTAGATGAAGCGTCCGGGAGCTCCCTTGCAGAACTGTTTGGATTTATAAGACAATGTGACTTCCACGACCCCAGGGATGTGTCGAGGAGGTGTCTGGACACGTATTGCGTGCGGTGTGATCAGCTGAGGACACATCAACGAAATTGTGTCTCACAACAGCAACAAACAATTCCTCTCTATGCCTTGTAAATATCAAGGCTAACACACTGAGGATATATTCATTAATATAGACTGGTCATAAATCATCTAAATAATGAGACAAGCCATATGCTATATATATACTGGCTATGCTCAATTTCAAAATATGCTTTGGACGGTATTGTCAGATAAATGTTGTGAAGACAATTCCCACCTCACTCCACACCAGCATGCTGCCAAACACCACCTGCAGCCCGTCAAAGAAGTTCTCCCCAATGACGATGACCATGGCCCCGCCGGTGGTCCAGCCCTCACTGGGACTGATGGCTTTGATACACGGGGTAGCTGGATAAGAGAGCAAAGCATTAATTCACTCAGAGGATGTACAAGAATTGAAAACAAGACAAGGTAGAGAGCATAGTTGTGATCTCAGGAGGATTTGTTATACGTAGGTGCTTTTTAGCTCGGGGTTGCATAAAACAAAGCAATGCTCGAATCAAAACAAAGGTTTAAAGTACTATCAGCAGGGAAATGCCCCTATAAGTGATAAATTATTATACACTGTAAAAATGATATTATCATTATTACTAATATTATTATTATTATTATTGTTATTATTATTAATAATAGCTATGCTTCAATTCTGTAGCTAGTTATTTTGAACAACTTCATATACTGCTGGATAGTTAGTTCCATAACAGTCCATCATGTTTTGTATATAATTATGTATCATCAAAGTAAGCACAGTACTTAAAGGTACCATGAAATGGAAATACCTCAGTAAAGTTAAAGTATCTCTGAATTGTACTTGAGCATTTGTCCACCACTGCACAGGTAAATGTAATATGGGTTTCTATGGGATGAGTGCAGAAGCAGACATGTGATAAAAAAGAAAAGATAAATGTGATGAGACCTCTGGTGCTGCAGTGTCAGTGTCTTACCATATTCCATAGAGTTTTCGACAGACTCGCCTGGCTCCAGTCTGCGGGCTCTCCGGCCGTGTTTAGAGTTGTTGTGGACGAACATGTTGTCAGACACTGCTAGGACATGGCCTTCTACACTCACTGTGCTGGACAAGACCACCTGACAGAGAACAGAAGAGCCAAGAGGAAGATACATGAGTGCCGATGCACGACTTGGACAGCACGCTGTGTGTCTCAATATCTGGTTACAGCGGCAAAATCCCTGAGCAACAATTTGCTCCAGCATATAGGTGATGGTCATATTTTTCAATATGTAATGTGACATCTCTGGGATCTCCATAATACGTCTGCATTCTGGTGATGACACTGCTCATACACCCCAGCACTCCCCCATCAGGTCTCCATATGGCCTCTTCACAGCCTCTTGCCTAACTTTTTGATTCATCCAGCATGCAGCAGGCTCATTGTTGTCTCCTCCTGATCCTTCAATGACACCAAACATATGGACCAAATCTCCCATTTTAGCCGCCTGTTAAAGTAGCGGATGATATATAGTGGCCCTAATTTGATTTTCTGGCTGCAGCATGTGTGTGTCCCTTCCCACATCTGCCTCGCATGTATGACACATATAATTAACGAGAGGAAACTTGTAGGTTTTTCTCTTTGGACGTTTACGATTGTAAATGTGATACTATTTCAGAAAGTGATAATGAGTTTGTGTGTGTTTATGAAGATGTTTTTCAGTGTATGAGGGAATAGGTCAGCGAGAAAAAGTCATTGCATTAAATAGTAAACAAGAAATATTTTATATCTGTGTATCTTTATAAAATCTGAAAAATGAAATCTTCCACTAGCCTAGAAATAAACACCTGGCAGTAATTTTGCAGGTGAAGGAATTTGAGAAAGAAATGGGGAAAAAGCATATGTGCTATAGGTGGTGGAAAAAGTGGGAACCTAAGGGAAGATAACTGTAAATTATCGATCAAGCAGCAGATTCCTGTCTAGCTCTGATCACCTTTTAACCCAGAGATGAGAGTCCTGTGTGCTCATAACTTCTCAGGATGTGTCACATCACTAGAGTTAAAGCAAACATGGTTGAAGACCGGGGGAGCACGGAGAAGAGGAAAGGATGAGGGTTTGCTAGGAGAGGGAGCATGCCAGACAGGGGCCGCTGGTGCTGAAAGACGGCAGAGGAAGTGAGGCGGGAGCGTCCCCTGTGACCACTTCCTGGGTCACAGAGCATGACCTCCTCCATCTGGAGCCAATCACTCAATTCTTGACAACTTCCTGAAACACCTCAACCTATTTCCTGCACCCCAGCACCCCAACGACTAAGTCTCCCACATAACTGACTCCTTTCGTTTGTCTTTCCATCTCTCTGACTTCTTATAGATTTTAACTTTCACTTATTACTCCCTCCACCATTGATAAAAATTCTCCAAGAGCTTCACTGTATGTGAATTTGCGACATTTAACCGACTGGACAAGAAATGAATCAGTCTGCTTGAATGGCCGCGGGCATGAAGGAGTGTGTATTTGCATGACAGTAACATCACTCTGGTTCCCATATTTAATACCACTATCCCTCTTTCTGGTCACACAATAACACACATGCGTTTTTATTTTTTTCGTACCTGAAATCTCCTCATATCCCTCGGGTTTCCTGCTGTCTTCAGACAATTCTGGTTACATTTCAGGAAAAACTTCAAGAAGAACCTGCAAAGGTAAATAAGAGGACACGTGTTTGTACATCAGCAACTAAGAAATCACATGAAAGAAACACGAATATGATTATTTGCAACCCTGAAACACGCCAGTATAGTCGTAGGAGACGTTCATTATTTTTCAGAGACAGATCTTTTGGATGGTGGATGTGTTTCTTTTCACATCTACAGTATATGATAACAGCTCTGACATCAATCCCAGCTCTTTAGCTTAGTATTAAAGTCAATGTTATTACACTTTAAATCAAGTGATGAGAATTTGACGCACAGTCCAGTGAAAAGCGCTTCTGTGTTTTCAAAGTAAACTGGAGACAGTGATGTATGCCAGAGGACTCGGGGGACCATGGTATCCAGCAATGCTCTATTGGAACCCCCACATGGGAATGGAGAGGGAAACGACGTAGAGACAACTACAGAGAAAGTGAAATGAGGAGGTGGAAAGAGGAAGGTAGTGACAGAGACACAGGCGTTGGTATGGACATGAATTTTGTTTTCAAATGTACAGTATGTGTCTCATTACGTATGTAAGCTTACTTTTGAATGTGATAGACTGAGGAAGCAGAGAGGGAGAGAGAGAGAGAGAGAGAGATGCTGATAGCCCCTGCCACACCAAAGGAAAACTGAGAGAAAGGTGGAATAAATAGGAGAGAGGGAGACTATGGAGAGAGACTCCAAATCCCAGGTGTACACAGCTCGGCAACACAGCCCGCTGCCATGGCAACATAGCTCTGCCGCAATCCCAAAGTCCCCATGCTGAGAGGCAAAGACAGCGATGGGAAAGAGAAGGCAACAACAAGAACACATTCCATCACTGAAATACAGCAAGGACGGAGGAGAGAAACTTGGCACGGTGAGATGCAGTAAAGTATATCAAGAGTGCAGGTGCAGACGAGGGTGAGAGGATCCACACAAATCTCCCGGAGAAGAGAATTTAGACAGGAGATGTGTGTTAAAGTGGAAAAAAAGAAAAATGAGCTTGCAGGGTTGTGATTAAATTATGTCAATTGGCAAATATATAACCCTCAAAACAGATGTCCACTTCACAATCAACACAACTGTGTCTTACCAATGAAAAACATCCGCTAATGTTCCAATTAAACCAGCAACAACGGCGCTGAAGAGAAATGCTGCAGAGGGGGGTCAGCGGTGTTGGGCTACATGGGTAGCTCCAATCCCACCCACACTGTGATCTCTGCAAGTATAAGTCGACTTAATAGAGAGCAGTTGTTTAGAGAGGATCTTCATATTGGCCCCACAGGCCCGAAGTCCCCCGTCAAATACGAACCTCTCCCACATTTTGTCAGCTTTTACACTCCGTTCTTCCATCACTCGCTCCAGCTTCCTCCCTTGCGAACAGGACCTGGCTTGCAAGTTGCTCTCAGTTCCAACAGTGGGTCCAATATTTCTTGATTTGAACTATTTCGTCAGTTGGACGATCAATATTGTTGTTGGCAGTGAGTGATTATAATTTATCAGTGAGAGCTTAGACCTTCAACCTCAGAGCTGCACTGGACCTCAGTTTGGAGTGGAAACATGTAAAAGAGCACATCTGTGCCTCTCCCACTTCCTCCTTCCATCTCTTTCCCCATCGATGTCTGACTTTTGTCAGGCTTACATCGGCCTGCTGGACACCACCACAGACGTTTATCGGGATTTAAAATCACTATATATCTGGTACGTAGCACAATAAAAGTTAAACAGTTTGTTTCTTGGGGCTGAAAAGAGACCAAAATCTAAAGTATTCTGTTTCATTTTACTGCCTCCTTTGAGGGATGAACATTATGTAAATTATATGATTTTTATATTATGGGACATTTCACTGACTCTAGCGGTCATATACATGAGGGTAATCATAACAGCAATGGAACCATATTTTTGGTTTAATAACCATGCACACATTCTGGCTGTGGTTTGGTAACTCTAGGTTCCTCCCATTTGCATTTTTGGCCACTTTAAGTTCCTCTAACCAGCAGTCATGACTCATTTGACTGACTGACATTATAAATCTCTGCGGCGGTGATTCCTCAAATAGTGAAATCACAACCCTAATTGAGAGATTGACGACATCCATCTCAGGGTTTGCACACTTTCTAAGGGTTCTTGACCTTGTTTGTTGACTTCTTCTCATCATTCCCTGTTTGTATGACACCCGATGCCTCACATAAGCATACACACACACATTCACATGCATGCATGCACACTCTAATACTCTGACACCCCCACCTTTGCCCCCTCCCAAAAACCCATTGAGTCAACTTTTCACCCCCCTCAGTTCGGACGAACACAGCTGCAAATGCTGAAATTAAAGCGAGACATTGACGCATATATTAGCATGCATTAGCCGCTTCCCCCTGCCCACTTAACATGCAAATCTCCCAGCCCCGTCGCCTCGCACCTTCTGCCACACATTCATTTGCTGAATTATAATTAGACTAATCTTGCATAATTAATAAGAAGTCGAGGGCCCTCTGTTTTTTATCCCCTCCTCTATTGTGGTTGCAAAAGTTTAATATTGCTGTTGTTTGTTTTTGTTTTGTTAATGTAATACACCCACACGCCTCCCCATCCACAGGGAAGAGATGAGGAGAACACGCAGAGATATGGAGGTGATCTCCATGTCATGGGGAAATTGCAGAGAAAGGCTATTTTTAAAGAACTCCTCTATACTTGTGTGTGTTTATACATGACGTGCCTTTTTTCTGTGCATTTTTACAATATTTTACTCTGTAATGGAGGTGTAACATGGTGCTCGTGTTTGATTAAGACAATGTCAATTGACTAGAATGGTATAATAAAACTATCAGGAAACATGTCTCAAATTTTAAACATTTTGTTTATAATTGCTGGCAGAGTAGATTTTGTAAAGCTGGACAAATAAAATTGAAAAGGTATTGTGTAAGTGGCTATGATTTATAAGAAATATTGCAACAAAACTTGATAACATATATTTGTGATTTTTGTTTCATATTGATGACAAATTTAGGAAATAATTAAATTTAAAATAGACTGTTGGTCAGCGATGGAAACCAAGTTTTATTTTCTGCAGCACCAACCCTTCACAGACACACCTAAAAAGGAAACCCCTAAAAAACATAGACCCAAGTCTTAAACCTTGGGATCATTTTCCACTGTGGCACAACAGGGAGTCCGTTTTTGTTTTCTTTTCTGTCTTCACTTCTGCATCTCTGTCAAGGCCTCCCATCCCTTTTGTCTACATCTGCTTCAGTTCCCAAGACTAAACACAGGCTTTCGCCACACGATGCAGCCATCCCAATGGCAACAACTTGCCTAACTAAAATTAGTTCAGTGGCCAACCAGCAAGTCATGACACTAAAAACAATAAAGGAGACCCAGTTTTATGTAAAAGAAAAAAAACAAAATTCTCCTCACTGTGGATGCTCAGTTTCACATTTCTCAGTCCATGGGGCATCTGTTACACATAAGTGTAACTCACTACGTTTTACATATGGACTTAATCATGCAGCGGGCACCTAAGCAGCACAGGACCTCTAACAAAAATGTTCATAGGCATTCATCAGCACTAATCACTGTTGACATAAACTGCATTTTCACACAGACATAAAACATATCGCCCTCTGTGCTCATTTTAAATGAACGTTTACTAGTAGCAGCAGTTCTTGATGTGAGCATGTGATGCGAAGGGTTTTAAGAGTTCAAGTTATTCAGTCGCTGAGCTAGAAAACTTTCATCACTCCCCTCCTTTGCTGGAGTTGCCTTTGGCCTTCCAATTCTGAGTTAGAGCACCAAAGGAGACAAGTGTATTCTTTAATACAAAAATATAAAATAAAAAGGATGAGGAGTGGGAGATTGTCTTAATTTTTCACTAGACGTGGAAGCCATGCTGCTCAAACACACAAAAAGAAGTGAGGAGTAAAAACAAAGAGGAAAGAGGACTTCTCATCATCCTCTGAATACATGTAACCCTTAATCCATTCAGTAATTCCTGATAGAGATATGATGGAGGAAATACATAGAGACTGCACAACAGAAAAAGAGAAAGAACAGGCCAGAGACAGAGAAAGAGAGGGAGAATGTTGACGTCCTGTAGTCACAGCCATCACTCATCAGACATCCCCTCCATCACCCCCCCACACTCCACCACCATCACCCTGAAAAAACAAAACAGTGTCCTGACATCGCAGTTGAGGGGAGCCGAGGGGAGGGCGGGGAGGAAAATTAGGAAACCAGATGTGAAGCATTAAAACATACTGACATGCTGAGGGCCTTCCTCTGCCACACTCACACACTGAGAGCACTAACTCATACAGCAGACCCAGATACATGCACGTTTGCATGTCACACAGAGGCTGTACAGGCCACACACACACACACATGAGTTCACAGAAAAATACACAAAGACAAATACTGACTTGCAAGCAACCATGTGTGCACAATCAATCACGCACAATTGTAGACATTAGCAAAAAATGATGCCTTCAAAAACAAATGTGTAGAAGTCATATGCATGAAAGTGCAAGCGGATTTTTAATAAAACATGAGGGTAATTGGCCAAAAACATGCTGTAGCTCATGGCAATGGACGAGGATTTGGATAAACCACTGTTGACCTAAGAATGTTTCACGCCAAGGCGGAGATCTACAGATGGGTCGTCATGCATCAGTGTATGGATATGCATCCAATTAGTACATGTACTCGGGCCGAGGAACGGCTGGGGGGGAGGGATGGAGGTGTTTTGTTTTCCTCCATGGGGAGCGCTGTGTTTGGGGGATGGAGTGGGGTGGTGGGGGGGAGGAGTAATAAATACCCCTGGACCTGGGTCCCCTGGCAGACTGGAAGCTAGACTGGTCACCAGGGTTAACACCCGGGGCACATGACCTTTGACACTGCTAATGGGGCACAGAAAACCCTCCACGAACTGATACCCCCTTTGTCGCATACCACCGCAGGACCTTTCACACCATTCCTCCCTGTACGAACCCCCCCCCCCTTCCAATCCTAAAATACACGGAAATCTCTGGCATCAGCTTCACTCACCTTTCACTTGCAAACACCAGAGTTAAAGTGACTCTGTATTTTTTTTGTCAGCTTTTAAAATGCACATCCAGTCATCAGTAAACACCTCTGGATATATAGATTTCTACTATTTCATTTTAAGCCTCCACTGGTCTCATCGTTTCCCAGTGACATGCCCCTATAACCAGCCACGTACAAATACAGCGGTGGACGTATCTGGTATTTTACTTGAGTATAAGTACAAAAGTGTTATCAGCACTCATACTCAATTTTTATTTTAATTACTGTTTGATCAATAAAAACGTATATTCTATACGCTGATTTTGTGTGTTAAATGTAAAACATGGAATTTACAACGTAACCAGTTAGTGTCAAATAAAGAGTTTTTAAGTACAGATCACTGAGTGATTGATATTTCATATGATCTTTGAAGACTTTTTTGGAACAGACTATACAGTAAACTTCCATATAAAAACAACAACCCTACAAACTTATTTTCGAATAATATATACCTGCACCGTATCAAAAAGATTCAAATACCCATATCTTATTGATCAGTGTTGACAGAACTGGTGAGTGAATCGTCTCCAGGTAATTTCAGGTAGCACACGGGGGAACACAGCTCTTTGTGAATTTGCCTGGTGAATTGGCTGTGCCCCTCTCGGCCTCTTCTTCATTGCCTCCCAGGCTGGCTTCACCCCTGCAACCTCAGCCCCGGCCCGTCCCACCTCTAAACTTGAGAACTGTGACAAAGCCAAACATTTAAACCACTAGTGGTGATTTATAGAGCTTGCTAGTGCTGTAAAACCTTCAGGGCTTGCCACCGCAAAAAGTGACTGAGGCCCGGCAGAGCTGTGAGGAAAAGGGGCGCTGGAAGGAGGGGAGTGGAATGATGGTGAGGGTACACCAGAGGCACTTGAGTGTTTCAACAAGGTTCTCTTGGGTGCTAAAGTGTTTTACTGCAAAACCTCTTGCAAGCTGCTAAATGTGCATTTCAACTATTTAAAATGGATGAATGTTTCAGTCTCTCAAGCTTAGCTCAGCCATAGATTGCATACAAAGCTTGGCCACATGGGACAGTGGTCAGCCTGCCAAATAGATGGATATGGATAGATATTCAGAGTCTAGAGAGCATGAATTCACAACCAGGACAGGGAATAGAAGTCCCATCAGTGGCCTGACCTCTCCCAGCATGCTTGGTGTGTCCTGAGGGACGAGGATTCAAAATATACTCTCATAACTGTCAAATGGAGACGCAAAGCACCCTCTACAACTGAAAAGATTTTAAACACACCAGGAGGTCATCTGCAATACATCATTATGAGAACTTGCTTTTTTTTAATGCCCTTTGAATCAATCAGCCACAAATCCAATTTAGCAATAACTTGCATATATCAAAGCTATATGGACCCAAACCTTTCTCAGGGAAGAACAATGAATCTGGGATGGATGCCACTGAGAGGGCGAGGAGTGGAAAGAGAAGCAACAACAGAAGGAGAAGAGATATCTTCTTAATTAGCCAGTAATGATAAGATCTGACAAACAACATCTGTTTCCAGAAAGGGAGAGAAGGGGGGGAGCAAAAACGGAGAGCGGAGGGTGGGATAGAGGGATTGGAAGGAGGACGAGAGAGAGAGAGAGAGGCTGCTAAGAAACCTGTGAAGCCTAGACTACAGGGACCTGCTTGTAAGAAAGTAAAGGGGGAGTGAAGGGGATGTGTAAGGGAGGGAACGCTGTGTAGCGTGACACAATAGAGGAACGGAGGATGAGAAGTATAACAGAAGTGAGAGAAAGACAGACAGGGGAGAGGAATCTGACAGGGTTGAGGGAGTCGAAGAGCCAGGACGGATATGACAGACAGAGGGAGGAAAAACGGATCAAAATGAGAGACGCGAGGGAGATAGACAGATGCAGGGAAGGTGAGCTGGATAATGGTGCTGCGGGGGAAAGAGAGGAACGTGGAACGTGTGAAGAGATGAGAATGGAATTGCTCAGAGGTCCAGGGTGCTGTAATTTACTATCCATGGCTAATACACAGCAAATGTGCGGAGCTGAAGACTGGGAGAGGAGAAGGGGAGCTGGGTTGATAGGG
Source organism: Scophthalmus maximus (assembly GCF_022379125.1). Classification (NCBI taxonomy): domain Eukaryota; kingdom Metazoa; phylum Chordata; class Actinopteri; order Pleuronectiformes; family Scophthalmidae; genus Scophthalmus; species Scophthalmus maximus. The sequence goes on along the minus strand of NC_061533.1, from coordinate 12,620,296 downwards.
GGCTGAGGGGAGAGCACACAGACTGTTGGGGCTCTCAGCATGCCTGCTGGGAGCCTGTCAGCAGTCACATCACCCCCTGCCCTCAGCCCTGACAGATTCATCAGGACCATTACACACACACACACACACACACACACACACAAAAGATTATAGCTGTTATATTGCTGTACCCATTTTTCTTTAGTTTATATATTCCTTCATCATGAGGAAAACACAACATTTTGTTTCATAAACGATTCACGCAAAAAGAGCCAGCAATGATTTCTGTCTCTCTATAAATTTACTGCAATTCAGCACACAACATATTCATTTGTTAGCCTGGAGAAGTTAAAAGTTTTTAAAAATGTATCTACACAATATTTTAGGTGGCTTTTTACACAGACTACAAGAAGATTAAGTTTCGCCTAAAGTCAATGGGGATACTGCAAATAGAAATATTGAAAACCTGTAAATATTTTCATGTTTTCAAAAAGTGAAAGACAGGGAGTTTTAGAGAAATCTGATTCCAGCGACAAATTCCGCATGTGTCCAGATTCCAGACAAACAGACAAACAAACAAGGTGGCTCCTGGGGCCGGCCCAGCACCAGGGGGCATTGTTAAGTCATTAGTGAAATTTAAGACCTTAACAGAGGAGGATGGCAATCTCTCTCAATCTCTCTCTCTCTCTCTCTCTCTCTCTCTCTGACACACACACACACACACACACACACACACACACACACACACACACACACACACACACACACACACACATCAGCAGCAGCACCCAGCCAAAGAAAACAGACCCTTTTCCTGAATACCACTGCAAACTGGCCTCTGACTCCACACCAACCCACACACATACACACTCGGGACCCTGATTACACTGATACAAGATCTCCTTACAAAATGTAAATGGCAAATGCCGGAACTTCACATAAAGAATAAAAAAACAACCACATATGACCAAATCCAAAGTCACACACATAAAACAACACATCGCTCACTTGCTTGCAATGTGAAGAGCCTCTAAATCACACTAATCTGCCCCCTCCTGATCCTCTGAGGGCTCCCTACTTAATCTCTACACTGTTCAACCAAAGGTGAACCCTATTAGTGGCCGGACAAATGAGAGGGTTTGCCCTATCTACTCTGGGAGTGTGAGGCCTTTCAGAGTGCCATTGAGCTGCAGCTCAAAACTTATACCCCCTCCCCATCCCCTCTGCATCCCACCCACTCACACAAGTCCCCCTGCTGTTCCTCCACATTAGCCCATTGGAAGTCCATTCCCATTTCCTGTCAAAACATTTCTTTGCTGCTTTCTGTTTCCGACTGCCCCCTCTGTAGGCTCTCAAAGAAAACAAACCAGGCCTACTTCTCGTGTCAGGGTTCAAACCACAACAGCCAACGCCGGCCGAAGCAGAGCAAAGGTGTCCAAACACAAACGCGGCTCATAACCCACCACTCATTACACACTTCCTGTGCAAACTGGAGTCCAGGATCTTCCCAGTTCACATGAAACCACACCACTAAAAGCTAAGGCACACACCAAAAGGTCCCATGAACTCAATTTTCACCGGTCTAACTCTTGAGTGCGGCTCTCACTGTTTAAAGCAGTACCTGTCAGTGAATTTCATATTCTTGACATTGCATTCTCTCTCCCTGTCTGTCTTTGTGTCATTTTCCCGCTTGCATTGCCCCCAGGGGAGGAGCCATCCCCGTAGTCCTGTGCCAGCTGCTCAGTGGTCCAGCCTATGTGAGGTGGTGTGCACTGGAGCCTCAGGGCCATGTCGCCACGCTGCTTGGCCCCCTGCCTGAGGGGCTCACTGACAGGGGGTCTGGAGGGACTGGACAGTGGTAGCCCGCCAGGGAGACACCTGTGACAGCAGACTGAGGGGACCAGTGTCCCTGAGTTTGTCGCATGTATGTCTGTATACGTGATAGGCAGGTAATTCTATGCGTACATATTAATATCTGCATCAATGTGGTGTGGATCATTGTGAGTGCTGACCAGCAACTCGACAACCTGTTCAGTTTTTTTCTCTCTACTGTCCCCAAGATTTTGCTCACAGTGGGAACTGTTGGGTTTATCCATAAAATTGTAAGATCTAAAGTGCCTTGAGATAAAGTTAGTTGTGATTTGGCACTAAACAACTAGAATTGAATAGCAATATATTTCATCCTAACAAATGTGTTGTATTTGCAGGTTACTTTGCTTTCACCTTCTTGCAATTTCTTCCCAGACGAACTTGTTGGGGTAAGTCTCGAGACTTTGCTGCGCTTCCATCATGTGAAGCCACTGTCTTGTTCTTTTCTTCTGACACTCTCTGAAGGATGAAGCCATGAATAACAGTCTGCCTCCCTATTTTTTCTCACAATTCTGAGAGCACAGATAATACATATACTACTTCCCGCAGTAAAGTATTGTCCTAATAATGCATCAGACACCGCCCTTGTTCAGACAGGAGGTTTGTAAGCAATCAACAAAAGTAGAAAGAGTTTGCATTAGCTTTCAATGCCTAATTCATTTAATTCCATTACTGCGATAAAAAATGTGGGTTAAGAAATGTACATCATTTTTGATGAGCAAAGCTTCACCTCGGGCACACAATTTTCTCTTCTCAGGAAAATGCTTTTCTCACTTTCACCTCTGTTTTCCTTTATTTCTTGACAAGGGGATCTGATAATTTTTCTAAATTGTTCAATTCAAAAATGTCCTAATCATATCACTGCCCCTTATGATTTTCACCTCTTGACTAACCTTCAGAAAATCTATCTTGAATTAATGTGGCAGAAAAGGTAACTGCAGCACAGCCTGCCAGTATCAACAGAGCGAGCGATGAAATCCACTTTACAGCTACAGGAGACTTACACGGGGAGTATGAGCAAGAATCTCCTAAAATGACAATGTTGTCTTACACATAAAACTCTCAAGTGCATATATGACGACCTAACAGAGCGACTTGGCGGCAGAGTTTGAGTATGCATCTGGGAGAGGGGAGGAATTCGACCCCTGACACAATACAAAAATGTTGCTGCATTTATTCTTTGGCTGATAGTTTAATGTTCTTTTCCCAAAGACTCACAGCTTCTATTTTTTTCCGTCTAGTGTTTTTTGGGTTGAAGTTGAAGAATGAGGAGGCCGGCATTCCCCCAAAATCAGAAGTAAAAAAGTAAAAAATGTTCTGGCCTTGTGTAAGAACAGGTAGACAGCAATGAAAAATGCCATTCAGGGAAGCACAAAGGTGAAACAGCCTCACTTGTCATATATTGTTATGTTTTAAATTAGTTTAGAATGGGCAGGCAAAAGCAGGTGGATGGACTAACATGTAACAGATGGTCACATTGCTTCCCTGAGACATTGCAGCAACGGAGACCAGACATCCATGCAGAAACAAATGATATCTGAATAGTTTATTGTGAAACTGTCCAGACAGAGTTAATCCGTAAAGGAACTATGAAGAAAGAAAAAATCCTCTGCACAATTATGACTTGTGTGCGTGTCTTTTCACATGAAACTAGGTTTCAGAATTACTAGCACAAGGAATTAACAACTAATGACTGCAATAATAATCATTCAAGCTGAGCTGAAAATTGGAAAATCTACTTCCCCAAATAATGATAATAATAATAATTATTTATATAATTGTAGTAATAAAATACAAGAAACAAACAAAAAAACCAAAAAACATTGCACTGACTAGTTGAGACCAAACCTGTGATACATGCACATAACTAGAACAAGACAAAAAACAGATCAATACAACCCACAACCTCAGATTAAGAGTAATGGATTCCTCTTGGAGCCAAGTATCTGAAGTCAAGCCATTGCCCAGGACAACTAATCATTGTTTAGATACTGAAACCATGAACTCAAAGAGAAGAATTTAAGTAATTCAAAGAAAAATAAAACACAAAACTATGGCACTTCTGCATACCTGATTTAAAAAAAACAGTGTATACCTGAGTCTTTGTGAGTTCTTTTTGAGTCTGGGGGAGGAGGGAAAAGCCATATTGACAACATTGGAAAATTCCTATTGATTATTCTTCTTTTCTCTGAGCGCCGGCTTGTTAAAAAAGACCCCTCTTGGAAACACAATCAATTAGCAAGATAGTGCTTGCCATTGATCACCCTCCCCCTCCACCTCATAAGGCTGTAGCCTTACGATGGATCCCTCCACACACGCCTTATGACCAGCTATTGATCTCAGCTTCTCAGCCAAATATAAAAGCACACACTCACACTAAGAGCTGACCCCTCACATCCAAACCACATAGTCTAATACTAATACTGACATCTGCTTGTCTCCATTGTAAACCCATGGTTCACTCATAAATCTAGAGGCCAGCTTTGGCCCAGAACCAATATAGTTTCTCAGAGGTCAGGGGTCAGCATGACAATAATGCTGCCATTAAAAGATTTGCCTGGGTTAATACTGAGAACTCTCAGAGTTAGGAAGCTTTACACCGTGAACGCAGCAAAGATTGATGAGAAAGATCAGTATTATATTTGGGGCTGATTATTTTTTTCAGTTTGATGATCTGCTGGTTGATACGGAATAAGGACTAAAACAGAGAAGTGTAAAGCTGAGAAAAGTAGCAAAATCCTCACTTTTGACAAGCTAATTGATAGCCAAAAATATTTTTTTCAACTGATATGATTAGTGGAATCAGCTCAGTTGAAAAAAAAAATTTTGGGATCTAACTGTACAAAAACTCCCTCACAATTATAAAATATTATGGCCAAAACAAGGACTGCATGAGTTTGAAGACTTATTGAAGATTTATAGTGGTGAGCCTGGAGGAATCAATCTACCTATCTGTCTGTTGATCAATCATCTAACCAATCAGTGAGCAAGCAAGTGCGTCAATCAAAGATAAGTGACATTCTCCAGAGAAGTCACATCAGGCCTGTTGGTAAAACGGTTCAACGACGTTACAACCTCAAAACTATTAGACACAGCCGGCAGTGGGGCAGATAGAGAGATAGATAATTCTCTCCCAACTTTAGATATCTTTGTCAATGACTGCCCTTGCCCTCTTCATCCCTCGGTCCCTCCGCCCTGTATCCCTTCACCCCTCCCCATGGATCAGCTGTGATCTACTCTCTCTCCTTTCACTCAAATCAGGATTAGGGAGAAGGGGAGATGAGGAGGGGGTGTAGCAGCAGCAGGAGAAGGGGGGGGGGGGACTGAAACAATATGGAAAGGAGATTAGAAAAGAGGGGGTTTGGGCCGTTTGGGGAATTGCAAACTCCCTTGTGCTTGGGTAGGTGTCCTAATGACACCGCCTAATTATGGCAAAATTAGACAGGCTAAAGGGAAAGTGGGGGTGGTGGAGGAGATGGTGGCAACATGGAGGAAAAAGAAGTGGAACAAGGGAATTAAGAATTAGGGAGTGAAGAAGTGCACAGTAGGAGCATGTGGGAGCAAATGAAAAGAGTGAGAGGGGTGTGCAAGAGGTAGAGATATAAGTTGAGGCGGGGAGGAAGGGAGAATGGGGCTGAAAATGAGAGAAAAAGGAGTCAAGGAGGAAGAAAAAGGGGAGAAAGCAGTGGCTAGGCGACTGGAGCGGGTGGGCCCCAGCACGCTGCATGTTAATTGGAGAACAGGTGTTGGGGCTGGGAGCAGGAGGCTGATTATTGGAGCCACAGAAACAGACCGTCTCCTCCACACACACACAATATGACATAGGCTACAGACACACACACACACACACACACACACACACACACACACACACAAGCGTACGAATGAATAATTTAAGACCCAAACAGTGACTAGGGAAAAAGGTCAGAGCAGGGGTCAAACAGGCACACAGACAATTTCACATACATCCATATACATACATAAATAAACGTGCTAGAATGCTCACACACATGAAAATATACATCCGTTAGTCTGCACACAAACGGTGAAAACATACTCAGAACATATACACGCATCGTGCCCTGTCAATCTTACTGCTCTCTGTCGTTTTTAGTATATGTTGTACACACACAGACACACACACACACACACACACACACACACACACACACACACACACACACACACAGTCAAATGAGAAAGTGCACATGAGGTGGGATAAAAGGGCACAAGGGCCACACAAAATTCCATTGGCTTATCAGAAATTAACTGGCTGTTAATAGGCTGCTCCCTGAGGAGAGGATTTCTCAGTCCAGTCAAGAGGCAGAAGCCCTCATCAGGACGGGATATGCCCGGTGTGATTAGAGAGTACAGTAGGTCAATGATTCCAGTTAACTCAATCCTCACAGCCACACATAAACACAGAGTGAAAACAAGATACACATCTCTCTTCCCTCACCAGCCCAGTTACTTACAAAAAAAATTCATAGCGATTTAGCCATGTTAGGAGGAAGTATAACAAAAGTGCAGAGGGGTTATAGGAAGAGAAATGCGTTACAGTAAATGAGAAAAGCAGCTGCTCCAAGGTATTCTGGGAAAATTCAAAAGACAACAGCCCGATTTTTCCATTATATGAAAACTATCTTCAGCTGAGATCCTTTGAGACACACTGTCAACGGCCAGTCAGCTTGAACTGAGGAGGGGAAAGAAAAGGGTCCTTGACGTATATGAAGGGAGTGTTTTCTAGGCAGACAATTGTAGGGAAGGAGAGGAGAGGAGGGATAGAGGGGAGGGAGAGGCGATGAAGGTTGCATCTATGACATCACAGAGAAAGCATTTCACATGAGGTCTACTTATGAGCATTCATCACACTAGTTAATGCCAGGCAGACAGTGTGAGACCTCCAAAATCCCTCGGACGTGAAGGCCCTCACACACGCTGATTATGGCGGTGGTCGTCCACCTTTGAGCCAGATAACTGGCTTTCAGGCTGAACATTCACTACATATGTGAGCCTGTCTGGTGGTATGAGAGCTCCACATGCTTCTGATAAAAGAAAATATATGCTTTTGGCAGGTTTCAGGTGCAATGTCGGCTGTTAAACGTAATGAGAGCCCAAACTGAGACAGATCCCAGAAGGCTCACGATAGATCAACAGATAAACATAAAGCTGAAGAGAGAGAGACACGTGGGAGACAGACATGGGCGCAGGTATTCTGTACAGTATGTTAGAGCCCACTTGCACGGATGCTCGTCTCATTGGCTGTATATGCAGCAGCTCATTGGTAAGATATCAGCACAAGCACCTTCACATCAAACCACGATCACTGGGCCTTGTGTGTAGGTCCATGTACATGAAGAAGGAAACACTTAGTATTACAAGATGCAGTTTGAGGTGATGGAGGGTGCATGGTTTGATCTCATTACCTGTCAATGATGACTGGGTCAGAGGGCGTCTCGTTTCGGTTGCCACAGCTTTTTTTCTCACAGCAACGGCTGAGTGGGCAGATAAAGAGACAGAAAAGAGAAGAAAAAAAGTCAGTGTTGGAGAAACAAACAAATTAAACAAGGCGAGCCATCATTTGTCTGGCCCATCCACATCCTCAGGCCCAGACTACTGTGCCTCGCAGTCGGCCAAGATCCAGCAGCACACAAAGGAGGCATGAGAGGGGAGGGGAAGGATAGACAAAAGAATAAAAGAGGAAGAAAAGGTACAACAACACACCCTACAAACAGTGAGAGACCATTCAAAAGTGAAAAGCCAGCCAGGCAATCTGTCACATTGATTTCAAAATCAAACTCAACCCCCACGCAGCCTTATTGCATGCACATACACACACACACACACACACACGCACACACAGCATCCTACCATTCGTCAGCAGTCCTGTCCGAGGAGCCTGCTGGCCACCCAGCCCCCCTTCCCCAAAGTCCCCTTCACTGCATAACAAAAGTGCCCCCACCCCTAACCATCTGCCACCCCTACACCTCGCCTCACCCCTCTCGTGTCCCAGCTTGGCCCTGCCCTGCCCCCCTCCGCCCCCCTGTCAGACGGCCTCACTCCCCAGCTGTGACGCTTGCCCTCTGCCTCCTCGGCTCTGTTATTAGCCAGCTGTGAGTCACATTCGGGCATCTGCTGGCTACACAATGGCAAAGCCCACTCTGTCTAAGCCCATTTCGCCTTGTCCCAGCCCCCTATCCTTCCCACTGCTGCCCTCGAATCCTGGGTCACTGCCCCACATCCAGACCACTCTCTTCAGCTTCTTCTCCATCCATGAACCGGATTCACCTGTTTTGTTTAAACCCAAAAACCCTTTGGTCCCTAAACCACGGTTATACTTCTTAAAATTGCTCTGCTATTAAAAGAAGCTTTCTGAAACTATAGCTGCACCAATACACTTGTTCAAAAGTTTCAAATATGTTGCCTCGGCTGAAGAGAAGTGCGGAAGTTTCGATAATCGGAAAGGTCCAATATTCCCCCCTTAGGTGTGTCTGCTGCTGTCAGCTGAGGGTCTATCCGAAATAACTCCAGGCCAAAGAGGAGAGAGCTCCGAAAGAAACAGGATCTGGCCGGGAACATGCTGCGTGACAGCAGAAACCAGCAGGGGGCCACCACTGTAACAAGAATGATGACAGACAGCCTTGACTCAAAGTTCACAGTCTACTTTTCAAAAACGTAGGGCCCCAAGCATTGTCCCAAAACCACATTTCAAGCTCACTGAGCCAAAGCAGAGTGAAAGAGAGAAATGGATATTGGGTTTCGTCCCTGTGGATTGAAGTTTCAATGAGTGTGCATGTGTGTGTAACACTCACCTGCACATAACCTCGTGTGTGAGCAGAACTCTGCACATTTCTGGATTCTTGTTTTGTCCCTCATACGCTATAGGCTGAGAGGAGTAAAGAAGGAGCAATGGGACAGATTCAGTTTCATGTAGAATCAATCACAGGTCTATTTATGAAGCTGGCGGTGGAATCCCCCTTTACTAACCTGCTTAGTGACAGAGTCAATGAGTCGTGCATAAAGATCTTGCTCTGTGCGAACCCCTGCAAAAAAGAAAACACAGAAACTGATCCTTATCAGCCGCTCAAAATGTATTTTAGGCATGAGAAAGGTTTTATCAGGATTAAATCAATCCTCCACAGAACTGTAATGTATGCTCTCTTGCCCTTAGTGTGTTAGTTGAACAGAAACTGAGAGTAGATGAGTGAAGGAAATACACATTTTTATTGTGCGGATAACCTGCACATCACTGAACAATAGTAAGTTAAGGCCAAGTCGCTTGACCCTATTAGCAAAACACTACATACAATTGCTTCAGCCATGATAAAGTGTAACTATAAATGAAGCAATTGTGCTTAAACTTAAAAGAGGATTCTCAAAATAAAATGGAAATATTTATGATATAAATCTTTTGTCTTTCTCAAAATTTGGACAAGCTCTCAGAAAAAAAAGCACTGAAGTATGTCCAGCAAACATGGAGGAATAAGATTGGCATGCAGTTCATATTCTCTCTGTGATGGTTTCCAAGGGGATTGAGAGTTATTTGATGTTTGATGATTTTTACTCATGTTCTGCTTTGAGGCAAGAATTTACAACCACATTCTCACGGTTTGTCAGACAGTTATTTTTGTGGTTATTTCTGTGTAAACATTTGATTTATTCTCAAGTTTATTTGAGTGGGGCTGTTTACATCATAAGTTCTACACCAACAAGTCAAATTGCAAATGATCCATTTGTTAAGGGATTGAATACAAGAGCAAATGTCTTCTTTGTGATTGTTTCTCACTTGGTCAGTGATCAGTTATGTCTCTGAGTGACATTTCTAGAAACACCTGAACCGCGGGATGCTCCAAAACTTCCACTGTAAATCTCACAGGCGCCATGTAATGAATTGCTTCTTGAGGGAAGAGCGAATTACCCAAGGAATTTATAAAGAGACTTTGTAGAGTATTGCTTTAAAATGTGTTCTTCTCATCAAAGTCTCGATTGAGATGCCTTTGATAGTGCTTGGGGGAAGGGGATGAGAGGAGGGGATGTAGAGAAAGTGCTTTTGGTGTGCTCGTATGTACGTGTGTGTATGCATGGAGAGTGTATGAGGGGGTTTGCTCTAGAACATGTCTTTTATCTTCTCTCCCATGGGTGCCACAGCTATGGCAGAGCAGGGGCAGCAGTGGCTCATGGGAACCAAATTTCTCTGTGTATCCCCGATCTGATGTCGACGCACCATGGGGGGTTGGAAGAGTTGGGCGGCTAAGAAGGAGAGCGGGGTGGGGTGGGGTGGTGTGGCAACATGTACCTCATTTCCCCACACGTGGACCCAGAAGAGGCTCCTCGCAGAGTTGAGTATTAAATTATACAAACCCAGTGATTAGGCAATGAGCAGAAATAAATTTATGAGAGGAGAGGCGAGGTAAGGCAGGAGAGGAAATGGATTACTTAAAGTGGAAAGGTGTGTGTAGTGCACACTGGTGCCATTGGTTTTTCCAACTGTTGTTATATGTAGGGCATACGTCGTGTCAAAATGATCCATTTAGGCACCGCAGAGGTGCAAAGAGTCGACCCACAAACTGAGAGCTGGTGTTTGATGCTACTAACCGTTGCTGTAGAGGAGCTGTAACTTGTAGTGAGTGCCGTTGTTGGTTTTCTCCCCTGTCTGCTCCTTGGAAAGAGGAAAGACAGACAAACGCAGGGCATGCAGTTAAGCACATCTGGGGCACAGATAAATACAGCTGGGCATCCCCATGCAGCGTTACAGTAAGCACATTGAGTCTCTCCTAATCCTGCAACTCGTCCCTTCCCAGGGAGCAGCATCGAGATCAGAGGGTTGTGGGCTCAAAGCCCATATGGGACCCTGCATCGTGCTCACAGGCTGCTCGCTTAACCTTGAGTCGGATGCTCTTTGTAGAGGTTGAACTATCGTGTCCAACACAAACTCCTAAATGCTGGAGATCAAATGCAGTGGTCCTCCGAGCAACAAGGTAGGATGTGTGTGTGTGTGTGTGTGTGTGTGTGTGTGTGTGTGTGTGTGTGTGTGTGTGTGGGTGGAAAGTACTGTATGTGAGACTGAGCAGCAGCCGAGCTTGACAGAAAAACTTCCTTTCTGCTATCCCTCCTTCCCCAAGGCTCTCCACTAGCCACTCCGTTCTTCCTTCTTTCCCCCAATCTCTCGTCTCTCGTTCCCTGCTCTTTCTTTCTTTTCCTCTACCTCTACTGGTCTTTCTAAGTGGTCTCAAAGGAATGCTCTCTGGTCCAATAACCCAGGAGGCTGGCATCACATAGACGAGAGCGGGAGAGCAGCAGAGAGAACAAGGATGTTGGCGGCGTTGGAGAAACCAGGAGAAGGAAGACAGTGGTAAGGAGGAAAGAAGTGAGGAAATTAAGACGCATGAAGATAAGTTGGAAGGTAACAGGGCACAAAACTTAATATCAGAAGCAAGACTGAGACGCAGCAGGAGATAAATGGATGCCTGGCTTCATAAGTTTTGTAAATATACACAGAGGAACATTTATTTCGCCATGCCATCACTCTACCTCACCATAATTACAAAGCAAAAACAGATGCCAGGGTAACCATGCAGAAAATGAACTCTTCCACCGCTGTCATGTTACTCTGCACTGGCCTGTGTGGCACAAAGGGGAGCACGCTGACAGCTTTCAGCCCTGGCATTAGCACTGCCATTTACCCTCCTGCTGGTGCACTGAAGAAAGTCATGGTGTAACTATATTTGAACTTCAGTTGACATGTTGGTGCACTCTTGTCTTTCTCACGGGGGAGAAATGTGACCAGTTCTGGAGGCGCGTTCTCCCGACACCACAAGGCAAAAACATCCATCAACACTGGGCATAAGGCTTCTACTCCAGGCAGACTCCCCCTCTCCAGTCTCGTTCTATCTCTATCTCCACACTTCGCCCTTCCTTATTTAGGGTCTTGTCCAACCTGAGGAATCAAGTTCCCCCCACAGCAGTATTTAGAGTATGGGAGGGGGCTTGAAGGAAAAGAGACTTTGATGATTAGTTCACTGTATAACTTAACAGCAGCAAGCATAATTTGCATTTTAAAAAGTAGTGATGTCCTCCTAATGAGGCAAGCTGCTAATTAGTCATTAGATATTCCTTTTCAATCCCACATCATCAGCTCATTGAGGGTAAAGCTTGTGTAAACATGTAGCCGTCAGCTGTTCGATATGCTTGGCTTTACTGGTGATGGGGAAGAACAAGTTGAGCACCTGGGTACAGCTGAATTATCCTGTATATTACTAATACATCCTGTTATTTTTCACAGTTCATCAGGGACTATTGCCTAACTCTCATCATGCCTGTGGAAAAAAACCTTGAGATGAAAACTATGCAGTGGACTAATGACATCCTGAGATAAATATTGAGGGACACATTAACACACCTTGTCATGCTCAACAAAGTCCACAAACGCAGTCCGCTCCACCTCCACAGGTTGGCCGTGTCTGTCATAGAGCGCCAGGACAAAGTGGAAGAAGTTGGATTTGCGGAGATTGGAGGGCGGCTGCTTCTCAAAATGAGCTCTGGACAGAGCTACTCCACTGAGAACACAACAGAGACAGAGAAAGTCAGCTCTCGCGTACCTTCATGATATTTAAGACAAATACGTAGTCTTTAATAAACTGATGCTGCTAAATGTAAAGGTTATCTTTGAGTAAATTGCCATCTAACAATGTAAAGGCCCATAATCCATCGGTGGTCAAAAAATATTTCTCAAAGAATAGAACAAACACAAACTAAAGGCCAGACGATTTACTCTGCTATATTAAATGATTAAAACTAAATTCATATTTATATCAAATATGTTGGACTTACTGGCACTTTAAAAAGCTGTTATTCAAATATTTTAATAATATAACTTAAAGTCTTTTACTCTCAAATTGTTAAATCCTTCAGATTATTTATGAATATTTTATTTTTATAATAACCTGGAGGCCTTTTCATCTTAGAAGAACTTACATATGTACTGCAAAAAATTACACAAAGACCAGGAGACAAAAAGGAGAAGCATAACTAAAAAACTGAAAAGTGGACGGTTGAGTCAGCTCTTTTGATTTGGACCGATGTTGAAACATCTTGGTTGGAAATTTTTTAATTTAAATAAAAAACATTTAATAGTTTAAAAGGGGTTTTAACTCAGAACGATAATCAAAAAAGATAATCAAATCTGCAGGTGTGGACACCAGAGAGCCTGCGCTGTTTTCTTTTTTCCGTTTTTTCATTAAATATAACTTCGATATAAAATGGAGGATTTTATATCATTTCTGATCACTCGTACTGAATAGATTATGGATTTGTTGTGAAAGCCATAAACACTTATTTTAAAAGCAAAAATGCACACCAAAAAAATCGAATATCACAATTTCAATATATGTTTTCTGTTACAATTGAGCTTTTTGTAAATTAAAAAACATTTTAATGTTAATTGGATACTTTATATCAAGTAACCTCCACACAATACGAATAACGTCATTGTCCTATCACTCGTAGTTATTTAATTCCATGTATTTAAAATAGGTATTATAGTAATTAACTTGTTGCCTTCTTTATTTCTCCTACAGCGTTTTTATGAGTCGGAAACAATAAGTTTGGAACATGAAAACACTAATGTGTGTGTGTTATTTTGGAAATTTAAAATATGAAGAGGAGGACTGAACATCTGTTGGAACATGGAAGACCGTTTTGGATCAGTTAGAATGATTCAATGACATAATGCTCATTACTTGTGCTGATGAAAAATGATAAATGTAAAATGTGTGGAGCCGGTGAGTACAAAAAAATGTTTTTAGCTGAAAAACCTAATTTCCATCAGCTGAAATCGCTCTTCTGGGGAAATATATTTAGATGTTGTCACACATGTTTTGAGATATTATCTCAAATTGTATTTTGTAAACTAAAAATGTAAGTGGCCCTTTCACACACCGGAAAATGCAATGATTAAATGTTTCTTTTGAGTGACTTTATGTCAAAGTCAACTTGTTCAGATTATTAGTTTATGAATAAAACAGGACGTCATTTTGTGCACTTAACCAGAACATTATTTTAGTCTAATCAGTTTGAAATAATGATAACAACAACAACAACAACAATAATACAAATGATAATGGCGAAATGTTCTTTCATTCCAATTCAAGAAGTTGGCAAAGACTTTTAATGGGGACTCGTGTCATCCAACAAGTAGTCTGTGGTTCTTTTCTGACACTTGTTCTAAATGTTAAATATCAACACATATGAACTGATATTGAGCTCATGATGCTGCGTGTGAAAATGATTGATGTCGCATCACCACAAGCATGAGTTCAAATAGTGAAAATGATGAAAAGACCTGGTGAGAAGGTAACGTCAACAGAGGAGCCGTGTTTGAACTGTACCTTTGCGCGGCGACGTTCGCATCCACAACCCCGACATTACGCACCCACGAGCGTACTGGATCCATCTCCTCTCCAAGACTTCTCTCTTTTAATCCGCTCACTTCTCGCATCAGATGCTCCTGGATCCCGAACATTTAAGCCCCGTCAAAATAGTGTGGTGCACTTTTTTGAACTTGGGGTGAAAGAAACAACTGAGTTGGAGAGATAAAGCACTTTGGCAATCAACAGAAGGTCCACGCGGCTGTGCGCTCCTCCAGAACGCCACAAGAAGACAGAGATTGCAGGGAGCTTTAAGAAATAAATGACCGGTGCTGGGTGATGCTTCAAAGGGCGTCTCAATAAAAAAAGAGTCCACACAGAGTTTCTTTTAAGGTTCAAACAATGATGATAAATACACTCCCCCACTGATTGCAAGCATTGTCCAAGCGCAAATCTCCAGCGTCAGTTCAAGCGCAAATGATCACCTGCTCGGTTGGCTGAACTCCTCAGACAGTCCAGAGCGAGTCCGTCTCAGGATATTCTTTAAATGTATGTGTGGAGAAAAGTCTTCCTTTGTCACAAGCCCAGACCGGATCAAAACAGTTGATCCGAGGGCCAGGGAGCTTGCAGTGAACCGCTGTCTTGAAGCATGAATGAGACCCTCTGCCGGGACAGAGCGTGGAGGAGGGGCCTCAGTGCCATATGGGGAACCGATTGTTGAAGTGGATGCTCTCATTGGTGTAAAGTGCATCCGTTGTTTGGACTTATGCCAGATTCAGCATCCAACCAGTGACTCTGGCCGCAAAGTTTTCGCACATTAAGTTCGAACACGGTGATAACGAAGGACAAATGCATGATAGAAAAGCTGTATAGGCATCAGAACATTATCCGAACCGAAATTGAATAATAATTATCATCGTCATTGTTATTATTATTATTATAAATGCAATGTAAACGTTAATAATACGCGTGGGAGGGTGATCAGATAATGGGAACCCTTGAGATCAGTATTATTCGTATTATAAAAAACGATTCAATCTTCATGGACAGATGATATCAAAAGCCGACTCACTAAATGTGTTATAATGATAACTATTTAATGGGCCTTAACGTTTATAAAACATTGTTGATTAGTCTTTGTTCATTTTCTTTTTCATCCGTCTTGTACACTGCCCTGAATATGGCCTCAACAGCAAATCCTGTTGGGTCTTTTGATTCCAGTCAGAAATGTAACGCTCTCGACGGGCGCGTATTCAGCAGCTCTGCCGTCTGCTCCCTTTGAAAGCAGTGATTCCGCTGAGGAGGCATCGCATCAGTGTCAGTCGCAACAATGTCCGTCTGGTTGGTCCATCAATCTCCGCCGGCAGCGGACAGCGCTGCGCCCTGATTGGCGTGTAGACCGCTGCCTGACAGCGGCCGGGAGGAGTTCTTAATCAATACACCCAGACCGGCCACGACATCAGCTGGGCCTGCAAGTAGAGCTGATGTAAAACAAAAAGAAAATCCATCTTCA
This sequence comes from Scophthalmus maximus, assembly GCF_022379125.1. Lineage (NCBI taxonomy): Eukaryota > Metazoa > Chordata > Actinopteri > Pleuronectiformes > Scophthalmidae > Scophthalmus > Scophthalmus maximus. Next base: position 12,604,570 of record NC_061533.1, on the reverse strand, counting down.
AGCGTAATGTGGGAACTGATAGCCAATAATGTGTGTGTATGAAAGTGAATATTTTGTGAATACATTCGGACAAAGTTTCTTCTGCTCCTGACTTGGATCATTTCATTTCTTAGGGAGCTCACTAAAAGGTGTGTGCCACAACAATTTATTTTGTCTGTTTCCAATGTTGAAAATTGGAGTTAATTGTTGTATGAACAATATTTTTGTTTTAAAAAAAAAGAAATGGACACGTGTGTTCGTGAATTAAATGTAGGCCATGTTTTTTTGCGGACTACAAATGAATTTCCACTGCGGGTCGTTTGGCAGTGAAGAGGAAAGGTTTTGTGTCTCTCCAACCTTGGTCCCTTGCCCCTCGCCGCGACTATTGTCTCTGTGCGCAGTTTGTGCGCCTGGACAATGAATGTAAATCTCCCCCTCGGATCCCGCCCCAACTCACCATCTGCCAGCGCGGGACAAAGTCAGATGTTCCCCCAATTATGAGAGCAGTCTTGGGGAATCCTTGCCCCCGAGTCTCCGCCCCGCCGCCGTCCCTCGCACACTTTCCGTGAAATGATTGACAGCTCCATTTCAGCACGAAAAATCCAAATATGACGACACACTTCAAGAAAATTCCTCCAGTCGCTGCAAAAGTTCCACGTCGGGCGTCCTGGGAACGCAGCGAGGGCTCGTGAGATTTCATTTCTTCTCTGACTGTCCCATTTAAGAGGAGGATTACAGAGTACTCGGTTCAAGCGACCATGCAGTTGGCGTGGGATGGATGAACGTGTGCGGGAAGTGACAAACTGAAAGTTGCCCTGTCAGAGAACACATTTGAACTGGCCACATTGCTCAGTGGTGTGACGCTCAGGAATAAGGAAACAGTTGCCTCTGTCTGGCAAAAACTCCTAATGCAAGTCACAGCGCGGTGGATAGATCCTGGGTCATCGGACGTCTGCAGTCAAGACACCGATCAAATGTGTTGTGTCATTGAGGAGATGTGCACCGTTGCACTTATCGTCCTTTCCACTTCTGTATTTTGGATTGTGTACTCTCTCACATCCATGTGGTGTGTTCTGCAGTGCATTGGATGGTGCAGGCCGGTGTCTCTCTCTCTCTCCCTCTCTCTCTCTTACAGTCGTGGGTCTCTCCACAGGTGCGAGAGGGAGGATGGACCGTGGTCGTCACAACTACCGTCTAAAAGTGTGTGGGCTTTTCTCATTTGGTGAGGCGGAGAATCGGGGCGAAAATGGGGGGGATTAGTCAAAACACAAACGTCTTTCTAATCAATTTAACCCGTTGAGACGGTCTGCCCGTGTGTTCTGGGCAGGAGGGGGGGGGGGGGGGGGGGGGGGGGATCAGTGACTGCTTAACCAAACAATGGGGTATCGTGTGCCGCTCGTCCTCTCCAGCATTCCCCTGCTCCCATGGGACTCCCGAAGCCACTCTCTGTGGATGGCACTGTGTCCACCGAGGTCAGAGTGGGCGTGGTGTGTGTGTGCGTGTGTGTGTGTGTGTGTGGGGGGGGGGGGGGGGGGGGTTGCTGGAGGGGCAGCAGCTGGTTCCCGTCCCTCCTCTCTACTGCAGAGAACAACAGAGGCGATGCAGCCCACCACGTTCCCAATCGATAGCCATACATTGCTCTTGCTTTTTGGTTTCGTGCGCGTGTGTGTGCGCGTGTGTGACTTATTTAGGCAAGGATGCAGATCCCGTGGGGAGTGTCTGCATCCGCAGTTAAAGCAGAGTGACCACATTTAGCCTCAGTCCTCGATATCTAAATCCATGCACTAAACTTCTAACAAACACTTGTATTAATTTCAATTTAAGGCCTGGACTTGGAATCAATTCCTTAAAAAAGATACAAGGCGAGCTGAAATGCTCAAAAAGTAGCACAGAGAGAATCTTGTCAGGGTTATGTATAGTAAAACAATCACAGAATATCACAGCTGTATGGCAAATATTAATGCTTCAGCCTGTAGTTCTTTTCAAGTTTTATAAAGTGAGATATTTTTGGTTTTCTGATGAATTGGGTGAATTGGGTGAATCGGCATATTGTTGCAAACTTTGCCTTTCCTTTTCACACATTCTGACTTATGATTGCATAAAAGCACATGTGCAGTTAAGGGTGCTTCCCTTTCTGTTAACTGTAGTGAGTTAAGTTGTTACTTGTGAGGTGGTTCAGCATTTGTCAGGCAAGAATGGAACTTTTAAATATAACATTACATTACAAATATCTTCTAGCCTCCACCTATTGGCTGTGCATTGGCTTGACTTGATTTTACTTTGGCGGTCAGCTGCTTAAAACAGGGGGGTACGACTTTTGTTTGTGTGGGAAATAGAGGGAAATGGGTTTTTTTGTGTAATTTTACCTTGTTCTTGTTTTTGTCTGGGGGTAGGTGACTCTGAAAATTGAAAGTTTATTTTGAAAAAGAAAAAAAGAACAATTAACACAATCATGATCACATCCAAAATGTAGTCAAACTTGGCCGTTAAACTAAGGTCTCAGACTTTTAAACCTCCAGGTGTTGTTCTTTCATCCTCATGCTTAGCCAATCAGATGGAATCAAACTAATCAGGGCTGGAACAGACCCAATCCATACTCCGACTCCTATTGGACCAGGAAGGCTTGTTGTTTCTGTTGTTTTGCATCTGCTGAAGGTAAGTTCATGTAAAAGGTTGAAGCAAATCTTGACAAAAGGCTAAATTAGTCAGTAATTTGTTGTTGAGATCACACCACCAAAGTCATAGGTTTGATGAATGTTATTTATTAATATTGTTACTGTTAAAATACATTTAAAGGCTCGGTTTAAAGGATTTAGGAGATCTACTGGCAGAAAATATTCAAAATGTTTTTGTTAGTGTATAATTCAGAAAATTTCACGTCATTATGTTTTCACTACCTCAGATTAACCCCTACACCTGCAGTGGGCCCTCTTCCTCGGAGGCTAGAATGGACAAACCAGACACTGGCTCCAGAGAGGTCTTTTTGCATTTTGACATTACCTGAAGGCCAACCTAGATTCTTACACACTTGGAGAAGGAGGGTCAGGGTCACTGAACCTTTAATTACACATACATAGAATATGTCTACAGCAACAAACAAATACTTCACACGTGCAAATTAGATCTCTGTGCAGATTGCACAAAACTTTTCGCACAAATTTCTACAGAAGCAAAAATATTACACTCACACATTTGAATTTGTGAGAATTGTTTTACAAATTCACACATTCAGATATGTGAATGCAGTTTTTTTTTTACATCCTGGACAGGTTGCAACCTATTGGCCAACAATCTAAAATGTCAATTGACAATTTTAGATTAGAATCTGCATGTCTTTGGACTGTAGGAGGAAGCCGGAGTAACTGGAGAAAACCCACACATACACATGGAGAACCTTCTTACTGTGAGGCGAGGGCGCCAACCACTACACCGTGCAGCCATGTTTTTGAAGATGACAACTTTTCTCACTGTAATATAATCTTAAGAGAGGGGTAACCTATTCCTGCTGGGTGGAAAAAATAACTACCATGTTAATGAACTGAGTTTAGGGGAAAAATAAGACGAATTCTGATTGTTGAAGATATAAATAAAGCAAAGATGGGTCTCACAAAGATGACATTTTATTGTTTTATAATGCGTTACATGATACCAGCATGGGCTACATATACAAAAAAAAAACTCAATTCAGGTTCAACTTGAGCTTTTAATATTATGTAGTAGCGCCATCTGCTGGTTTTGCTTGTGCTCAGCAACTTGCATTAAACAGGAAAATAAACTTGAAAAAGACAATAATGCTCATTTCATTTTCACAATGTTTTTCAGTAGTAAAATAAGATAATAACAGCTTTTTTAAGACTGTCCTCCACAAAAAAGGGGTGATTTTCAGACTTACAGTATGTGGTGACTCAGACCTCTGGAGGTTGTTATGTACACGGCCGCTAGAGGTCAGTGGTAGACGTGGTAAGTCCGTCAAGTTTGTGTATTTAAATGAATTTGCTTATTATCTGTAAAGTAATCATGCTGATTCTCTGCCATGTCACCCTAGTCCTAACCATTACCATTACCTTAACAACCTCATCAATCATGTATTGGTGAAGAAAAATGCCGGAAAACAATGCTCACAGGCAAAGTGTGGCGTAACGCCTGTCACCGGCGGAAGCCATGTTTTAGGAACCAACCGTACTCAATGTCTTGACGATGTCATGGGTCAGCAGCTACATCAACAGTCCTCTACTCAGTGAACAGCAGATGCCCCGAGAAGTAGCTGTCACTGGTCAGACCGTTGCCACCATGCCGGGCAACCAGCCAAACCTTGTCTCCCTTCTGAAGCTTGATGTACGCGTTACCACTGGCTGTGATGTAGCCACTCTGCCGGGTGGTGAATGAGTGCACTATCAGATCTCCGTTATGCAGCAGATCCAGATTGGCATTGTTCTGGTAGATCGTACAATGGAACTGGAACTCATAAACACCTGGTTGCTCACAAGTAAAAAGCCCTGTCCTTATGTCATAGCTGCCCTGTCCATTGTAGATTACCTCACGAAATGCAATCGGTGTGCCGGCTTCAGGGAAGTTGTTGCCCAGTCGCACAGAGAAGGCAGCATTCTTCTCTCTGCCAGAGGGTCCAGGGGGTCCTGTGTAAGAGACATGGGTACAATCATACCAACAGTACCTTTTCAATTTTTTTTCATTTCTGTAATGCTTTTAGTACATAAATTTCTGTATTTTGGGATAATGAAAAAGGGAGCGGGAGGATTACCTAATGATCCTGTGTGTCCATGGGAATTTTTTCGTATAGAAAAAAAGGGGGGGGGGGGATCAGTATTTCCAAATACTCAAGCATTTACACTGATCATCCTCAGTCAACTGTCAAGAATATCAACTCACCCTCCTTCCATGGACCTAGGTCAAAGGCAGGTAAGTCCTTACACTGGGTGTAACCAGACCCTCGAGGCCGGTATTTGAAGGGTCTTTTGGGTACTTCAGTGATGCCAGTGTTGTCACAGATGATGCGGGCAAGTGATGTTTCCCTCAGTGACTTCCTCTGAGCCTCAGTGAAGACTCCCTTGTTCTCCCACCAAAGTCTGAAATTGGACATTTTGTTAATGTTTTAAGTCTGTGAATGAAAAAAATTAAAATAAAGATGCAGCTCACAAAGCTATGTCTACATAATTAGCAACATGAGTTGAATAATATACCGGTCCCCCTGGCGGATCTTCTGGAACTGAGTGGCAATCAAGCAGGCAAACAAGGGTCCCACTCTACCACCACGGACAAACGGCTCGGCCACTCCTCCCAGCCACACATCGATGTTGTCTGGTGTGCCATAAAGATCCAAAAGTTTGCTGGCCAGAACAGTGTTGTTCATAACGATCGCCAGCTCTGACAGATTTTGTGGCTGTGAGAGCCCGCAGAACTTGCGCCACTTGTTGTAACCTAAAGGGCCACATACAATGACTTCTGTCAGTTTTTAATGTAAGATGTAAGCCTTCACACAGATAAAGGATACAAAGGTATAAAAAACTCAACAAATACCAGGGAGTCCATGGTCTCTGCCTCTCTGCAGGTTGAGAGAGGCCAGATCCAGTGTCAGCTTAGAGGAGAATGAAAACAGCTTTTCCCTCATTTCCTCATTCATCATTTGGCTCTGTGTGTTCAACTTGGACTGGCGACCCACGAGCCCCCTTATGATTGGGTCCACACCACCTGAGGAGCACAACAGATCATTTAATCTCGATCGTACATATTCTCTCTTTAGGGAAGGACTAAGCAGTTTAGGAATATTGGCCCTACCTTCAAAAACGACCCTCCATGGTGTGAAAAAGGCTTTGTGCAGGAGCGGGCTTGGATAATCACGGTGCTCCTGGTATTTCTCATCAAGACGGAACATGAATGGCTGAACCATCAGGTGAGCAAATCGGTAGGCAGCTGTAGCAAACACATTGGAGATGCTGGGGTCCACATTTTCATCATATCCAGGATAGGTGGACAGCTTCTTTTGAATGAAGTCTGGACCGACAATGTGGTACAGGTAGTCTCTGAAGGTGATAACCTTAAAGCAAAAAAGAAACTGAGATAATGAAACAACCCAATCATTAATGCAAGATTTTTGCTCTTCATGCGGATAAGCCCATCTCTAACCTGGAAGTAGCCTGCCATGATCTTGCGGGCCTCCTGGTAGAGTCTCTCTCCGTCCCACTGAGGATTGAGTTTGGCCAGTGCACGTACCAGACGGTTGTGTTCACGCATCAACAGTGTGTGTAGAGAGGTCAGGCCAATGTTCTCATTTGAGCGCTCATCACCTGGGAGACAAAGCAGAAGGCTCTTTTTAATAACCACAGCCATGATGTGTGGTTGATGCTTGCAATGCACTTTTGTATGTCAATGTTTTTGCTTCCACTCACCAGCCAGAAAGCAGGGCACCTCCTCAACACTGGTGTTGTTGGTAATGCGAGCTCGTGTCGCACACAGGTTGGCACCCATGTTGGTGAAGGGCAGGAGTTCACGGCCGTTGTCAGTGTACCGTGTGTTGACCCTTAAAAGGCCCTGATCTGTGGTGAGGTTACGGAGGAACCGAGCTTTGGTATCATCTGAACCATACACCTGGCCCACGTCAATGAAAGCTGTGATTGAGTTCATCTGCTGACGGACATTGCTTGCGCCAAAGATGTGGCCTGTGTTGCCAGAACCACAAGCTGCTGCTGAGCGGAAGAAGGGTATACACTCCTCTGGCTTTGTGCTGAATATAAGGTCTCCCCTGGGAATCTGTTTTGATGACAAGAAGCTGCAACATTCAGTGTTTTTTAGTGCTTAACCAGACAATGGGGTATCGTGTGCCATTCGTCCTCTGTGTGTGTGTGCGTGCGTGCGTGCGTGCGTGCGTGCGTGCGTGCGTGCATATGGGGTATCCATGTCTTTTCTTGTGTGATGCAATAAAACTGACCTGGATGGGGAAACAGGGCTCTGTGCGTTCGCAGCTCTTGTCACAGTTAATACCCTTACTGAATGAGCGGATGACAGGAGAGTGAGGAGTGAAGGTCAGGTCATGGTCAGTCCACTGGCCGAAGATGGTCACCAGGTGAGTGTAGAGTGGGTCGCTCTCCACATCAGCATTAGCTGTTCGCAGAATGCGGTTGGACACTACTCTTACCTGGAGATTTGATGTAGAACAGACAGCACCTTGAGTGAAAGGGAAACTTTCATATATTCTGGATTCATTAAACATTAAGAGAAATATTTCAAGCCCTTTCTTGTTTTATTTCAATGATTTCGTCTCACAGCTCAAGAACATAAAAAATCCAGTATCTCAAAAATATTGGAATAGTTCCTAAGCTCAATCAAAGATTGATTTACAATACAGAAACGTCCGACTTCTGAAAAGTATGTCCATTTATGCACTCAATACTTTTTAGACAGGTGAAAATAGGTCGGGCCTCCTTTAGAATGAATAACTGCAGCAGGGCCGGCCTGAGGCATGAGCGAACTATGCGGCTGCTTAGGGCCCCCCTGGCCACCAGGGGGGCCCCATGCGCAATGTAATGATAGGCACGAAACAACCACAATCAGTCAGGCAGTTGATGAAAAAGCCAGTAGCATTAAGTTAAAGATAAAGGCAACGTCACAAAAAGGACATATCCCTCTGGTACAGAGAAAAGACAGGAGAGGAAAGCAGAAGAAGAGAAAAAACAGCGAGATGAATGTATGTGTGCATCACACATACATTCATACATTCACTTGACAATCAATTGTCAAGTACAAAAGCCTCCACATGATTGTGGTTGTGTTTACTGAACTAGAGCAAGAGTTACACAGTATTTGTACTGTATGAATAGCAATTACTAAAACTCAAAATGATTTTGAGACACATGTTTCTAATTATTTGATGTGCAGGCAGTGATTCTGATTCTTTTACGATTGATCGTAAAAAGAAATAGCTGAAGAAAATATAGAACTTTTTCAAGATATTCAAATTTTTGGAGATGCACCAGCTTTTATATATATGTATATATATAAATATATATATGAATACTGTACCAATGGTAGCAGATGACTGTTGACTTTGTGATCAGGGTCCCAGCCTTTGGGAAGAGAGATATGATCCTGGTACTCAGCAGGAAGCCAGCGGATGAATGGTGTGTTGGCGGAGCCCCAGCGAGTGTTTTGTCTTAGAAAAAGTGTATCCTTTATTGTTTCTTTTTCTTTTTTGTCTTGCAGATGAATGCATGTATGACACAGGCAATTTTCTTACATTATAGGTAATGTCTAAGGTAAGGTTGTTGCTCCAACTATCCACTTCTATTTTTTTTTAAATTAAATGAAGAAAAGGACAGTACTGGAAGCAAAATCTTTTTCAAGAGCCAGATTGCCCAGGGGCAGAAACAGTTCCACATCAGCTGCCTCACCTGTTGTTGCAGACACTACTTGCGGTGTGAAACTTGTTTATATTGGGAGTCGTCTTGCAAGAAGGGACACGATGTCGGGGGGAGCAGCCTGTCAGGTCAGCGACGACCTGCAGATCCTTTTCAGAGATCAGATCTAATCAAAACAAGTGAGAGAAAGAGTGTTTGCTCAGTCGCAACAGACTTGCAAATATTTGTAAGGAAATTATATGTAAAGTCTACACACCAGTGTCATTGATGGAGCGTTTTTGACGTTTTTCCAAAGACCTCTTGAGCAGCGTCACAGCAATATTCATGTAGTCTGCAGCACGCACAGCATTACGGGTCTGCCCAGCAGGCTGCTTCAGGAGCCGCAGGACGTCTGAAGGAGTGGCTGCATTCCTCTTAACACGGTTGATGCTCCTGGAACGTGTGGAGAGGTCAGATTTATAATTGATTTCATTGAGAATATCCTCTGTGTTATTTTATACAACTGATCTCTTCTGTTTTCACTTTGAATCGATCAAGGAATTGACAACACACAGCAGTTCAGTGGGTTTGTACAGGCTATACCCACTCTCTTCTTGAGAACTCATAGGCATCATCCACAGTGGCCTTGGCTGCCTTCACAGCATGCTCAATAACACTCCTGCTCAAACGAGATTCTGGATACCAAAACAAACAAAAACGTATTTCCTTCACTACTGATGTTTTTGGCCACTGCATCATAATTGTTACGTTTCATCCATGTGATATAGTTACAGCACTTTACCAAACATTTATAGTAATAACTGAAGAACCAAACATACATATCTTTGACATTTTAGTGTTGAATAGTAAGGGAATAAATTGGATGCATTTAAGGCTGTTGTTGCTTTTCAATGACTGAGGTAACACTCACCTGCATTCACATGGCATTGTATGTACAGGTAAAGACCTGCAGCCAGCAGACACAGAAAGCGATTCATCTGCAAAAAATAACTAAATTAATATATATATATTTTATACATATTATCCCCGTCATTTACACACTTATCAAACTAATATAATATTTCAGAATTGACCTCAAAACAAATGTTTGACAAATATTATGAAAACCCCCCGCAGAATCCAAGTTAACAATCAACATTATTAGTATAGGAAATTATCTCATGAATTATATGTTCTGTGTGAAAACATATATATATTTTTTAAATAACCTGTGAAAATAGTTGAAGCTCCCTTCCTCTGATCGTCTGTGTACAGTAGCATCCAACCTGAGTTTGTCGATGCTGTCAGAGGTTCTCTGGTTTTTTAAGTCTTGGAGACACTTCGTTTGACGTAACATTTGGTGTCAGGAATGTTTCTTGAATGAAAGAATGTTGTTCTTCCTCATTGTGGGGCTGCCCTGGGCATCAACTACAAACATTTGGAAACAGAGATGTGTCAGGGAGGGAAAGTACCCAATTGTGTGTGTGTGTGTGTGTGTGTGTGTGTGTGTGTGTGTGTGTGTGTGTGTGTGTGTGTGTGTGTGTGTGTGTGTGTGTGTGTGTGTGTGTGTGTGTGTGTGTGTGTGTGTGTGTGTGTGTGTGTGCGCGCACGCAAAGCAGCTGAGGTTCCGTGGAACCTTGAAACATGTACCATGAAATCATGACGTCATAGTATTCATACTTCATTTAATTTTAAAGAAAAGTTTTGATCCAGGCCAGGTTTGCCAAGTAATTACCAGTTGGAAGGAACCATTTTGCCAGGCCTCAGGCTGTTTGACGGAATAATATGGCTTTTATTTAGTTTCAAAACTTTGCAAGCAAGTACAAACCACACACGCGGGTATGACAGCAGATGCACAATGCAAGCATAAAACATACTCCCAAGGGAGCATTTCTACTCAACTAATATTCAACTTTGACATGATGTTGTTGATTAGTATTTTTGTATAGTGTTTTATTATTTTTTTATTCAATATTTTTAGACCAAGACAGGAAGACTCCAATATGCTGTGTAGTCATTTATTTTCTCCTCGTTTTAGTGTTGTACAGAATAAAAAATGATATCTTCACCAGAATTAGTGTCATAAAATTTAAAGAAAGAGTCATAGCTGTTAATGAGAATCTCTCATATACTGTGCTACACTTGAGCTGATGTAAATCTTATACATATCTAAAACACAGACAATGGCAGAGTTTCAGTGTTGGTTTCACTGGATCTCAGTGCTGCATTCGAAAAGGTCGATCACAACATTTTACTAGACCGACTGGAAAACTGTCTGGGACTGTCTGGCACAGAATTAAACTGGTTTGAATCCTATTTAAAAGACAGGGACTATGCCCGAAGTCAGAACTAAACATGGCGATTCAGTTTTATATGCTCCACATATCTGTAACACATTCCCGGAAAACTGCAGTCTGCTGCATCTCTGTTCTTTAAAATCAAGACTTAAAAAGACTAGATTTTTCTGTTTGTCGCTGCCTTCCAGTAAATAAACTATTAATACATTTCTTGAACTGCACTGTAAATTTTATTCCCTGTGTTCTTCTACTTTAGCATGTTTTTGTTTTCTCTTTTTAATGCTTGTATTTCAATGTCATTTTATATGTGTTTCTTCAAAACACTTTTTTTTTTTTAAGCCTTTATTTGACAGGACAGTATTCAGCGTGAAGGGGGAGAGAGTGGGGGAAGACATGCAGCAAAGGGGCCAGGGTCGGAGTAAAACCCGTGGTCTCTGCAGGAGGACTCAAGCCTCTGCACATAGGGCGCCGGCGCTACTAAGTGAGCTAACCCCCCCAATGCTTTTAATGTTTAATGTAAAGTACTTGCCTTTTAGTTGAAATGTGTGATACAAATAAACTTGCCTTGCCTTGCCTTGCCTTGCCTTGCCTAGAAAGTAACAGATGGTTCACATTTATGTTCATTAGATTAGAAAAATACAAGTACATAGCAATACACAGCAGATATATATCATTAATGTTTTGAGTGTGATGAAAGATGTACAGATGAAGCTGTCCACAGCAAGATTTCTACACAATATTCTCCCTCCATGGACTGAGGTCAAAAGCAGGGATTCTTCTGCATCGAGTGTAACGGGACCCTCTGGGCCTGTACTGGAAGGGCTCCTCTGGTACTTCAGTGATGCCAGTGTTGTCACAGATGATGCGGGCAAGTGATGTGTCCTTCAGGGACTCCCTCTGAGCTTCAGTGAAGACATTCTTGTTCTCCCACCAAAGTCTGAAATTGACAGTTTGTTAATGTCTAAAACTGTGGTTAACCCAATCAGTTATCTCCACATCTTATGCACATGTCTGTCAGTGTTTGTCGGTGATGACCTTTCAGGTCTGCTCCCTGTCTGCTTACCTGTCTCCCTGGCGGATTCTCTGGAACTGAGTGGAAATAAGACAGGCAAACAGGGGTCCCACTCTACCACCACGGACAAACGGCTCAGCCACTCCTCCCAGCCACACATCAATGTTGTCTGGTCTGCCGTAGAGAGCAATTAGGTTCCTGGCCAGTCTATCATTTTGCAGCACTGTTGCCAGTTGTCTCCGATTTTGTGGTTGTGTCAGCCCACAGAACTTGCGCCATTTGTTGTAACCTAAAGCGGAACACACAGTTTGAGACTAGAACAAAGTTTTGGTTCTCTAAATGGTGGGGACAACACCCCAGAGAGAAAAAAACATAGAAAGATTGATTCAAAGTAATACCAGGGAGTCCATGGTCTCTGCCTCTCTGCATGTTGAGAGAGGCCAGATCCAGCGCCAGCTCAGTGGAGAATTTAAACAGTCTCTCCCTCAGCTCATCACTCATCATGTTATTCTGTGTGTTTAGCTTGGCCTGGCGACCCGCCAGTCCCCGCAGGATTGGGTCCAAACCACCTAAGGAGCACAAGAGACAATTTAATATGGACTATTTTTAGTTAAATTATTGATAGCATTATTTAATTAACTCATCAGTTAAGATCATGGTAATCTAGTGCTGCTGATACTTCAGAGAATCATGCCCCCACTTTGCATCTCATTGTGGTTTTGAGCTGCTTTCTGTTCAATGTTTTGGTTTGATAATCCATCCGTTTTGGTACCAATAGTAACAGCCACAGCCCTGACAGCTAAAAGCTCTCCTGTCAGGGAGCAAGTAAAATATTATACACCTTGGACTTTACATGGCTTTAAAGCCCCAGTCTGTCATTTTTGTAGTTTACTGGCGGCATTTGGTGGTTAAGTTGCAAACCGCAATCTACTGAGCGCCTGGGCAAAGGGGTTAAGCTGTCACTTATTTTCCATTGAGGTGAATATTAACAGGTTGAGGATCTTGGCCGTACCTTCAAAAACGACCCTCCATGGTGTGAAAAAGGCTTTGTGCAGGAGCGGGCTCGGGTAATCACGGTGCTCCTGGTATTTCTCATCAAGACGGAACATGAATGGCTGAACCATCAGGTGAGCAAATCGGTAGGCAGCTGTAGCAAACACATTGGAGATGCTGGGGTCCACATTTTCATCATATCCAGGATAGGTGGACAGCTTCTTTTGAAAGTCTGGACCGACAATGTGGTACAGGTAGTCTCTGAAGGTGATAACCTTAAAGCAAAAAAGAAACAACAATGAAACAACCCAATCATTAATGCAAGATTTTTGCTCTTCATGCGGATAAGCCCATCTCTAACCTGGAAGTAGCCTGCCATGATCTTGCGGGCCTCCTGGTAGAGTCTCTCTCCGTCCCACTGAGGATTGAGTTTGGCCAGTGCACGTACCAGACGGTTGTGTTCACGCATCAACAGTGTGTGTAGAGAGGTCAGGCCAATGTTCTCATTTGAGCGCTCATCACCTGGGAGACAAAGCAGAAGGCTCTTTTTAATAACCACAGCCATGATGTGTGGTTGATGCTTGCAATGTACTTTTGTATGTCAATGTTTTTGCTTCCACTCACCAGCCAGAAAGCAGGGCACCTCCTCAACACTGGTGTTGTTGGTAATGCGAGCTCGTGTCGCACACAGGTTGGCACCCATGTTGGTGAAGGGCAGGAGTTCACGGCCGTTGTCAGTGTACCGTGTGTTGACCCTTAAAAGGCCCTGATCTGTGGTGAGGTTACGGAGGAACCGAGCTTTGGTATCATCTGAACCATACACCTGGCCCACGTCAATGAAAGCTGTGATTGAGTTCATCTGCTGACGGACATTGCTTCCGCCAAAGATGTGGCCTGTGTTGCCAGAACCACAAGCTGCTGCTGAACGGAAGAAGGGTATACACTCCTCTCGGTTTGTGAATCGAGGGTCACTCCTGGGAATCTGTTTTGATGACACAAGAAGCTGCAACATTCAGTGTGTGTGTGTGTGTGTGTGTGTGTGTGTGTGTGTGTGTGTGTGTGTGTGTGTGTGTGTTTTTGTGTGTGTGTGTGTGTGTGTGTGTGTGTGTGTGTGTGTGTGTGTGTGTGTGTGTGTGTGTGTGTGTGTGTGCGTGCGTGCGTGCGTGCGTGCGTGCATATGGGGTATCCATGTCTTTTCTTGTGTGATGCAATAAAACTGACCTGGATGGGGAAACAGGGCTCTGTGCGTTCGCAGCTCTTGTCACAGTTAATACCATTACTGAATGAGCGGATGACAGGAGAGTGAGGAGTGAAGGTCAGGTCATGGTCAGTCCACTGGCCGAAGATGGTCACCAGGTGAGTGTAGAGTGGGTCGCTCTCCACATCAGCATTAGCTGTTCGCAGAATGCGGTTGGACACTACTCTTACCTGGAGATTCGATGTAAACAATCAGTATCTTGGTAGATTAGAATTATACATTTTGTAAAACTCAAGAAAAACCTAAAGCACTACAGATGTAACTAAATGTTCAGTTTGTTACTGTTCTGTATGTTGTAAGCTTCTGTCTTCTTTACCAGAGCACTTTTCACCCACTTTGTCCGGTATATTGTATACTTTGAATAGAATAAATACTGTACCAATGGTAGAAAACGTTTGTTGACCCTTTTCCTAGGGTCCCAGCCTTTGGGAAGAGAGATATAATCCTGGTATTCAGCAGGAAGCCAGCGGGTAAAAGGTGTGTTGGCGGACCCCAACCGAGGGTTTTTTCTAAGAAAAAATAAATCCATTATTTTTTTTTCTGCTCATCTTGCACATGGATGTAGCGTATTTATCTGAGAAATGAAATGAAGAGAAGGACATGCTTGTGACTTGTTCTCTTCCTGGTCCTTCCATTAATCTTTACTCATCAGCTGCCTCACCTGTTGTTGCAGACACTACTTGCTGTGCGAAACTTGTCTAAATTGGGAGTCGTCTTGCAAGAAGGGACTCGATGTCGGGGGGAGCAGCCTGTCAGGTCAGCGACGACCTGCAGATCCATTTTAGAGATCAGATCTAATTCAGAAAGGCAAGGGAGAAACTTATTAGATAACTAACTGATGATGTTGAAGCCAACTGTATGAAAATTTCAACTATGGATACACACCAGTGGCATTGATGGAGCGTTTTTGACGTTTTTCCAGAGACCTCTTGAGCAGCGTCACAGCAATATTCATGTAGTCTGCAGCACGCACAGCATTACGGGTCTGCCCAGCAGGCTGCTTCAGGAGTCGCAGGACGTCTGAAGGACTCGCTGCATTCCTCCTCACACGGTCGATGCTCCTGGAACGTGTGGAGATGTCAGATACGGAAGCACTTAAATTGCACTGCGACTGATGGCATATAATTTATAGTTTGAATACATCTTTTTACATTTATGTTTGCCATGTACTTTAATAACACTTCAGAACTTCTGCAGCAATTCACCACATTTGTACACTCACTCTTTTCTTGAGTACTCATAAGCCGAGTCCACAGTGGCCTTGGCTTCAGTCACAGCTTTTTCAATGACATCTCTGCTCAAACATGATTCTGATGGCAAAAAATATATCTGTTGAGTTGAGCTTTGTTTTTTGTTTTGTTTCAGGTATACATTGTCATTCCACATATTCATGTTTTTGTTGTGTTGTTGTATTTCATTTTATTTTACTTATTCTATTTTATAGATGTAATACTCACCAGCATTCACATGGCTTTCCAAACAGAGGAAAAAACCTGCAGCTATCAGGTACGAAAACCACTTCATCTCTGCAAAAGACAAAGTCCTGCCATTATCCAAACAACCGTTCTAAGAAATATACACAGGAGTGCATGGATACCACAATATGAATTAAATTAGCTATTTACAAGTGTGAAGAATCACTATATGAAAGTTTAAGAGTTAGACAAAAAGCTTGACCTCAGTACCTGTGATGTCCCGCAAGCCGCAGTTTGGTCCTCCAGCCGCTTTCAGGAGTCAGTGCAATTAACAACAATTTATTGACTATTTAAAGAGAGAGTACTTTCTGTGACAGGACACACCCCTTGGTGGTATCTGATGCATCTTTGTTTGACAATGGTCAAAAGTAAATGGACACGTTTAACAGGACACTTGCAGAATCCAGCGGTTCAACTAATCCCCAATAAAATGCTTTGTAACTAACATAAGATAAGATAAGATGAGCCTTCATTCCCCGTTTGGGATATTCTGGGTCGACACGTTTATCGGCTGAATGAGTCTGTGGCTAAACTTGCTCCATCCTAAGTTCTCAACCCGGCTTCTGTACTGCTCTCCTCATCACCTGTGATGCAACCGACAATGGAGGAGTCGTCTAAGATCTTCTGGAAATGGCATGTTCCTGAGTTGAGTTAGAAGTCTGCGGTGTAGAGGGTGAACAGAAATGGTAACAGGACAGTTCCCTGGGCTCTTCCAGTGTTGCTCACCACCACATCAGACAGGCAGCCTTAGGTTTGAGGAGATCTCAGTGAAACATTGAGCAATATAGTTCTCCCTATTTTGTGCTCCCCACCTGAAAAAGTTAGGTAGGTATCAGTGAGTTACTGTTAATTCTGACCTCTGAAGGCCCCTCCATTTCTCATCAAATTTGCTTCTGAATTTCTGCAGTGCAGGACTAAAACCTTAAATGAGCCATCTTTTAGCTCTTTTGCTCCAAAGCTGTTCGAACAACCCATCCGATGATCTGAATGATGACATCTTTTAACTTACATTTTACCTTTCACTGTCTGACTGGCTTTTAATTCATACCTTCCATCCCAATCCATCTTTCAATTTATTGTCTTTTACCCAACTTTTTTAAAGTAATTGTTTGGTTATTTCCCAACTCTGCATTTCCTTTTTATTAAATGTTGCCAGTTTCCTCAAAGGCCAAAATAGTCATCTATTATTAAAAAACAATGGGTAGATCCTGGCATTCATTGAGGCATGTGGTTCTGTTACCTGTTCCTGACAAGCCACTAACAGATCTAGATCAGTGCTGGACTGGTAAACTGGTATGGCGGGCAGATGAACCATGTTGCGTCATGTAAAAAGCCTGGTTGTTGTTCCTTGTTGGAGTTTTAAGGCTAAAGTACCTGATTGTTAGAGTCAATTAGTGATTGTCTAGACAGTGATTCGTAATGCAAGAATAATTACTTTTTGGAGACGTGTGGTCTCCATAATTCATAATTATAGGGTGTAATTAACAGTAATAAACAGTGCTGTCTCTCTCCTTGTCTTTAATTAATAACACTACAACTAATGATGAGCCTATATAGTATTTTAGATTTTATCAAAAAATGCTAGAAACTATTTATGCCAAAGTTATAGATCTATTATACACAGCGTGTTTTATGGATGTCTGGTTATTATCAATTACTGTGGAGTACACTTTACATCCGGGAAACTGTGTGATGTTTGGCTGGAAAGTTTTATTCCTTCTCGAGGCTCCTCCCTGAGCTGACTCGCTCCATTTGCAGTTTTTAAAGGGCAGAACATAAGTGAGAAGATCCCCTGCATTGTTAAACACTGTTTGTGTTGTTTGGAGGAAGTATCAAAGAGTAATTGATACCAGGCAGACAGGTTATGTGTCGTTCAAGGAAATGCTTTGGCTTGGTGGAAAAGGAATGCAGTGATCATGGTTGACAAAAATCAGAGACACTTATCTGTTGTTGTTTTGCCGGGAAGGCCTGGTCTATATCTACGTCACTGTGGCACATACATTCTAAATTCACAATCAAATGAGAGTATCGATTGAATAATGTTTTAACTTTACAATTTTTGGAGAAATGGATCAGTGGACAAATGATAAGATGATAGTTGAAAGAAACAATCCACTTTCAAATTTTGCAGTGTTTGCAATTACAGTAAATACATTTAGTTGAGGAGATAAGGATTTCCATTTGCAGAAAGGCTGCTTGGATATGACAACGATGTGACACAGAGAACATGTTTGAAAAAAGTTACATTAAAAAAATAATTTAAAAGCTTTTGTGGCTACACAATTAAAGACTAAAGTAATTAAAAGGTGTAAATGCATGCGTGCACTCATGTTTAAAAAAAAAATCTTATATATGCAACAAGGAAAAAAGAGAAATGCACAATCTAATAGATCACTCTTGACCTTCTTAAGGGCAAACCAGTTCAGGTTTCAGTCTGTCTGTTAATAAATGCTGTAGTGTCTGAAGGCAAAGTAGACGTTTCTGTGTGATGTGTTGTTGTTGAGGAAATGAAAGGAGTTGGTCACTGGAGCTAGAAAAAAACAAAAAGAAAGAAAACAACTCTGTAGCCTCTGTGGTCCGTCACAGAGACACTCAGCTTGATGAACTCTCTCTTGTTTAACACACTGTCCACGGTGTAAATATTTTTGGCATCACTTCATAGTTTACCTACAGTTGTGACATATGTACCATCTATCATGTGTGATTATTTTTTGTCTCTTTTTTACTTTTATGCCTAGTGTTTTTTCTCATTCTGTTTTTTCCTCACGTTCGATGAGTGTCTCACATTACATTTGAGCACACATATTTCTTGACGAATGACTAAATTTACTTCAATTTTTGCATGACTCTTTGCAACAAACGTCATTCTGTAGGGGGCGATCTAGATCCATCCCTGTATATGTTTTCTGCTCTGCTGCCATCTATAGGTCAGAAGTCTTCATGAACTGTTATTTTCATTTCACTATGAGTTGTCGACTTAATATCAGTAAGAATTACAAATAAATTCAGGCATAATCCTTCTTGGCGTAGAGCCGACCATAGACCAGACAACATGCAATGCCTGGCCTAGAAATGCAGCATGTTTTGTTTTGGTTTTTTTAAATAAACGATGACTATATTTCATACACTGATCCCAGGGTGGAGATCAGTGTCAGTTTATATTTATCCGTTTATTGTTTCAATGATTTGCTCCACTGCGCCTGCGCTCTACGTCTACCATTCTGATTGGGTGGGACGATCGACCTGTATTTCCGGCCCGACCCAGACAGTCGCACTGGACCAGTCTCGGTGTTTATCTGTGTTCATCGGTTCCTGCTCCGCCTCAACATGTCAGCGTCTGGCTTCGTGCTCGCGATGCTCGCGGCCTCTCTGTGTCCCGGTAAGACGAAGGTTTCATGTTAGAGACGTTCGTGTCACCTGACCGGACGCCGTTCATTCTGATGTCATCATCGATCTGCCCGCTATTGTGGGAATATGACAACATACAATCGCCACGCTTTTCTGACCGATGCTGAACTATTTCATTTTTTTTTACCGTTGTTATCATTCCTCTGTGTGTGTGTGTGTGTGTGTGTGTGTGTGTGTGTGTGTGTGTGTGTGTGTACAGGAGACTGCAGGTTCCTCATAGACCCATTGTCATTCATCAAACCGGGATCTCTGGTAATCCTGACTTTTATCTTACATATCAGCAATATTCATTTCAAAATAATATTTACACAGACCTACTGCATGAGCCTTCTCTTAACGGAATAACACTGATAAAACACTTAAGTCTCTTGGCGTTCTCTCGTTGTGCATGTTTGTATTATTATTCTTTTTTGTGGGGGGGGGGGTAAGTTAAGGTTTAAGTCAAATTGATCTCAGGGCTTCAGCAACAAATATTTCACCTCACTGTACTTGAAAAGTGTGCACGGCGACAGAAAACATTGACAATGTCGTGCTTTGTTTGGATTTAATTGCTTTGACGTGACTGTGCTCGTGACGACAAATCATCTCACCGTGGCCTCTCCTCGTCAGACTCCGGACACGTGTTCAGAATGCAGACAGGTCCTCCAGCTGTCCGCCAACATGATCTCCAGCAGAGACACCAAGGTGGGGATCTTGTTTGATCCACTGTAACGTCACTTTACTGACCTCGTGGGTTTGTGGAATGGGTCAACTCAGAAAGAATGGCATCCACAACCAGCAGCTGGGATCCCTGTGATATCCTAAAATGGATGTTTATGGAAATGTAGTGGTCCATCATAAACCTTCAACTGAGAGAAATTCCAATATTATACATGACAGGGCACTGAATATGTGACTTTTATATATTAACATTTTGGTTTGACCAGCTATTTGACATGTGCTTACTTTGTACTTTAGAGAGAAAATGGGTGTTAGTTTGAACATAATTAACTGTTCTCAAAAAAACTAACAACATTTCACTAACTACTGTGCCTTTGCAGGAGACTGTATATGAAACATTGCATGCTCTCTGCCAGCACTTCCCAAGTGCACAGGCATCAGAGTGTGATTCGCAGGTCAGGTCATATTTGCCCAAAGTGCTGCTGCAAACCCCTGGTCACCTGGTGAGTTTAGCCTCTATTTACGCTTCCTTTAAGACAGTAATGGCCTTCAGTGATGAGTTTTTAATGTCAAATGTGTTTTTGTAGAAGCCAGGTGAGACCTGCATGGCTTTTGGACTTTGTGCTGCCCACAAGGAGGAAGAAGAGCTCAAACTTCCCCACCATGCCACCAACAAAGACATATCCAGTGCTGCAGTTGGCACAGCCATCAGCAGCTATGTTAGTATGAGAAAGCAGAAGTGGAATGTAAAATAATCAATGTTTGTATTACATGAATGGCCCTTTTATCAGCTAATCCTCTCTCTAGGAGAAGTTCGACCCAGCTTGCACCCTGTGTTTGTTTATCATGAAGAAACTGGAGACCCTATTGCCCAAAAACATGACTGAGGTGACTTTCTTTTCCATGTCAGTGTATTGTGCTTGAGGCGTGTGTGTTTCACCAACATACACACAATGCTAATGTCACTGTCTTCTCTGTCTTGCCCTCCAGGATACTCTAATGAAGCTCATGGGAGAAGTCTGTTATCTTCTACCTCAGAGCTACAAGGACCAATGTGATGATTTTGTCAGCAAATACGGCGTACAGATAGTTGAATTCCTGTTATTGTCTGCTGCACCTCACACAATATGTACTCTTTTGCACCTCTGTTTGTTTGAGGAGCAGCTTCTTCCAGGTCAGTCACATGTTCTTCATGAATATATTAGGTCATTGTTTGTTTATAGGTTAGACCTGAACCTCACACCTCCCCACCAAATTAACACCTGGCCCATTTCCCCAGAGGTGAACCTCCCTTCAGACTGTGAGTCGTGCCGCACACTGGCTGTGCTGAGCCGACTGCATTTGGGTCCCAACTCCACCGAACCTGAGACTTCCTCTTTCCTGCAGTCTGTGTGTGTCCGTCACCCCAATGCCATCCCTAAGGTTCGCCCTTTACTACTACTACTAATACTCCAAAATACTCCCAACATATCAATTCTTTCCACACTTATGTTACATAGTTACTCATCTTATAACTTATGTCTACAATCATAACAAACTACTTCTACACTACTGTCCTGCCACACTGTATTTCATTATAATCGTCTGTACTTTATATTTCTATCTATATCCACCACACCTGTGCAATTATTTATCACCCTGTGATAAATGTGAATATTATTACCTCTTTTTTTAACTTCAAATCCAAACCAATGCGTTGGCCTTCATTCATAAGGCAATACTTGCACTTTCGCATATAAAATGTATACGCATAGTTTTTTCTTCAATTTTTATTTTAGATTGTTACTTTTCAACCTCATCCCTGGTGCCTTCTTAGACTCTTGTTGCTTCTGTGATTTTGAGTGAATTACCCTGTGTGGGATTAATAAAGTCTTATCTTTACTTATCTTTTAAGTTGTTGATATATGTCTTTATAATAGGACATATGGACACTCATTGTTTATTACCTAGAGGTTTTTATCAGGCTAACTAAGAAAAGAAAAATGAAAAACTATTTACTCTTTTGTTCTTTTCAGTGCAATGCTTTCTCAAAAATCTATGGCTCCCGACTGCAAAAGGTTTTGGGAAATCAGATGGATGTTCCTCATGCTTGTGAAGTAAGATTTTTTTCAAGTCATATGTACAATGACCTATTTCTATAGATGCACAAACAGCAAATATTAATGATATTGAGTTTTTATACAGTATTACGGATCCACAAGGCGATTTGTCACCACTGTCGCTAGAGGTGAAATTACCTCGCTTACTGATGTGAATTGTACCATCACTTACAGCAACACACTTATTTTGGTGACTAAAGAATGTACAATCATTAGTTGACTTACTAACATTATAAACTGCAGCATGATGAGCCCTTGTCCAGGCGACACCAACCATGAACAGTTTAGCCACGTAAATGTCTGTGCACTTATTCGGTGGTCTGGTTGATCTGTCCTGCAGAGAGCGGATCTGTGTGTTGCCTCAAAGAAGCTGGAGCAGCTGGGAAAGCGCCGCTGTGATCGGCCACCATATTGTTAGTTTAACTGATGACAGTGATGCACAGGTAAGTCCCATCATCTGAAAAAGCACTGGCGAACAGTAATGTAGTCTCTACTACACCCCCACCCCGGTATTACTTATACAATTATTATACCATTTAACATAATACTGTCAGTTATTTGTGTTTGTGTATTTATCCTCTACAGAACCAGGTCTTCTGTGAGAAACATGGAAGAAGAATGAACCAAATTGATTGCAGCACTTAAGTCGTGTATTTCTTTGTTTTTACAAAATATTACACTTATTTACACTTTGTTTTATATATGTAATGCACTTTACTTACTTTTTTTTTTTTTACTTTTTCGGGAAATAATTAATCTCATCCTATTTCAATTAGCCATGAAGGTTCATCATGAAATATTTTGGTTTGCATGAAGTGATTTGTCATGAGATTTGGGCTGGGATTCAGAGTGAAATATCAGTTTCTGAGGCAGTTTTGTCAAGTGTGTATATTACAACATGCCATTATGAATGTGAAAAATGTTAGCTGTAAAATGAACTCTCACTATGTATTAAAGACAGTTTGGACAACTGATTATTCCAGACATGTCCTGGAGCTTGTTTATTTAGAAACCTCCACATAGTAAAAAGATAAAATGGTGGGGAAAAAAACATGGAAACAATTTTGTGGCTTTAAAGAAAATCCTTGACGCTCTCTTGCCACTCTCATATTATTCTCTGTTGTTGTTTTCAATCAATTAAATACCCAAGTCTTCTTGCAAATCACCCTGAAGAAGAAAATCCTGCCTAACTTACACGTCTGTGTGGTTGTTTGTTTCATCGCCACATCCTTGTCTCTTCCAGATCTAGGAAAGTGAGAAAAAAAATCAAAATGAGCACAGTGCAAATCTGCAATATAGGGCAATCTGTTGTATTGAAAGACCATTTTTAATTATAAATCAATTAATACAATTAGGCTAATACAGGTTTTTGAAAGCTGCCAACATTTAAAACAGATTAATTTAATACTTTCTTGGAGCTCTTCGGGGAGGCCTGACCTGGCTCTTTATTTGATCGTAAGAAATATGTATTTACGTTGTTTTTTTAATGAATATCCTTGCAAAATTATCATTGCACAGTAATTAAATACATTTAAATTAAGATTTTGTATATTTTATTATATTTTTTATAAATTTGCAAATTTAGCATCAACTTATAGTGTTTCTGACTGGAAATGAGTAACACTGGCCTATTTTTTTTTTACTCCATATCACAACAGCTAATAATTCAAAGCTCCAACTGTCAAACAACAATTGCAGTGTGAATGCCAGCAGATGAAAGGTGATAAGTTATTTTTGTCAATCCTTGTTCAATAGAAACATATGGAGCCAAGGCTCCTCAACAAAATTTTTCAAACTCAAAAACAAACACACAAATGAGTGGGAGGACTTGCCTGGATGTAAGCCTCTGACAGTGTGATCATCTGGGGGAGAATGTCAATCACCTGCAGGTCCTGCATTTCATACCACTTGCCAGTTCCCTGATTAAACACAGAGACATTATACCATATGGTCAGCACCAACATTTAAACCCATGAATATAATTGAATGCTTCTCTTAAGTTGTTAAGCGATACAAGAAATCAGGCTCATTTCAGAAACAGCTGCCTTCAACCTACATGATGGAGAACATGTATTCTGTACGCTCCCTCAGTGGGCTTCCCATCATGCACTACGTTGGCGACGAGGTCATAAGTTGTGTTCTTCTCTGTAACTTGAGCTTCTTCTGTCAAGTACTCCCGAAGGTCTACGTTCCTATTGAAGCAAATACAAAGTGATAACACAAACATATTTCTACATGAAGACAAAATACACAAAACCATGACTTCACTTCTTCTTTTTTTTTTTAAGGGTTTACATTATACACTACTGACAATTCTTTAATCTTGTTAACACTTTGAATAAAAGCCTACATACTTCACCTTACAGTATTTGTGCAGCACTTACGTGATTGGGAAGTTGACAATTGTCGGGTTCTTTTCCACAAAGAAGTTGTTCTTGGTGAATCTTTTAATGCAGAAAATGAGGTACGGAGGAAGTTTGGTCAACTGGAACCTTTTAAGAAAATTCTCTTTGTAGGTTTTGTATTCCTGAATAAAAATGAGATGGGAAAGTGAGCAGAGATATTGTATTTGGAATTATTATTAATACCTGTGACACCTGATGAAAGGTGATGCAGCGAGTACACACTTTGTGAAAGATTTTGTGCCAGAACATTACAATCCAGTCTATGCCCAGAAAATCTTTTTTATTAAAGACAACTGCATTGTAACGTTGTAACACTTGCATTTGATCAATCAAAGACAACAGGATGTGAAGGGATCTGTACCTTCTCTGTGCTGCCAGTGAATTTGCCCAGGATGTTGAAGAGAGGGACCTGCGGGATTATAAGCTGCTCTTTCTCATCCTTGTACAGTGGTGCTGTTGGGAGGTCAAGCGTCAGAAACAGGAAGGTAGACTCAGACATCTGTTCCTGGTATTCCTCTGTCACAAGCAGAGCCTCTTTCTCCTCTGGTGGCTGGAAAATTGAAAAAAACAAAAACATATTTGCAATTTTAAATCTAAATTATGTTTTCACAGGAATTCAACCAAAAATAGCACACATGGTCAATCATTTATTTACTTTGTTGGGAGAGGTGCATTTGAGGGCATGTGAAAAATCATATTCTCTCTGCACTTATCCTCATATCTGAGCTTCTGGTCAAGCACTTTGTTAAAAATACATACTCATAATCTCATTTCATTATTAGTAAGTTGATTCATATGGTCCATAAGTGTCAATTAACGTGTTCAAAAACAAGTACACTTACTAAATCTGGGTGTGGAAGTTTCTTGGAGAAGATACGCATGGAGCCTTGAAATGCTTTCGTAATGATTGCTTACAATGGAAGAAAGACATGAGGACAAAGATTAGTTACCATTGTTGTAAAAATAAGCAAAAAAGAAATTGTAAATTAATTTAATACAAAATTGCATTCCAATTAGTTCATCAACTCTTTACAATTAACATGCCAATTGTCTATAGATATTATGATCTAAAAGTTTGGATTATACATTGCAAATTCTTCTCCTGCTTACATGGCTTTTTCTTTGTGCCTCCAAGAGCACCATGTAGAGCATTCAAGAACCATGTCATGAAGTCAACAGCATCTCCTGCAGAAAAGAAAACAAATATTGAGATCCACAAACTACAGTATTCACCATGGAGCAGCACATCCCTAACTCCCACTCTAGTAATGTAATCTGTAACAAATCGTACCCTGCTTGGTAATTTGAAAGTTCTTCTTGCTGCACAGCACCACAGCCTGCAGCATCTCGTGAGGGGAAACATGGGCCTTGAAGTTTCTTGGATTCCAAAGTTTGCGCATCAGCTCACCAAACCTCTGCACCAAGAGGAACATGATGTCGCCCGGTGGCCTGCGGATTCCTCTGTAGTTTTCCTCTTCCAGAAAGTAGTTTCGCAAAGGTGGTACATTGGAAAAAGCCTAAATTAAAAGGAGCAAATATCAAACATCTGGTATTGTCTAAAAAAAATTAAAAAGTTCCACTGGTCCACTGTGGCAAATGTTCCTACCTGCAACACCACATTGGCGTAGTCATTGGCTTTGATGTTGTTGAGCCCTACAATGCCTGGCAGGTATGTCGTACCATCGTAGGCTCGGTACAGTTTGCCTTGCTTGTCCAGTCCTGCAATGTGCTGCTTGGTGAAAGTTGGCTTTAGCACATACTGTAGAAAAAGAAGTTTCAAAAAATTACTGACACAAAAACTAGAGTTTGAAAATACTAAGAGTTTAAATGTGCATGTATTTACAATATAATATTTTAGTATTGCATGTCACAATATCATAATTAGTGCTTTAAAACAACATTCTTTAAGAGCATTTGTGTCATTTATGCCAATCATGTGTACTCATTTATTTCTCTCTGAATTTTGCAAGAACAGCTAGACCAATATCAGTGTGATCTAGCTGTGATGTAACATTTCACACCAGAAAAGTGCAACATTCAATATTACCCTGATGTAATAATAACCAAACAGTCAAATATACCAATTAAGAGCATAATATCTATATTGCACCATTCATTTCTCCACTTTAAAGTCAGTCTCCTTCAGATTGAAATTTAAAATTGCATTGATATAAACATTTATGCAAAGGTCAAGTATCACAAGCAGCATAAAACATGATCAGGACATAACTCTGTGGTTGTACTCACAGTGATGTCTTCTAGTGAAGAGTCGATGATCTCATAGTTGTCTGGCAGACAATAAAACTTGAGAGTGTGCAGGTTGAGGAACACATGATGGGTAAACTGTACACTATGAGTGTAAGCATGGGACTTTAGGCCTCGACCTGCAATGAAGCATACATGCGTAAATCAGTCTCAGCAAAAAACAACAAAAAGTGTTTGACCACGTTGAAATCTCAGATTATTCACCAACCTTGGAAATATTTCCCACATATAAGGCAAGCGTAGACATTGATGTGGGACAGAGAGATGGAGCACAGCTTCTCGAAATCAAAGTCCAACACACTCCTGGAGGAATAGCAGACAAAACTGTATCAGCTGCGAGTCTATGGAGGACGACTGAGCCGGCTAACATTTAGCACTAACATTAGCACTGCATGCTCAACTTTATCTTACCTGTTGATGGTGTCAAGATAAGGGCAGTGGCGGCTCCTTCGGTCTTCTGCTACACGTCCTCGACCTATTTTAGCAACCACTGCATCATGAAAGGGAAACACAACAAGCAGAGTAAAAATTAAAATTAGCTTAACACAAAGTTAGCCTAGCCTAGCGTTTAGTTCGTTAGGAGAGGGTGGGTTTGATACACAGGGTGCGCTGGAAGGGCGGTGCATTTTTTTCAGCATTTTAAAACAAAAATAAAGAGACATTGTGCGAGCCGCCTCTGTGGTCAGCAAAACTAGTGACCAAAAACGAACGCCCTTTCAGCTAGCTGCGAGTAACGTAGCCATCGGCTAATGAAGTAATGTGCAAACGTTAGAAGTAAATACACGTACCTCCGTCTTCGCTGTCATCGTCGTCCACCTCAGCCTCTCTTTCTCGCTTCAGAGAAACCATCATAGCAGTTAGCTTTCGAGCGTAATATCAAAACAACGAAGGAAGGAACTAATTTCTTTGCATTAGATGAATGGGTCGCACACATACGTCGCACACCGTGTGCGTCGAAACTCGCGGTGTTTGTACGTCGCATTTAGCAATGGACAAAAAACCTATCCCGGAGTTTGAAGCTACAGCGAACCTTGAGCTGCTCAGTGGCAAAACAAACGTGAGAAATGTTCGATTTGGCAGTATAACCTGTTATTTTAATTTTATTTATTTATATATTGATACGTTTGTGAATTTCTAAGTAAAACAACGTTTTTTCTTCTCGTTTCAATTTATAAACTCCGGGGGTGGTATAGTTGGACAACAAATTACCATCAGTTAGCATATAGCTTTTTGTCAGTGCTCTGATTTAGACTTGTTGCAATCATTAGCCTTATTAGCGTAAACAAACTGTCACCATTTTGGAGCTGTCCATTGAAATGGATATTTTAAGAGACGATGGAGATAATGAACTGAAAGACAAACGTGGAGGCCGCTTGGATATGAGCCACGGCTTCCTGCACCATATCCGGAGGAACCAAATTGCTCGGTGATTTCCTTTACGACTGTTAGCTATTGCTAGCAAAAAGCTTACTAGCTAGTTCACAGCATCAGGTCACAATGTGCTGAAGCTTCGTCTTTAATAGAACCCCCTCTGACGGTGAAGACAGGTTCATCTGAAATGATTTATTCACGTCGCGTTACGCCCACAGGGAAAATACAGGCAAATGTCGCACAGGCCCATTGGCCATAGTGGTCTTCTTGAGGCAAAACGATAAATAACAACATATTTTGACGATCAGTTTGTTTTTGACAGGAAGAGATGCATAGTAAAGCCCTACTTGCTCTTGTTTAACTTACCAGGTTAGAAGGCCAGAAATGTTTTGCAGTGTGTTTGTGTTACATTATACATCATAGCAATAACACAATCTTGATTCCCTGCCTCTTCAAGAGATGACTATGATAAAGAGGTGAAAAACGCCAAAGAGCTTCAGCGGCGAAGGCACACCACAACCCCGAGACGACCCCGTCGACCTGACATCCAAGTGTACCATCCCCGACGAAGATGTAAGACTGATGTGCCCTCTTCTTAGGATTCCACTGACGACAGTACCAACATTAAATGAGAGTGATGAGATCATTTGTGTGTGCTCATTGTCCAGGTGGATCAGAGTCAGGGGCCGGTGCTGAGGCTGAAGAGTGGAACGAGAGTGGTTCGAGCACAGAGACCGAGGCCCATGGAACTGAACTCTTCTGGCTTGACTATCAGGCAGACTCTGGTGCCATTACATCCTTCCTTGTGCACAAGGTTGACGCACATCCCTTTATCTGGTGTTTCTTAACTTTTGTGTGCTTTGGTCTGTTTTAGTTTAGCTTGGTCTTAATGTCCTCTTTCTTCTTCTTTTTCTGTCTTTACAGGATGATCGGCCTGAGAACGTAGTGGAATGTGTTGCAAGAAAGAACAGCTTGGATTCAGCCATGAGGGCAGCTCTGGTGGCTCGGATTCGAAAGGAAATGGACAAAAGACGGGACAAACGCTGAGTGATATCAAAAGCAAAAATGTGATTGCAAAGGGTCTACGGGCAAAAGGGCTGTGGAATAATATTTCATTCGCAGTTCTGTGCTCCTCAAAAGCATGGAGCGGTTCACAGTGTTGGAGGCATAAGGGAGAACTGGGTCCAGTGCAGCAAATGTCTACAGAGATCCCAATGTGTTGTTCCACAATCAAGTCAAGTCTTCTGTTATTAAAGGGGCAGTAAGCGATTTTGGAGAAAGCATGTTTTTCTTGTTGTTGTTGGCCGGGTCACCTCGGGTATGGGAGACCACTAGGCCAAAACACCTGAGTCTCTTAAGGTGTCAGGGAGTGATGTTTACACACTGCACACAGAATGCAGTGTTGTGAGGTGCGGCCAGCACCGTTTATTCGTTTTCGATTTACAGAGCCTGGGCTGAGCCCAGTCGCACACAGAACTGACAGCTAGCGGACCATGAGGAATGGTTTTCACAATCGTGTATTGCTTAAGAATCGCTTACTGCCCCGTGAGGGGATGAAGAAACAGCACTTACCATAGACTGTATTGTTGGGATTTAACATGTTCATTTTCACTGCATTTTACTCACCGTATACTGTTACCTCATACCCGGATTCTTAATACATTGTAACACCTTTAAGTTGATGGGACCTATAGAATTGTGTTGTTGCTTTCAGAAAGGAGCAGATAAACTTTGGCTGAGGGTTGTTCACCTTCATTCTCCATTGAACATGTTTGTGTTACTTGTGGTTACAAAAATCTATTTTTTATAAACAAGATTGAAACTTTTTTGGTTTGATCAGAACAGCAGCCTGTCAGGGATCTTATTTTAGATATGTGAGTATTCCGTCTTGGTTCTTATGGAGTTTGGTGGATGTAGCCATGATAATGTGTGTGTGTTGCAAGTGTATTTCATTTTTTTCAGTATTCAATTTTTCAGGTCCTGTAATCTTTTTTGATGACACAACTCTTTATATATACAATGACAAAACATTTTCAAAAAGAAACAATGTAATCATTGTCCAAATGTGTCTGGTTGTGCACACAGCCATAAAATGTGAATGTGTCTTTTTCTCAGTCTCTTCATTGCATGTTTTTCTGAGGGAAAATAACAGGTCAAAACATTTGAATTTAGTGATTACTCCTACTTAAATATCAATACGTTCTGTAAAGTATGAAATCTAAAGTTGAATGTTTGTGTTTCACCATGTTTTCAGTAGGTGGCACTATGAATCCACTTTCAAATCAACTCGGCTGTTAGCTCCTATTTTACATCATCCTCAACTACCATTCTTTCAAAGCTTTCATATTAGATTTGATTGTGTTTAGGAGAACAGTGCTTTATCTATAAAAACATGACTGCACAGTGTTATATCCATATAAGACTGTCATTTGTCATTTTAAATTTCCCCTAATCTTGTTTTGTGAAACAAAACAGTTCTGAAAATATGATTACATTTTTTTTTCTTTGTTAGAAATTGAAGGAAAAACTGAAGATCAGTGTTCCTTAGGGTGCTGTGCATGAAGCATTTCATCCCACATCTGTGTCCTGGTCTGCACATTCGTTGTGTGTCAGTCAATTTGTCTTTCCCCTCCAGAGCTATTTATTATTATTATTATTGATAATAATAATAATAATAATACCAATACATTAAATTTATATAGTGCTTTCATGGACTCAAGTAGAGAAATGTGTTCTCAAAAAAAAAGGATAGCATTCCCCTATATAACTAACTACTGATACAGTACTTTACAGTTCTCAAGTTTTATGTGTGGGTGCTGCATCAAACATTCTGCATTTCAAATCCCTGTGACTAAATGTGGAAACAACTTTCCCCTGGTTGTGGAAAAACAAAGTCGACTTGACATTTGGACAGGCGAGCTGTTGATCCACTCTGTAGTTGGACATTAACTCATTGTTCACACAAATGCCATAAACAAAATGCAAACTTCATTTTCAGACCACATGGCAAGCCAAGTCTCCAGTGTTACGCAAAGCCATGTCAAGAAGGAGCAGACTTAGTCATGCTATTGGTGGAACAGAGACACTCCCCTGTAGCGTGTCAACACCCTCCTCCAGCTCACTTTTCATTCCTCAGTCTCCATGTGACTCAAGTTTATGAGCTGAGAATCTGTCTCCCATGTCAGCCACTCTCTTCAATTTCACTATTTCTCAGTTGGCTGAAA
The DNA here is from genome assembly GCF_022379125.1 of Scophthalmus maximus. NCBI lineage: Eukaryota > Metazoa > Chordata > Actinopteri > Pleuronectiformes > Scophthalmidae > Scophthalmus > Scophthalmus maximus. The sequence continues at coordinate 12,573,776 of NC_061533.1, read as the reverse complement.
AAGACCCTATCACCTTTACACCTCCCCCCTTTACATGTACCATATATTTTCATTTTTGTCTTATTAGACATAACATCAGTACTACATTCTCTTATCTAAAATAAGAAAATGAAGAATGTTGATGAAAATAAGTATGTGGCCACTTTGAAACATATGTTTCAAAGTGGCCACATACTTATTTTCATCAACATTCTTATGTCTTCATTAATATTATGATAATATTAACATCCTGTTTTTTCTCTCTTATTTGTTAAAGTCATCTAAATTAGGCTCCAGGCTTCCTGCATAATCTTACATTGTCCCTTACTTTCTCTCCATTTGTCTTGACTTGCTTATTTAATTGTTTCATTCTTGAATTCAGCTTAACTGAAACAAATTACCTTGACATGAGGTTTTTGTAATTGGCTCTAACTTTTCTCAGCCAAATAATGTGATATCAGAGACGGACATTTAATAACGTACTGTAGAGTTAGACTTGGCACAATGACAAACAGGGTCCAAAGATTTGAATACCTTTGATAAAAGTTAAGATGCAGTTTTGTTACATCTCCATCTCCACAGTAATGCAGGTTGATACAAAGTTACATTTGTACTGGGGTGCAACTTTGTGCTGCTTGTACCCAAAGTATAAAGTACTACAAATTGCAAGACAACTGTAGGAAAAAATTAGCACTAAATAATTATACGTTTTATTCTATTTGTTGAGATTTACATGACTCTATTTGGAGGGCACCAATATTAACATTTTGAAGTAGAGTGGAGTAGTTTATTACATGAACAAAAAGCTGAAGGAGTGTCGAGGGGATTTAACTTCCGGCAAAAGTAAAGAATTGCAATGGCAAGCTCCTTCAAATATTGCATCAGCTGTGACACAATCCTTCGACGAAATCCCCACTGAACAGCTGATCTGCCTCTGCCCTCTGCCCCCACTGTGACAACTCACTGGTGTGATTTGGCTGTGAGAAGGTTAACAGGCAAAGATGTCATCTTTCCATCTACAATAATGTTTGGTCTCCCAATTCTGTTTTGGAGTCCATGGTGCATGTTGTTTGGTCTCATGTACGAGCTGGGTACAGCTGGTGACCTCTGAGCTTTTTGTTGTGTGAAGTTAGTGTTCTTATTTTGGGGTTTTAGAGAAGAAGAAAAGAAAGAATAAATATTAAAATTCACCAAATTGCTACAAAAAGCTTTCAGTCTAAAAGACTTCAGTTGTGCTCATCAACAATTGAGGTTTGAAGCTTTATCAACTAGTTCCTCAAAAATAGTATGGTGTGAATGGTGCAATGCTCTCGAGGCACAATTTCACAGAGTTGTATTATTGTGGTCTTCAGCTGATACTGGAGCCAGGGTGAGTGATCTTGCCCATTCAAGGCTGTGGGATATCCTCAGTACAAGCCCACCCCACCATTCAGAGTTAAATATAGTGTTTGACTTAGCCAGTGTGAGAGAGGAAATGAACAGCTGCTGTGTCAGTTGATATGACCATGGGTCAGTTTAATCTGAAGACTTAGTATAAAATGAATATCCACAGCTTTATATACTTTAACTGTAAACTGTAAATGGCTTGCATGTATATAGTCTTTCCAATGTGAGCCACTACTTATTTTACAGTACAAGTCACATTTACCCATTTACACACACACATTCATACAGAACTACGATATGCTGCACTTTTCTATTTTACCTTCACATTCCGACTCTGACTGATTAACCACCAGGGGCAATTTAGGGTTCGGTGTTCCGCACAAGGAGTTGGGGGTCGAACCACCGACCTTCAGATTTCAGAGCGGTAGTTATGTAATTTTTTTAATGAGCAGGACTAGCTTTCAGGGAACAGGAGTATTTACAGGCGTTAAGGTCATTTAATGCCAGCTTCCGTGAGAGAGAGATCATGTTTCCTCGCCCAATATCAGCTGAGATCGGTTCCAGTCTCCTTGTGACCCTCACAGGATAGGTGGTATAGATGATGAGTAGATGCAACTCTCATGTTTATGTTCGTATTTGTGGTATAATAATTTTGGAGATCTGGAAAAATTTGATTGTTGGTCAAATTAAAAGAGCCCCGAAGAGCACTTTTTACTTTAACATATCCTCACATTTATGCTTGTGTATGAAATTAAACATTTCCAAAAAAGAACAGTCGTAATACTATCTGAGTCGTTTTTGGTGTTGCCATAGGAGGCAGCCAGGCATGTATCCATTGTACTGAAACTCATGGTGCAGTGACCACATGTACAGTCCACAAAATCCACTCATTCATATACAAAACGTATATAATATTTCGTTTGTTGGATTAACAATTCAGCACTGAAGTGGCTCCAGAGTCTCTCTAACTGAATGAGTTTCAGTCAAGATATAAAGTAAATATAATTAATTTGTTGATTCAAGTGGTAGGGCCACTCACAGACATGTAAAAACATGACAATGTTTAGCTTATATAAGCAGTTCTTATTTGCATTTTGCAGTTATCATTGTTGCTCCCTCAGGGTGCTGTGTAGTGTGACCTGCCGAAACTTGTTTCAGTCGACATTCCAGCTCTTTTTATGTCTGAGAAAATTACAATCTTAGGTAAAATGTATTCATGCTAAGCCTTCTTACAGTGACTTAACACAAGAAAGTTAAAGTGAAAAAGTAATCAAACCTTTGCAGTACGGTTTATTTCACATGCTGATACTGTCATGCATTCGATCTGAGTTTCACATCATGTCTCTTGCTCTTGTCAAATTTTTCAGTGGAATGAGGAGTTCACATTTAGCTGAAGTTTACGCAAGACTCAATTATGACACTTCATTGTTTAGAATTTTTATTTAACAAGGATAATTTTATTAATTGACTTACCCCAAGCAATCAACTGTATACACAAATTGAATGTAATTGTAGTGTTGACCCTGAATGATTGATCCAAGAGTTGTAATGACGATCTCCATGTTTGCTTTTCTATCTTTACACTTTACGCATTTTCTTAGGATGTTTTTGTAGCAACTGTGTTAAGACACCAACTCAATGTTATTTACTACCCATATTCTATTTTCATGTATATTACCAGATTATTAAATTATTATGTATTATATTATTGTTAAATATTTTGTTAAGGAATGCATGTAAAACTTAAAGTGTTTAAATAAGGGCAATACATGGCAGCACCACTGGTAAATCAGACGAGTTAAACTGACTATCAATGCGACAAACTGAGAAAAGATAATAAATAAAACAAAGTGATCATTTTGGAATCATTTCTTTGATTACTATTGGATTTAATGTGGTGACTATAGCTGTTCTTTAATTGCTGAACATTGTAGTGGGATGTGGCTGAAAAGTAGCCTCTTGCCATCTGATTCTCTAATTGCTCATTCTGCAGTGCTAAAGCAGAATATACAGTTTAATTTATCTCTCATGACCTCATGACCAAAGTTCATTACTATCCCCTGGCATTAAGTGGGTCGTGATAAATTGTCAAAAGATTTATTTGTTTGAAAATGTTGCACACCCTTTTACTTCTTTACTGCTAAACCAGTTTAATGTCTCAGAGAGACTGGTGTATCGTAGCTTGCTTTTTGCTCCATTTACTGCATCTACAGTACATCTACAGTTGTATTGTTTTGTCACATGATTGCTTGGTTATGGCAAAACCGAGGCCGTCAAGATTCAAGATCCCTTTGTGCTTGGGTTACAATGCCAATGTGTCAAAGTTCTATGTGTCCTGCAAATGGCTACAGAGTCCCAGTGTAAGCATTTCTATTGTGTCTAACCTATGCTATCAAATCAAGGTCCACTGTAACATGTGAATACCTCTGGTAGTCTAAGGTCACTCAGGTGCAGCCTTTGCTGTCTGAATTGTTACGCTGTAAACTGTCCGACTGTTAAATAAACCAGAACAACTTAATCACAAATACAGGTTTAACAGTCACTTAAATCTCTTTTTTAAAATCTGATCAATGAAAACATTTAATATTGCAGCGAAAACATATGCTGGATCAGGTCTGGCAGTTAAAAACAGTCAATTTTGGCCAAATAATTGACACGTGTAGCAGCATGTACTAACCTGTCTGAAAATGATTTCTCTACATGTCACTTCTCATTTGAATAAAAGCACAAGCAGGCAATGAAACAAAAAGAAAATCAACATTATTAGTATTCATCCTGCTCTTGCAGGGTTATTGCCTAGTTCCAGCTCAAAGGTGGATGATCAACTAAGAGCTGTTTTGTAATCTTAAAGTGAGTTAGATGAAGTCATAAATTCTGCTCAGGACACAACCCTGGGTAGTGGGCAAAATGATGTCAGTGTTTTTGTGGTACATAGACACGAATGGACCAGCCAAGACCGGTTGGTAGTCCAGCTCAACTAGTCTACAGTGGAGATTGAAAAAACAACTGATTGATATCCCACCTTACACAATGCAAGTCCTCTAAAACGACGTTATCCTCACATCAGCAGATTTACCCGTCTCAATGCAGCTGTCTGTGTCATTAATCTCAGAGCAATTACACCTGTCCCACTGAAGTGTACGGACCTTTTCAGTAGGGGCGAGCAGCTGCCAAAGGGCAAAAGGAGGGGGAATGTGGCCTGGGATCAAACTCTGAGGTAAGTGTAGCCCAAGACTGTACCAGCTAAAGGAGCGAGATGCACACCCTACCCACAAACCTGAGAAACACCTGCATGCTTCCCCCACGCAAGAGCCGGCAGCTCCAACGGTTACACAACTCATTTATTCTTCACCGCATGCTTCCCCCAGGCAATAGCCGGCAGCTCCAACGGTTACACAACTCATTTATGCTTCACTGTCTGCTTCAGGAGGTACCATATGCTTTGGGAACTGGAAAGACCAGAAATCAATTACCATAACATTCTTAAAGCAGTCTGTACAAGTACAACATATTTTGACATGTAGTATCCTGTAAATTGGGAACTTCCAGTGTTTTGGCTTACACATATAAGTCATGTTCACATAGGGATAGGGCTCAATTTCTGTGGGCCATATGATTCTTTCATATCAAACGCACCACAAAGTCAAATAGAAACCATCCATCATTAAAAAACTGAGTTTGGAAGTACAGGTTCAAAATGTTGGAGTTTTTGGAATATCCTTTAAATTAGCAAACTAGGCTTAATACCAACATTTTCCTGGACTAAAATTTTGACTTGCTTAAACTACCTCTGAGGGTTAAATTAAAACATTCCCAGTATGGCTCTCATAAGATAATAGAAACAGTAACACCTGAAACTTGCCCGTGACATGTATTCATCTCTCTAGATGCTGGTATTGCTCTTGTCTTTGTATGCTTCTCAGGTTTCTATTTTGCTTCCACCTGAGAAAATTAACTTTTTCTAGACAGGTATTTTGCCCAATTCAGAAGCACAACCACCACGAGGATCACTTACAGACACTCAATTGTATTCCATGTCTCCCAGTGGTTTTCTATTTTGCCATGTCAAAATATGTTCTATGTAAACAAGGAATTGCTCAGAATAATTGAGCTGTGGTCTGTATTAAATTACGCTTCCTCATTGTGCCTTACGATATCAATTAAATATCAGGAAATGAATGAGTCAAACACATTTGAAATTAGTAGTTGTTTATTACAGAGAATTGGGAAACTACGCTTTTTTAGACATGAAGCATAACGGTATGAGTTTCTTGTTCCTCTGGAAGTTAAAACCCATGTTGGTAGGAGGAAGAAAAGCAAAAATGGAGTAGAGGAAATAGAAAAGGCACTCTTAACTTACTGTAGCCAACAGGACGCCCTTGAGTGGTAAAAGGGAACAAAAACAAAACTATCCAACACATGAGGATGGCTATGTAAACAAGGCTGGTTTCTCTGTACTACACCAGCCACATGTTGCCATCCTATTGAGGAGGATAGGCTAGATCCAAAGAATTGCCAGACAGTAAGGGGATATTAAACTAACCCACCGAAAAAATATCTGTAGTCTAAAACAAAAAAAAAAAGTTGTAAAATTGCCATTAATGGTAGTCTGTGACACCTTTCTCTTGAGGCAGACCAAAGCTTTTCTGTAGAACACTCTGGGGCCTCAAGCAAAACACTGAAAAATAATCAAGTCAGAAGGAATTCAAGATTTATTGTGTTTAAAGCTGCCTTCTGAAACTGCGGCTTCTCTGTATCCACGCCGAGTTTCAGAGAACAAATAAATAGTGATGAGGTTTGATTATTAGTCAATAAGACATGAAAAGGAACGCACCCATTTAAGGATAAAGACGGGAACCAGGTTTCTCTGTAGCTACACCTGCCATCAATATACTTAAGGGGTCAAATAAAAAAGGGCTTTCAGTCACCTCAAACCATAAAAAAGCCAGTGAAACTACATTTAAAAAAGGGGCTCATTTAAAATTGAATTTCAATTCATTACATTTTTCCACCATTATCATCATCAAGTATAATACCTCTGCAGACCAGAGCAGTGACATAGCAGCTTCTGACTTTTCTGTATTACGTCAGAAAACAGCAAAGGTCTGTGGGGGCATCTGAGGTTTTAGGCTCATTTGAGAACTTGGATAATTAAAATTTGGCGCAACCCTCAGCCTGCAATGCATAGCATTTTTTTTTTGAGAAAATAGCAACAACCCTTAAATTTCAATTGTGCCATTCTAGCATCCTTGACAAAGACGGGGGGGGGAATAGAGCGAACAAAAAAGGAAAATGAACACTCGGTCGGGGAATTATTGTACCATACTGACAAAGGAGGAATGTTTAGAGAGAGGCTTAACTTGTTTAGGAGGGTGTCAGATCACAGGACCTCAACTATCATATAATGCTTCTAAATGGACTTTTTTTTTTTTTTTAAACATACTCACGTCAGCAGCCAGTAAATTAAAAGGGGTGTCTCATATAGCCTAAAATGCAACCACCATGACACTGAGCAGAAGACTGACAATATTGATGAGTGTGGAATGCCAAAGAGAGAGTAACTGAACACAGCTAATCGAGGTCTATCACAACCAGAAGCAGGGAAACCTCAAGACATGGGAGAACATCGAGTACTATGATGCATGGGTTCATGGAACCCATCCATTTGTTTTAATACAGTTTCTGAGGCGTGCCTCCTAGGACCCAGCAGGGAGAAGAAGAAAAAGTAACGAGACAAGGGAGGGAAGTGGAGTGAGGAAGGAGTCATGTGTTAAATGAAACCAAAATTATGAGAGAGATAAGGGCATTTCACCCCCGGAACCTTGGAGGCTTCTCTGTAGTATACACCAACAGGCCTGGGGGGAAAAGCTTAACAGGTTTAGTATTTGAGTTTTTTGGGCACCTCCCATGGGAAGGAGTCTCGGCCAAAGTGGCCATAGGCTGCAGTCCTCTGATACAAGGGCTTCTTCAGATCCAGATCCCTGGAATACATAATCAAAATATTTAGCAGCAGTCACACCAAACAACCTCAGATGCACATGTTCATACTCACAATGGCAAAAGGTGCACATTAGCCAGTGGGGAGTGTCGAGAGCCACCAAACTAAAAAAAATTAGGTTTGCTCGAGCAGCTGGTAAACACATGAAGCTTCGACATTACCCTGCCAACCAAACTGGACACTGCAGCTTGCAGATGGAAACCACACTCCATTTGCAGAGAAAATGCTTATCTAACTAGAAGCTAAAAGGCTTCATCACATCAATCAACAAATATCTGCATCCATTGATGCCCATTTTGTAACCTGCTATGCCATGTAATTAGGTAGAAAGGAATATGGCAAACTCATAGCTTCCAATTACAGAGGTGAAAGCGCTAGTTGCAGTAAAGGAAAATTACAATGGCTGTGAAGAGTTTCACCAATAACTCAATTAATTAAATCAACTCATGAATAACTTCATTTTTGTATTTAAAACATTTTTGAATGTCAAAAAAAAAAAAAGGCGCAGGAGAAAGGAAAGCGCCGGAAGCTGCAATTTAATTTAGAAGGAGGTGGCTTTGGGAGGTATACATTACCTGACGATGACTCCAGGACGGAGATCAAAGTTCTTCTTCACAATGTCAAGCAGCTCCCTCTCACTCTTGTGGGATGTCCCATAGTGAAAGATGGAAATGGAGAGGGGATGGGCAACTCCAATGGCATAGGACACCTAACACAGCACACATGCATGTATTATATCAAGCATGAAAAATAAAAAAAACAGAAACATTCAGGTAGGAATCTCTTGCAGCCTTACTCTCAAATAGAAGATCAGTTGGTTTTAAAAATAAACAAAAAAGCCCTAAACACTAACCTGGACCAAAACTCTCCTGCAGAGCTCAGCCTTCACCAGAGACTTGGCAACCCAGCGTGCAGCATAGGCAGCAGAGCGGTCAACCTTGGTGTAATCCTTCCCAGAGAAAGCTCCACCGCCATGGGCTCCCCAGCCTCCATAAGTGTCAACAATGATTTTACGTCCTGTGAGGCCAGCATCACCCTGTAATGAAGGAACAGAGGTTACACGGGTGAGTCACTGGGAGGCTAAATAGTCTCTTAAAGCAACACCCTCTGACATTTACCTGTGGGCCCCCGATTACAAATCGTCCACTGGGCTGCAGGTGATAGATGGTGTCGTCATCCAAATAGATGCAGGGAACAACAGTCCTAATGACTTTCTCCTTCAGGGCATCTCTCATCTCCTCCAGGCAGATATCCTCATCGTGCTGAACAGAGATTACAATCGTGTGCACGCGCACTGGGAGCATAGCACCACGGTCCTGGCGGTACTGAACAGTGACCTGTGAAGGTGAAATTATAAAATTAGCAAAATCTCACTGACAAACAAATAATCCATAGTAATTAACAACATCGCGTATGACAGCTCCACCTGTGTCTTGGAGTCTGGCCTGAGCCATGGAAGAGTGCCATTGCGGCGCAGTTCCGCCAACTTGGCATTCAGCTTGTGGGCAAGGACAATTGTGAGAGGCATGCACTCTTCGGTCTCATCGGTTGCATATCCAAACATCAAGCCCTGCAGAGCAAACACCCAGTGTTTAATGAACAACAATGCCGCTTCAGGACACACATGGCAGATCAAAAATGTTGATGTTAGCACTGACCTGGTCCCCAGCGCCAATGTCCTCCTCATTGCGGTCAACATGAACACCCTGAGCTATGTCAGGAGACTGCTGCTCCAAAGCCACCAGAACGTTGCAGGTCTTAAAGTCAAAGCCTGTGTAAAAAACAGTAAGCCATTCATAAAATTAAAACAAATATCTGAGAAACTATATAAGTAAAATAAGCAATAAAAAGAAGTCATACCTTTGGAGGAGTCATCATATCCAATTTGGCGAATAGTGTCACGGACAACTTTCTGATAGTCCACTGTGGCGCGTGACGTCACTTCACCAGCCAACAGGATCATCCCAGTCTTTGCAACGGTCTCTGCGAGAGGAGAGAATGGTTCAAGAAAATGACTAAAAGAAGCGCATGCAGGCACACGCACACACGCGCACACGCACACACTCACACTCACCACATGCAACTTTGGCATCAGGGTCCTGCTTGAGGTGGGCATCCAGAATAGCATCACTGATCTGGTCACAGATCTTGTCTACAAACAAGCACACAGAGTGAAACTAAACACTGACGTCCACAGCAGACTGCAAAAAAAAAAAAAAAAAAAAACGGATCACCGGGTCTGGATGAAAACCGACACGTTAGCGCCACCGACCCGGTTCGTGGTCGGTGGGAGTGGCTCGAGCCCCTCCGCAGTCGCCATTTCAGCATGTGCACGTGTGTTGAAGAGGAAAGGAGCGCGCGCTGCTAGCCAGGAAACCAGAAGACACGCGTGATTAACATCTAAACACTGAAGTATTAACACCCGAGGACTATATAATAACTGACGCACCATATTGTCCGGGTCAATTGATGTTCCCAGTTATTTCAGAAGGTCGTTACGCACGCCTCGGAAATAGCCAAGATCAATTCACCACGTTGAGATTGAAAAACTCAAGACAATTATGATTGATACATCGAGAAGCGCATTCACGCAACGCCTACAGTAAACGTATGAACCACATGGTGGCGTGTTTACCACGGGGAACGGGACACGCGGCGGCAGCGTCAAAGATTAGCTAGCTAACGTTAGCAAGTGGCGCGTGCTCTTCAAACCGGCCCAGCGTACGTTCGCCTCGCGGAAGAGGCCGTTCCGTTCACATATCAACAACATATCTCTGCGAATTTCATCGAACCACAATGGGATCACACAGGGCAAGGGGACAAACAACGCGGTCGATGCAGCCCAGTTCGTCTGAACACATCGATGTAGGGCCGGCGTCTCGCGTCTTACCGGGGTGTCCTTCTCCGACCGACTCCGAGGTGAACAAGAAGCAGTCCTCGTCAATAAGGGAGTTATGAAACCCGTTCACCTGTCCGTTCATCATCGTTCTCGCCGGCAGTTGGTGTCAAAATTTAAATAATGATATGACACTGACGTCAAGTAAACTTGGTAAGACTCAAGTGCCTCGGCGTGTTTCCTGATGTCGAGACGATGCTGCCGCGCAGTGTGTTGATCCGGGTGTCTGAGCCTCATAGCGCAGAGCTCCTCTATTTATCCTATGAAATCAGACTCCGCTGACGTAACGACAAGGTGGACCGTACCATCGAGTGGGAGGGGAGGGGGGGGGGGCGTACTGTAGCTCGGAATGAAGGGCTGGGCGATAATCACAATGTAAAAAGTCTGTTCGACCCGATAACAAATAATACGCGGCCAAAATCGCCGGTATTGATATTTTCATAAATCAAAAGGAGCTTGTGTACTTTCCGTGTCATTATTTACGAGGTATATGCTTTAATCCCTATGCTAAATGTCAATACATGTCAATCATGATTTGCCAAGGAAAGCAATGATCGTAAGGAAGGGTAACATTTCTACCTGCTAAAGTCACAGCAGGTGACATTTCTGCATCCTGCGTGCACAAGATAATAGCCAGTTCCCGCGATAAATATTTGGGTTAGCATCTGCATAGTGGAGGCACGATTGTCTTGTGCTTTGAAAAGTAGCGGTTGTAAGTAGTGTTTATAACTTTGAGGAGTTGGTTCTTCTCTCAAATATTTTCAAACTCTACAGCATTAATTGCTTGATTTGGGTGTTTGTGGGTACGTAGGCCCGGAAATCCTGACAGTTGATGACGTACCACCAAGTTAATAGTGTAGCGTCCCGAGGGGCGTGGCTTATCGGGACTTCCGCCCGAGGGTTGTTGTTATGTAGTTTTACATGTTTATTTAATTTCATTCATCGTTATGTGTTCTAATTCTGTTCTGTTATGATTAAATGTTTCCTTGTGTTATTTTAGTTATTTCATGAAAAGTCTCAGGTGGGGCCACCATGGGTGAAAGGGAGCGAGTGAGATATATGTAAGTAACCTAAGCAAGTTCGGTGAATCATTGCAGTCCACAGAAGCATACTGCCAAGTTCGAGTCAAATGAGCTTCAATAATTTCCACAATAGTGAATAAACTAAATGCTTAGTTCCTCATATAGTAAGTGTTGTCACAGTATTGAACAGTTTTCTTACATACATACACATTCACGTCAGGGTTGTTATTGTTTTCTGTGATATCAGAAACCTTTTCTTCTCCTCGCTCCTCTGGTCTTTTACACTTTTCTTTCCATTAATTAGCTTCCCTTTTGTCTTACTTATTTATTCAGTGTATGTATTAGCATTCTACGGCTGCTTCTTAGAGGCACTCACCGGTTGTCAAAATGTTGTGCTGATGTGACAACGTGGTTGCTCAATCAGCGCCTTTAGCGATTTTCCTCACCACACCCAAAGATCAGTATGTCAGTGTTTGAAGGTGGAATGATTGGAGATGTAATAAATCAACAAAGGTATTTGAACCTAGTGCTGTGTTTCGATTAAACATCACCCAGGCTATATGCCATATAAAATAATTATTGTTGAAAAAAAAATTGTCATTGTACATTACACACCTAATGTATTTGTGTGTGGTGTTTTTTTATCACAGGTCTAATGAACCAGACAACAAATAATAGTTTTCCTGAAACCATTATTAGAGTTTGTTATAAGCCAACACTGGTATAATTCATCTGACGGATGCAGTAATTTTAGCTATCGCAAGAACATCTAAACATGTTCTTCCCTAGTGAACCAACCAGATAAACCTGAAAATACAGTTGCAACAATGTAAAATCCGGACTGTGGAGAGAAAAGCAGAGGCTTGGGGTATTAAATCTCAACCTAATTTGATTACACCTTACTCAAAATGCTCTAATCTTCCTCTTATGCTTCAGGCCCTGTTGTGTAATATAATCAAACTCTTTGATTGTGGACATGTTGTACCTTTGTATCCTGCAGATGGGTTTAATTGATGTTTCTACCAGGGCTGGTTTACCATTGTTTTAGCTCCAAATCAGGACCATTTTATTTATCTTAGGAGAATGAAGGTCTGACAGTAAGAAAAGTCACTCTGAGAGTGTTATGCACATGTTGAAACTCATGAAGCTCCTTTCTGCTTGAGAATATCTGACGTCCAGCATTTATTAATCCTAGCATTTTCAAAATATCTCTCAATAAATTTTGCCATGGTGGCTTAGCATTTATGACGGTGTCTCATTCAAAGTCCAGTGTTACATCATGGAGCGCCAAGACCTGACATTCAGTCTGACATAGAGTGAGGAGATATAGCACAGAGGTTAGATACTGTACCATACCAAACAGGGACTTTTGGGGTGTTTGTTAATGACCTCATGTGAGACTGAGAACAAAGGTAGCATTAACCAATATTAATAGGTGAGGATTATTCCACACACGCACACATAACCACATGCATACATAACCAGACACACAGTGGTGACTCAGATAATCAGCAGAATAATAGCTCAAAAATCCCTATTATGCCCTCGTCATACAAACACAGTTATTTACCTCCTTGTGGTACCTAAAAATTTGACCTCTCAATTCTGTAATTTTGATGGAGAGAGGTGAAATTGATCAGGACACTTCACACTACACTCATTTATATTATCAGCCTGCATCATTCTAATCAATTAACCTACCAGTTTTTGCACTTGCCATTATGCTGTATAGTGTTAGTAAACCAAGCAACTCAATCCCTGACCAGTGTTGCATCAGAATAGTACAGTCAGCATGAACTTGCATGGTGGACACTTTCTTTTCAGAGGGCAAAAAGCATGATGCAAGATGCACCTGCTGTTGCCTTCTACAGAATATTTTGTTATGTTTGATGCCCACATTTATTCAAAGAGGCTAAAATAGCAAAAAAAAATTCCAATGTAAGCAATAAAAAGACACAAGACAAGAATCTGGTTATCCCAAAGTTAAAAGTAGACTGGAGGGCCACTCTAATACTGGTAATCATTAAATAAGTCAGATCAACGATAATGTATAGTCCTGTTGCAATAATGACCTTTGTGACTGGCTGCAGAAAATATTACATCCACTTAGCTTGCATGCACGCACACACACACTTAAACTCTACCAAACAAAAAAATGTTAATTTAGCAAACAATGACAAGAGACTCAAGAAACAGACGGACCACACTTTGAAGGGGAGTATATTTTATTCTTTGGACAGTGTTGCACTAGTTTTGAGGTTGAAGAACAAAGCAAGCAACCCTTAAAAAACCTCTACTCATTGATCAGATGATTTCACAGAGATAAACCATCCTCATATGCAACAATCAATGTCTCACTCCTCGCTTGCTGTATTATTATTTTTTGTCAGTTTCATTGACATTTATACAAACACCTGTAGACTAAACAATCTACATTTCAGACATTAAAATCAACATTTGACCTGGATTAACTTAACTCTTCATAGATCCAAATACAAAATGAAAATAATCTTCAATATTTTTGTAATATAATTTCCACTGAAATAACGCTCCCTCACTGGCCAGCAGAAGTCAGGCTCATTTAACAGTTAAATAAGAAAATAAATACATAATTTAAGTAAAAATAAACTTTGTGGCATAGATTGTCTCCTATATAATGTTCTCTACCATACTTCATATTTGTTTTTCATCTATTCTAGCCACATCATTACATAACAATAACGTTCTGTAGAATATTTTTTTCATAAACATTTCACAACAGATAATCACTGGTCAGGGCTGCAATGCTGATCATACTTATCTAAATGACCTAAATTAGGACATGGTTCATACAATCGTAATCTTTTTTTTAAATGTTACTCTAAACAAAAGGTCCAGAAGATTTTCCCATTTCAAAATCAAGAAAATACATGAATGCACCATGAAATGATTCAAACAATTTAAGATTTAAGAAAACAACTATCCTGATTTTTCTTTTCCTAACACTTACACTGATGTTCATTTTTTTTATACTGTCCTTAACATGTTTTTCTGACAATTGTCACAGCCACGATTATAACAAAGAGGAGTCAAAAACAGCACTTTACGGCACAAAAATCACAGTACCGGAATGTACAGTATGTCCAGCAGCAAACCATGCAAACACAGTCACACCCCACTCACTAGCTTCACACGCATACCTCCAACATCCAAAACACACACACACACACTTCCATAAAAACACATACACACAAAATCTGATTACAGACATACACACTGAGGTCACAGCTACAACAGTATACACTGTTCTACGCCAACAGCCCAAAAGTACAAAGTGTCTAAGATACAAATAAAAAGGTCACACGGTAATACGGCCACGCAACTAATGTGTCTATTGTTGCTGTCAGCTAATCACCAGGATCCAGGATGTGAGCTAGAGAGAAAAGTAAATTATTAGTTTGGAGCATTTAATTTATTTGAAATATCACATGACAGTGGAACATGTTCCTTTGTATCATACTACTTACAGTACGATACAAAACCCTGTAGTAGCCCTACATGGTAGAGTTCATGCTCACATTTGTCGGAGATATCCAAATTGAAAATTGAGTCTTTGATTGCTTCCATGTTGAAAACATCATGCCAATTTTTTTTAATACATATTCAAAAGGAAATCAACACTAAGTATGTGATTTTGGTGGTGTCTGTAAACTTGTTTAAAAAAGTAAGTCAACCTCTCTGCTGCTGTGGCCTTTGATGAGGCCCATTAACTCATAGAGGTATGTGCGTAAAAAGCAATACATGAGTCAGATGTTGCTGTAGTTTTCACTGGAGCTGGCAAATAATTCATCAATTGGTTCTGACAAGACAGCTTTGCTGTGTCAGGTGAAAGCAAGCTTCCCATACCCATCACATCCCAATACACCGATGTGGCGATCCACTAAAAGGCCTTTACGCTCACATTCACTCTCTAAGCTGACGGGGGATTTGCTGCTGCCATGGCTGGTGGCCAAGCCCGCTGAACTCTGGTCTCTACCTACGTTAGCTCCGTTCAGTTTTTTATATACCCCAGAGGAACTTCTATCCCACCGGTGGATCATTTGAAATGCTCCCTGTGCTTCTGGATATATCCTGCAGAATTTCCAAAATAGTGAATACAAACAAGAGTCAAACTGCACGCCCATTTGCAGATTTACAGAAACCAGTAATGAGATTGATTGTTGATAGAGCTAGAACGTGATGCTTTCAACGGAATAAAAAGCATGTTGCCCTGTCGTGATAGTCCTTTAGGTTTGAGCAGATTTGTTTCAAAGAGACGTGTCCCCCAACTAAAGTAAACTGAGTGCCAAGTCTGCTGACACGACTGCTAGGTAAGTGCAGAATTTCAAACCACTACTGGAATATAGGGAAGATGGTTTCAAAAAGTATGACATTATCTCTCTTATATTCTACATGACCATAACTCCTTGAGTATTTCCTAATGAAAGGTGTCAGCTCCCTGTACTGTCCACACCTGAGAACGGACAAAGATAGAAGAAACAGGACAAAGTGAGAGGTTCACAAATAAAAAAATAAACATATAATATGTGCACAGCTTAATAAAAGAACGCAAGGCAAAGTGATCATTCTGGACAAGCCAGATGGCTGTTCCTGACAAGGATGGCATCAGAGACTGTACATTTTCGTTACAGAAAACATACGGTGTAGTGGATGTATCAAATAAAAGACAACAGTTGGTTATGTGACCTGTGACAACAGCAGGACTAAGTGGTGCATCACACTCCTGAATCATCTGTGGTTTTGGTTGCATCCCCAGGAGCGGACGCCAGGCTGCTGCTGCCCTCTGCTGGATGTCCTGCAGACTCACACCCAGCTGTGGCGCTGGACTGGGGACCATCAGTGATGTTTTGCTCTTTCACTTTGACCTGTGCAGGACTGCCAGAGCGGCTTTGACTGCGGCTGCGGCTGTGGGTGCCGCTGCGAGCCCGGCGGTGTTTGCCCTTGCGTGGACTGGGACTGCGGGACCTCGTCTTCGACAGGACCATAGTGCCTTCATCTTCTGAGCTAAAGTCAGAGCTGTCTGAAGAAGTCATGCCAAGGCCTGACGTGGGAAGCTGGATCTGCGGACAGATGAAAAAGTAGAGGATAAGCTGGTGAAGGAGGGGATACAATATGGAGAAAGAACAGCTAAATGTCAGTGGTAGGAATGAAAAAAGTGTAAAGATGCAAATAGGAACATCAGAAATCATAGCATACAACAGATTTAACGTCACCCTCGAAAAGAAAATGTATTAGTGAGTTATGATTACCTGAAATGGCTCTGTTACACCCACAATGGTGTTCATGTTGTTGCTATAGTAACCCAAGATAAAGTCCCCTGAGCCTTTGGGCAATTCCTCCTCGGTAAAGGTTACCTGGAAAACGGTTTGTTCAACATTAATTGAATGTGCAATAAAAGTATCTGAAGAGCATTCAGCACACATCCAGGTTACCTGCTGTTCCTGTCGTTGGAAATCGGCTTCCTCTTGCTTGGCCCACACATATCCCACATAGTCCTTGTGGTGTTTGAAACCCACCTATTGGGACAGCAGCAAAATTACTGAAATGAACTACATGGTTCAAATTTGCAATACACAGAAGCATTTGATATGTAACGCAGTAACACTTATACGATAGAGGTCACCTTGTAAAGTCCAATCCAGTCCCAGGAGCTGCGCGAGTAGTTGGGTGCCAGTTTGAATGTTGTTGTGGCATCAGCAATGCTATTCCACTCGTCATCCACTATGAGTGTGACCAAGGGAATGTCCACCTTGTAAGGGAACTGCAAAGAGCAGTTATCATAAACATTAACACAGTGCAAATATTTAGCTGGTTTTCCAAAATGACAATGAGGGCTTGATATCGAACCTCGGTACTTCTGTGTACCGACCACATGGCGTCCACATCATCGATTATCAAAACCAGTACTGAAGTATGGAAAGTTGGCATTGAAATGTATGGTCATATTGTTCATTTTATGCACATATTCCTATGGAGCCCCTGAAGGGACATGGGCTAAAAAAAAAAGTGATGTTTCTGGTGCACACAAGAAAAAAAAACCTTTTCTTTATTGTCCTGTTTAGTTGAGCCACACTAAAAGGACTACATAGTCCACCAGTGATGATTTCATAAAGAGGAGGCTATGGTAGGATCCAAACAAGGAAGCTGTCACATTTGAAAATGAATTACAGTCGGACTCGCTGTTATTAAAGAACACGACATAACCCGTTCTCCTTACATTTTGTGTACATCCACCTATACCCATGGAGTTGGCCAGATGTTTGTGCTTGTTCGAAACAGTTTATGAGACTTCAAAATAAGTTTGTAAGATGACGTTCAGAGGCAATGTAAAGACTTTACAATGTCTTTATAAAGAGGGCCAAGTTCAAAATATAGCACAACTAACTCCTGAACTGTCACTGTCAATTCCAGATTGAAACATAACAAGCCAAGATGGCTCCAGTATGCTAAATGATATGCTCCTGGCCGTTCTTGTGCGCACCAGAAAGTTTACTTTTATTCATTTTTTCCCCATGTCTCCTAGGGGCTCAGTATATTCTCTATTAATTTTCTGATATAAATCATACCTTTGCTAAGTTCAGCTCTTAAAACGTTATTATAATGATATTGTTTTGATATTGGAACAGAAACTAAGTATAATATTATCACATTAGCGCTAACATTAGTTTTCAAAGATGCAAGTCCTCATAATGATTGATATGTCAAAGTTGTGTTTGGGTTTGTCTCACCTGCAAAGTAAAGATGGAAGAGACTGGTTTGTGGTCGCTGACGGTGAATTCCATGTGACTTCTGTAGCAGTGTTGCATCACTTTGGTCCCACTGGTCAATCCTGAAATGGAGCAACGCTTCCCTTCGCTTAGTGCGGCACCGGCAGGTGCAGCGGCTCTCAGACGCCACAGGATCCGATCGGTCCAAGCTGGTTTACGTTTCTTTCCACTGGGATGAGGACAGAAAGATGGAGACGTTGGAAGAGAAAGAAATTCCCAAAATGCCATTTCATTTAAAATAAACGAATAAAGATTAAAATAAAGAGAGGCCCTTTCACTGTCCCTGGGCAAGCGAGAGCCTTTCAGAGAGGGGAATAAAGTATGCTGAGCTAGGCACTGAGATATCTGGCCTAGAATTCATAACAGCACCCCTGGCAACACCAACCTTGTGTCATATGTATTTGTTCCGACATCAAACTTGTAGGTAGGAGGGAATTTCAGCGGTCCCTCGTGAAATCCCTCTAACACCGTCTCACTGTCTTTGGCCATGTTCAGCTGTAAAGATAACAATTAATATCACTATGATATAGAATTGACTAATGTTTCTCTTCTGCCCTCTTGTGCATATACCTACACAGTGCATGGTCCGCCAGATGAGAGAAGAAATATTGTTCACAATTATTCTGACCTAAAAAAATATATAAAAAATCTTACCTGATCCTTTTCCCACAGCAAGGGGAATCTGTTGTTATCAATGGATGATTTTACCACTTGCATATCCAGGTCATTAATGCGGAAATTGAGATCTCCCAACCAGAACACCACACTGTAGAAAAAGAACAGTCATTTCATGTAGTATTTTTGCAATGCAGATTTTGACAATGAATATGGAGAAAATAAGTCTCACAGTTATACAAGAGTGGAAAGATTCGCTCACATATTTTTCTGCTTATCAAACAGAAAAAGGTAAACTAAACGTGTGCTGTGCTGCGTGTGCATGTGTTTATAACTGCTGACTTACTCATGGTCAAGAACCCCAGTGGCAGCCTGGCCCTCAAACTGCTGCTGCTGCAGGATGCTCTCAAAGTCCTCCATGCGCTGCTCTGAGTTCTCCATGTGAGCCGGCAGGTGGCAGTTAAGGAAGCAGATGGTGTGACCGAACACTGACATGCGGGCGCTCACTCCACCTTTATTCCCCTGTACCACAGACCAGCAGAGGCAGACGGTTGGATATTATGAAAGCAAGGCAGACACACACTGCTGTGGGGAGGGGAAAAGGTATTTGTACGAGTCTATTCAACATTTCCCCCGCAGCAGTATTAAATGGATGAATAAAGAATGAATGCATACAATATAGCAAGTGGTGGAGAGAGTCAGAAGTATGTCAGGTTTCACTCTATTGACTGGTGTGTTTCTGCCACAGACAGAAGGTTTTTCTCATTAAGGATTAATCAATATTTAATGCTAACAGGGAAGTGAACAGAGGGGGGGGGGGGGGGGGGGGGGGAGTCTGTGGATTTCTTCCCACTCTTCTCACGACTGCAGTGACCCACTAAAAGAGATAAGAGACACTACAAGTGTCACTACAAGTGTAAAGTTTCTATACGAACGCAGAATTTCACTTAAAACATAGAACAGAACTTTTCAGAAATCCCCCATTGTGATCTTATTTTCCATCTAACATCGTGTCAGTGTAACATGTGGCAATAAACCTCTTTTTGACCTTTTTCCAACAGAACTCCTACAGATCCTATGTATATTTATCTAATTTTCATACTAGTTAAAACATGACTGAATATGAGAATCTCCCAAGTCTGTAGTTTGCCCCTGGTTCATTTTTGTTATGCTTGACTTTCCAAGCATGAATAACCGCTTGCTGTGAGATGCCAAAATCTATCTCTTTCTCATAAAACTAGATGAAACATCATTTGAATGAGAAGATCTTATCTTTACGTCACCTGTTTACAAATCGCGCAGAAGTAGCGTATAAAACTGTATTGGAAAATGTGTGTCTCTCAGATCTCCATCAGGTTGTCCACTGACAGCCATGCAACTGCAAACCTAGTCACTCATCGCAGAGATGTGCAACAAAGCTTCCAAGTGTGAAGCTTCCATAACACACTGCTGATCACAGAGTGGTGTCAGGAGCCGTCTCACCCAGTAACCCCCCAGGCCAGTGCGGGTGGTCTCAGTCTGGACTCCGCGGAGGAAGGGCAGATGGAAATACTTGGCAAAGATTAACAGTAGCAATCCTTGCATCCGCTGGGAGGTCACCTGAGACAGGTAGGGATCAACAGAAAAGAGGAAAAAGATAAGATGACATGAATAGGCAAAACAGTGAGTTATGAGGAGGCACTTTACATAATTCTGAAAAGAGAATGGCTCTACTTTTTGGCTTGCGATAAAATTTAAATAAACAAATTCTCTGCGTCTGGCTTTGCTGTGTCCATTTCTGCTGCTTGGCTTCACTTTCTCTTCCCCTCCTCTTGCAATCTTCATCCTTCTACCCCCTAACATGTCATTCTGCCCTGTGGCCCTGGTCTCCCACTACTTCACACGAACCAGTGCACATCAGAGAGGCCATAGCCTGTGGTCCACCCTCACAGTGGAAACAAACCACTCTGTAGGGGAAACGGGATGTTCACACTCAGACTTTTCCCTTTCTGCAAGGCCTCCGCCATCATGCTTCTTTTTATGCTACACAACAAGATGTACATTTTGACAACTGTATGACAAAACAGTGTGGATTTTTTTGTGCTTCACAAGAGGGCAAGGGATATTGTTGAGTGGAGAAAGACAAGGTATTTGCACGCTGTGCCAAGCCCCTCACCAGATATATATGCCCATCCCTCCCTCTCCCTACTGGTCCACACATCCCAACCCCCAACCATGGGGCCGAAGAAGCACGATAACACCCAGCCTGGAATGTCCTGAGGGCAGTAATGGAGGCACACATCTCCACGTGACATTAGACCCTCTTGCTTGTGTACCAAATTGGTATTTAAACGACTCTGTTGCATAATAGATTCTACTGAACCGTAAAGTGGACCGACTACATTTGTGGTACGTGTGCGGACGCAATTTGTGTCTGTGTGTGTCGAGAAAGTACCTTTGCCTACGTGTACTATGGTTGAAAAGCATTTCTTATCAACATCAGTGAACACGGGAAGAGCTCCTGAAGGCTGCCAAGCTACATTGTGACTCAGAGCAGAAAAGACATTTAAGGCCCAGACAAGTGCGTGTGTGCGCGTGTGTGTGTGTGTGTGTGTGTGTGTGTGTGTGTGCGTGTGTGTGTGTGTGTGTGTGAGTGAGTGAGTGAGTGAGTGTGTGAGTGAGTGAGTGAGTGAGAGAGAGAGAATGAGAGCATGTGTCCAGCAGTTCATGTTTGACCTTGAAGCAAACACAACTGAGGAAATAAACTGTGAGTAACAAGTGGGATGTTTCCAAGGCAGCCAGGGAGTTGAGAAGGAGTTCAGTGCAAAAATTCTAATTAAGTCTAATTCATTCTAGTCTCTAATATTGACAACCACAGAAACATCAACATATACCCCACCTTTCATAACAAGTATGTGTGTTAGATACAATTTAGTGGATTTTTTTACCGCTAACTTAATTGATTTATTGATATACAGTTTGTACTTAACCAGTGAGACTTTTTTATTAAATACTGTGTTTTGGGTGTTTTTTCAGATCCTTGACCTGTTATGTTAGGATCTAACCCAAACATTAATCGTTCATGTACGAAAACTATTACATATTACAGCCTAGAAATATCTAAAATGCATGTTTAGCTGCTTCAGAGTGCAAAAGAAAAAAAAGGTCAATCCAATAAACAACACTGCAAATAAAATGTCATGCTGCAAATTAATTCAGTAGTGAGCAATGGTGCGGTTTACAAATTAGGGCCAGGAAAACAACTCCCTTTGCTAATTTGTGCATCTAGATTGTAGCACAAACTGACACGATGGCGACAATCAGCAAATGTTTGGTGATTAGCCACAAAATGTGTCTTGTTGGCTCAGTGTTCCTGTAGTGAAAAGCCGATTTGAACAAGCTTCCTTGTGCTCAGTTGCCGCAGTTACAGAATGAACCTGACCAAGAGTCTTAGTGAGCAGACTATCTGCCAACAGAAAGAACAAATGCTGTGTCTGTCCACCGTATCATGACCAGACAGATTCTTACTGACACCAACATGCTTGTGTTTATAACACGTGTTTATGTTCATGTACTTGAGAGCTTGACACGTCTCTAACAATCACATTCCCCAACCTGCTCACTGCATTAATATCCACATTAAATAAACAAAAAGGTCACATTGAGAGGATTTTAACAAGACTTCAACTCGCGTGGCAGACCGTGAGAGGGCCTGGGGACGGCATCAGTCTCACTGTCAGAGGACCCATCAACACTGACAACATCGTGATCCAAAAATAAAACAGCACGCTGGGAGACATTTGTCTAGCTCTTTCAGCTCGACAGCTGATTCACGCTCTCCAGCTCACCATGTCAACAGAGCCAAGCATCGTTTCACATGCGGCAGGAATGAACAGCAACCAGGTAGGTGCCCTTGAAAACGGAAAATATGGAAAATACCGAAACACCACATGGTTCTCAAGATAATGAACATTTTGCTGTGGCATGCTTTCAATGTCTTATTTGATATACAGTGTGATATATTAAAGTATTTGCTGCATCCCATTCAATATGTGCCTTAAATAATTCTGGATTACTTGTTATATTAACATTATTAGGCATTAGGGTATAGAAAGATGTAGAAAAAGGGCGCAGGTCTGCAGGCTTTAACACACACAGAGGGAGACCAAGAGATAGTGGGTGCTTTGCTTGACTTTGCATTATTAAGTTGGCAGCAAAAGACACTGACATTACACGCCTGTTATAAATTATCTCCCCATCCGTTGCTCAGGGAACAAAATGAGCCGAAACGGCAGCAGGAACGAATCTAAACTGTTTAGCATTTTATCATGAGAGTGTGCATATGTGTTTATAATAAGACCCATTACTGACCAGCACATAACCAAAGGGGCTGAGTCTCTCCATGCAGACCTCGCTCCACTGGTCCGTGAAGAGGACATCTTTCAGCCTTTTGTTAATCATAGAGTTCACTTCCTGCAGCCTTGAAGAAAAAATGACACACAACAAGGCACAAGGGTCAACAGCAGACACAGACGTAAGAGGGGCCGACGAGAGGAGCTCTGATAATATATGGGCGGGTTAATTAATAAAAGAGAATTGTTGCCATCAGGAGGGAGAAACATTCACGGCAGGGCCGGACTGCTCATTAGTGATAATGTCGGCAGCGTAAATGTGGGGGAAGTGAGATCAAATGGACACAAACCTTTTCTGTGGAAGAAACTGGATGACAACTGCACCACAAAAAACACTCACCCGATGATGTACATGTCTGTGTTTCCGTCACCCACATTCAGCCCCAGCAAGGCAGTGATGTCATCGGGTGGCGTGGCCGAACCCACGTTCCAAGTGATGATGTGCACCCTGTTGGAAAAACAGTGTTACGTAAAATCTCTCATCTCAACAGTCATCTCCTACACACCTCTGTGTCATCACCTACAGACTTAGTGAGACAGCATGACTCTTGAATTAATATATTCTGGAGAGATGACAGTGACAGACTCTAGTGTATTTGTCTATTCAACACATTTACACATTGATGTACCACACACAATTACCTATGTAATTATAAATCTTATATAAAGTATGAGAAAATATCCCCTGACTTGCAGGGTCATTGTTAAAAATTCAGAAGCATGAGCCTCATTTAGATTTGCAAGTTTTCTTGTTTAGTAAAATGACCAAAAATGTCAATCAATTTCATTACGACCAACTGTGTTTTCTGTGCTGGGACCCTTACTTTGAAATATGTTCCTTAAAAACCATCTACATGTTATGACACAATATTGTAATGTGCCTGTATTATTCATATCTTCATATTTTTTCAATAGCTCATTTAACCATACAGGGTTATATGCTGTTGCAAAGACATTATAATAATATTTTTGGCAAAGAATTGTGTTGAAGGTCACAGACTTATCTCTGTCTCAGTTCTGAACCAGAATAAGACACAGAAATACATATTATGCTGGAAAAGTAAAGGTTACATTTTACCTATTTTATTTTATAAGCCGTATAAAAACATTTAATAAATAATTTAACATTCATAAATCGTTTATAACAGTTGTTAACAACTGTGAGGGCTTTTTAAATGTCTATTGACATACAGTGTTTGGCAATAATTGTCATTTCTGCTTGAAGACGTATTTTATATTAGTACAACTGGGTTTTAATACGCTTATATCTTTATAAGCTTATACGCTTATATCTTTATTAATAAATCATATTATAGAGTGTTTTAAATCATTTATTACGTGTTTGCATTCTGCTGATGAACTCTAAATAGGGGGACTTGAAGTAAAGTGTTACCACAGTCAAGGACATAAATGATTCCTTCACAGAAACAAATAACCGTGCTACATCCTTGCAATAATCATGCAGCCATGCAGTGGTGCAATATATGTATAAATAAAAGCTACGTGTGCCAAGGCTAATCTTTCTCAGCTCTATGGCGATGAGGCGCACAGTGAGACACGCTGAGACATGAATGTCACACACACATCAGGGCACTTGCCTGAAGTCTTCCACAGTCTGGGCCTGAGTGTCGGCTGTCCCTGCTACAGAGAGGGCTCTCTGTGCATGAGGGTTCAGGCGAGGAGTGTCGGGCCTACTCGTGGGTGGGTGGGGGACTGAGACAGCTCGAACAGGGTGGTGTCCTGGACCTTTCGGGCCGGCCCTAATGCCGTGACCAGTGCGCTGTCCAAATGGTTTGCCTACTGCCGGGCGTGAGGGTTTGGGACGACTCGCCCCAGCGCCATCGGGAGTGCTCTCATCCTGCTTCGCCTCTGGAGCTGGTACGGCTTTGGGCTCGGCTTGAGGTTCAGAGATGTCAACAGAGCCCTCCACTCTGGCACTTCTCTGGGGCCGCCGAGGCCTGGCGGGCGCTGGAGGCTGGCCGGTCGAGGGATCATTGGATGGAGCCGTTGCATTTGATGCTGGAGCTGGAGTTGTTGTTAAAGCTTCTGCTTTTGGGTTTTCTTCTTGTGTCTCACTCTTATATTGGTCCATTTCTTAAGATTTCTGTGACAAAGAAAAAAACTTGTTGGAATGGTTCCACTTGCACATTATTTTTGCATTTTAGGATTGTTACATTTATGTGTAACATCAGAATTATATGGCGGGATTCACAGTCTCTGAGGCCATAAGATGATGGTATGTTGTGATAAGGAAAACAAATCTATAAAAGGGCACGGTGAGGATTTCTACCACTGGAACACTGAACTGCAAAACATGCAGCCTCTGTCACAGGAAAACTGAGTGAGTCAGGCTCCGACCATCATGACTGTTCAATTACCTGTCTTCTCATGGCCTTTAAAAACAGATGAATACAGCTGCATGTACTGACAGGAGAGACGACGTTTGAAGAGACACATACAAACAACTGCAAGAGAGCAGGAAGCGACAAGAGCACACAGATTCTCCTACTGTCCTAACCTCCGAGAGCTTTTGAATGGAGATTCCTCATCTTTCTGATCAGGGCACAGCCGAGGCTAGAGGATGTTAAAAGGATTTTGCTTGCAGTCTCACACTGAAGACAAATGCTGACAACCTACAGTATAATGTCTGCGCTGCAAATTATGTTGTGAGTTGCAATTTCCGATTGCGTCCATCGACAAAGACGGAAATCGGCCAAATAGAGACATTTGTAGAGAGAAACAGTCACTCTGTGGTTATCAGGTGCAAAAGCTGCATCTTTTTTACCAAATAATTTCCATGCATACATTGTACCTCCTAGAGCTTTTGAATGGAGAATTGGGGGGAAAAAATTGCCTGGACACAGTTTATTATATCCTGTAGTCGCCGGGCAGTCCTCCAGTAACCAGGGAGATGCTCAGTCGGTTCCTATCAGCTCAGAGCACCTGGCGTACACTGACATGAAGAACCGCTGCACAGTCCAGAACAGCTGAAGTCAACAGCACAGAACACACAACAGAGTGTGAGCAGCAGAGAGATCAGACGGACCCGGGGATCAGCGGAGGAGGACAGAGGTGAAGGAGGAATAAAAGCCAATTGATTCAAGTAACAATCCATTAAGCAAATTTGTGAATAAATGTCCGACATGCTTTACTCTATTACTGACTGATCAAACGACAGCAGTTAAAATGCATCTTGATCCTTTAAAGAGCTGATTTGGGCACAAAGCTACGGCAGCCTGACCAGCGGGAGAAGGGACCAAAGACGTCAGTGTCAATCAACCCATCTCAAACACATTTTCTTCATGGAAATTTATTACAGTGAAGACCCAAGGTTTTCCATTTTGGGGCCGAGGAAACAATGGAGCTCTCTCATTATTTTTTTCACATGACCTTGAAGCGACGGAGGCCACGACTTTCATGCAGAGAGGAGAGCTGCCTCTGTGCTCCACATGTGCCCAGAAACACGCTCGTACCCTGGTGCCTCTCTGGGCATAATGTATTCCTGTGGTCCATTTTAGTGATAGTGTGTGTGTGTGTGTGTGTGTGTGTGTGTGTGTGTGTGTGTGTGTGTGTGTGTGTGTGTGTGTGTGTGTGTGTGTGTGTGTGTGTGTGCGTGTATGTTTGTATGTGTATGTGAACTGGGGTTTGGTCATACGTTGGGATTGGGTTGGTGCAGAATGAGCAGAGAGGGAGCCGAGCGAGACGGCCTATTCAGTGACAACACTCTGTTTGCAGAATGTCTCGAAATTGATCCTCTCACACTTCCCTCTGGCACTTTCTATTTTTCCGAGCTTTAATCCCTCTTCTCTGTGTCTCTCTCTCTCTCGCTCATCGTCCCATTTCTCTAATCCTTCTTCTCTCCCTATCTTCTCCCAGACTCTGTTGTTCCATCCTATCCACCTTCA
This sequence comes from Scophthalmus maximus, assembly GCF_022379125.1. NCBI lineage: Eukaryota > Metazoa > Chordata > Actinopteri > Pleuronectiformes > Scophthalmidae > Scophthalmus > Scophthalmus maximus. The sequence continues at coordinate 12,546,778 of NC_061533.1, read as the reverse complement.
CTGCATTGCCAATGAATTGCTCATCCCTTCAGTTTAGTTTTTACCCATCCTACAATTTTCCTTTGACATTCAGCTGATTAATAATCATGTCTGTCTTTTCCTCCCTTATTCCCACTGCACTCTGAGGTGACTCTCCGCCAACGACATGCTCTGTAGTGTTTCATTCAGCCAACCGCCTCACGGTAACTATCAGTGACGTCAACCTGGATCATAATCAGTGGTAATGTGCTGCCTCTGTGCTCATGGAACACGGAGAAAAAACAGTCCATGAATGAGAGAAATAGCTTGGTACAGTTTGTAGTACTTCATTACACATGAAGAGGCCTTTCTGTTTGTGGTTAGGAAAACACCTTTTGCATTCCAAAATCTAAGAAAAGTGCAGTTAATTTTTCTAACACAATTTTTGTTTCATATTCTGTATAAATGACTGAGTCAGAACCAAAGGTTTGCCTTTCCGGGAATAATCAGGACAGACTACCACTTCTTATTCCGCTCACGTTCGCAGAGGACTGAGTGGAATGATTTGATAATAACTAATGTGTCATAGTGTTTACATGCTCCCTCTTGAGGGGTGAGAGCTGAGAGAGCCGGGGGCGATGTAGTTTAACCCAGAAGGAGGCTGTAGCCAAGCTTCTTGTCTCTGCTGATGAACACGTTCGAAAACACAGATAATTTAGTCAGAATGTGTCAGAAGTCATATTCTATGTCTTTCCTCTTTGGGGATAACAAGGACCCTGTTGATACAGTGTTTCCAGCCATAATGTTGATACAATTCGGTTCACATCTTCAGGGTTTCATGTTGAACATCGACGTCCAAGGCCTCCAGGGCCACACGCCCCTGTGACAGGGAGACTAATGATGACCCGGACAGAAACGACACCGGCAGCTGCTGCCACAGCTGTGAATGCCTCATCCAGGTCCGAGCCCCACTGACAGTCTCCCCTGTATCCAGAGGGCCTCATCTTTCTGATCAGGGCACAGCCGAGGCTAGAGAATATTAAAAGGATTTTGCTTGCAGTCTTACACTGAAGACACGTGGTGACAACCTACAGTATAATGTCTGCACTGCAAAATTATGTTGTGAGTTGCAATTTCCGATTGTGTCCATCGACAAAGACGGAAATCAGCCTAATAGAGACATTTGTAGAGAGAAACCGTCAGTCTGTGGTTATCAGGTGCAAAAGCTGCATCTATTTTGCCAAATAATTTTCATGCATACATTGTACAATGTAATGTGATGAGGATAAACATTTTCAGTCTAGTGTCATTGGTCTGTTAGGAAACCTGGCCATGAAATCAAATAAAAAAAACTCATTGGGGATGATAAACATGAACCCTCAGTGGCACATGGAGTCAGGCCCAGTGCATGTGTACAGTAGACAGACATAAAACACAACACAATAGGGAAGTCAGTCGATTGCCCACATGTTCATTCCTGCCCAGTTACTGGTTTTCAGCTAAAAATAAAAACTTAAGAAATACGTGCCATTTGCCACAGACGTGCCAAAAGTTGCAACAGCAGTAGTCGTTGCATTTCCAGTAACGACTGAGAAAACCTGTTAGGGGAGCGAACGTCAGAGTTATTGGGACTTAAATTTATAAAAAAGTTGAATAATAATTAAAATGATTTGTTTTAGAATCCCATGTGGATACTTGTGCAGTGCTAATTCTTGTCTCAGTGCATGTATTACATTAGAATTATTACATACATTATTATACACCGCATTGTTGCATGAGCAGAAAATATGACTGCCATCTGGATACTGCCAAGCACTGTAATGTATGGCACTGTAAGAGTGAAGCAAATATGTATTATGTTACAATCTGTTAGAATTTAGCACATTTATAGCATGACATAGACTGCCTCCAACCCAACATTTAAGTGCAGCTATGCCTCACAACCAAGAGAAGGCTTATTTAAAGGATGTGCCCTTTGATATCTGACACGGCCTGTTGTGTAAACAGTAGAATATAGGTTTCTACGATGTACACTTTGGCCCATGGTACATGCTCATATTAATGTACTGTGACAGCAATGACCGGTGTCTCAGCTGAAAGAGGACAGCAGCAGATACAGTACATGGCCTAATTACACTCCCGCTTCAAGGACAATGTTCTTTTTCTGGCCGGAAAAGGAGGATGAAGGTCGTTTAAAACCAGTGTTTTGTCATCAGATATGATCTCAGCAACACGGGTGCACACAGTGTGTGTGTGTGTGTGTGTGTGTGTGTGTGTGTGTGTGTGTGTGTGTTAGAGGTGAAGGAGAAAAACATCATAGGCAGTGTGGTTGCACACATATCTAATGTGCGTCTGCATAATAAACGAATCATCAGCATGATGAATAGCACAAATAAATAGTGTAACACGCAGCCATGTCCACTGGGTCCACTGCCCCTTCTCGTGCAGACCCATCCACAGCGCGAGGAATGTGTCTACAGCTGCTGTAGGGTGAAACAAAAAGTAAACACCAATATCTGTCCTAGTGACACAGACTGACACATGCCCCCCATGGGGTTTCAAAGCGCGGCCACGACGCATGCGTGCAGCTGATGAACAGCTCTCACCTTTACCTCGCTGTGGTTCGTCGGTGCGCGGAGGACTTCAGCAGCTGCAGGGTGTCGGGCGGACCGTGTCTGCAGAGGTCCGGATCCTCGGTGAGAGATTCACTAAATAACGCGCTGAACGTCCCCTTCCAGTCGCCTCCCTGCAGAAACCATCGGTATCCCAGCGCCTTCCTCCTTCCTTCCTTCCTCCGCGGGGAGATGGCAGAGAGGAGCAGCAGCGACGCTGGCGACGGAATTGCCAGGCAGCAGGTTACATCTCTCGGAAACACACTCACTCACACACACACACACACACACACACACACGTTTAGGTTTAAAGACACAGGCTGCTGCAGCTCCCGCGCGCCTCTGTCCTGCGCTTCCCTCCGTGCCCTTCAAAATAAACGACGCGTCCGGGAGCGCTTCCGTAAACGCGCAGCCACTGAGAGCCGGCGATGATAGTGTGTGTGTATGTGTGTGTGTGTGTGTGTGAGATCAAAGCCAAGTGGAGCTCTGAAGATCATAGAACTAAAGCAGGTAGACAAGCACACACACACAGACGCGGCTGCCATTCCGCGGGCTGAAAGGACAACTCATTCTCCGTGACACTTGTTTCCACGATCCCCAAACTATTCGTCTTCATCAGCGTGTGAGATCAAATCCAACTGTGTGGATTTAAAAGGGAGCAGCCGTTCTATGTAGTTTAAGGATATGAGGAAGCACGACTGCCCCCCGGTGGTCGGTGTGGTGAAGTACAACGGTGAGGGTTGAGTGGCCTCATGCCAATTACCCCTGGATCCTTTTTTAAAGGGGCAGTAAGTTACATCTACAGCTACACAATTACATCTACATTGTTTTTTTGTTTTTTGCCTTTGTAAGCCTAGGGGTTCATTGGAAATATTTAATATAGCTGATTATAGTTGATAATTGTTACTCAATACATTATAGTATTTTTAGTTCATGTATTAATGTCTACAGAAAGACTTGACTCGTGTGTTTACTCATTTATAATCCGTTAAAACCTGTTTGTTGTTTGACACCACTTTTTTTCTTTTCTGGGGAGATAAAACACCAAAGCATGGGAATAGACAACACCTGCAGCTGAGGGCGCCTCACCAGTCTCCATGACCCCTTCAATGTCTGTGGCCTTTATAAAATTAATGAGACAAAACTGTATCCTAGCGTGTGTGTGTGTGTGTGTGTGTGTGTGTGTTGACGTCAATATAATATAAATTAATAAAATAAAAATTTGAATATGATCAACTTGGTCATAGCCTGCCTCAGGGTTAAAGACAATACTCTACATGTATTTTGAGAACTGCATTTCAATTTAGCTCAGATCCCCATGTTTTCTGATTAACACCAGGGTTTAGTCAGATTACGTTAATAATTACAGATAAATTGCTATGTGATTTGTTTCAGTTACTGGGGGTTTTGTTTTGGATTACTTCAAAATAAAACATTGAGAATATTGCGACATTAAACTTACAAAATGGATCCAGCCACAAAAATTTAATTTACAGAAATACTCTCTTGGAACACCCCAAAATCTAAAGCATTTTGTATACTCAGCATCCAGTGACTATAATTGTATCAGTATTGTACATTGATAAAAGTATATTACATTATTTCTAATGTAATCTGGACTGGTTACATGCATATTTTTGTATATGATTACATAACCCCGTCTGCATAATCAGTGCACTGTCCACCCTTGTTTACCAGAATGTGTGTCTCACCCTCAAATCCAATTTAGCACATCATCCATTATATGTCGCGACTCACAATTATGAAAAGTCTTCGAATGAAATCTTGATTACAGAAGATGACAGTTGTTTCTGCTTGCAGGAGAGAATACGTAGGCAACATGTCGGCTTGTTTTATGATTTAATAGAGCACTATCTTTTTATAATCTCTTTCATTCAGGAGGATTAACCATCAATTGCTCATCACATCTAAGGGATTCATTGTACTATCTTGACGGGGATGTCGCAGGTGACCAATGAGCGCTCCTCTCCACGCCTCTTTCTCCGCTGGGGGAAATATTTGACGTGGCAGAAGGATCCGGACGTGACATAGCTGCGCATCAGCTCTCCTCCTCTCCTCCTCTCCTCGGCGCAGTTGCCCACAAGCATCTGCAGGTTCCGGTCCCGAACGAGAGCAAGTCCTGGTCCGCGACCTGAGCCGCGGTCCGACGATGTGGCTGATCGCGTTGGCCGCTTTGCTCCACTGCGCCTCGGCCCATGATGTGGATCTGAAGGGAGTGGACGGGCTGGCGAAGGCCAGGGTGGAGGTACAGTACACCGAGGCTTCTTCGTGCATGGAAGCAGGCTGGGATATAGTCACGGTGACACAGGGCCAAGGCTTAAGTTTCTGAATTAAAATGTGTCTAAGTCTGTGGATGGATGCGCCTTTTTCCGCTCTCAACTGTCCCTGTTGGGCGCATGCGCGAGTGAGTCTTCTGGATGTGCGGTGACCTGAGTGGTTGTCCACCTGTCGACTGTGTAGACCTGTCGACTGTGTAGACTGTCATTCGCATTTTAACCATATTATCTCCTGTGATTTGGCTGGATGTTTTGGACGGTGGGAATGGGGTTCAGGGGGTTGGAGTCTAGCACAGAAGTTTCAGAAACTCCATCCATCTTTTTTTGTGAGAAACCATGCAGCTTTGCCCCCAGGGTGTCATCCAATCACCAACTTGCCAGCATCACTGAAGAAAAGGCGCTATCTGGTTCTATTGCTGTGTTAGTTACACCTACCATTTTATACCTGAGGCTCACATTTCTGCAAAAATGGGTTAGGCAACCTTCCCAGAAGCCTGCTTCAAGAAAGAGTCTAATCCAAAGCTGCTCTGAGGAGGAGGAGCTGCAATGAAGTAAAATGTGTTGAAAGACAGATTTCGGTGGCCACAACAAGTCAGTTAAATAGTAATTTTCTGAACCCACGGTGAGGCCTCGTGTGAAGCCTGAGAGCTTCTTGTAACGACTGCCTTCCTCTTTCTCCAGACGTGTGGTGGATGACAGCTGAACAGGCTCAGAGAGGTGAGTTACCCTCTGTTCTGTAATCAACACAACACAGACAACACCGAGAGCCGATGTCAGAAGCTAAATGAAGCCTAATCCCTGACTAAAAGTGTTCGCCATCCGAGGAACATTTTTACATCGAGGGTTTCACATAATCCCTGACAGATCTGTCACTGAAAACCAGGCCTGAGTGCAAAACCATAATCCCCACCTCTGTCTGCAGGTCAAAGCCTTCGTGACCCAGGATATTCCTCTTTAGTATCCTTTCACTCAAGTACATCACTGTTACTTATTTTTATATATCTTTTTATAAATTGTCTAAATTGGAAAAATGTAACAAATCCAGCATCTTCTCTGTGGGCCAATCTTTGACAATCGCTACCTCAGCCATAACCTGGTGATGAAGCACATTCCTGGGGCCGATCCTGAGCTTGTCCTCCTGAACCACCATTTTGAAGAGCTGGATGTAAGTCCTGTTTGCCATCTATTCATTTTGTTGTATTTATTGTTTGTTATTAATATAAGAAATCCCCTGTGTAGAATTTAAATACAACCCAATGCATATGGTGCTTCAATTTCTATTTTACTCTCAATGGGAGCGTTATTTACAAAATAACATCACGCTGTATCGAAGAAGACGTCATAAATCACGTGAAAATCGAAGTCATTAGAGTCACATAGACTTCTATAGAAACTGACTTCTCTTTGAAACCAGAAAAGTCGCCCTCTGCTGGTCATTTAAGTGAAATGAGGCTTTTATGCACTGGCTTCACTTTTTCAGGACCTGGTGACTAGGTCAATATTAATATACAGTCTATGTGTTTAATACACGGGATCATTTTAAATCCATCAGTGTTCATAAAACAGTTCAGTCAAATGGTGTATTTGTGTCTATCATGTTGAATGTACTGCATATTGCGGTTTTTCATGAAGTACTTACAGTGGAATTCTCTTTTAACCCCAACGCTTCCTCCACAGCGGATCGCCCTTTCCGACATGACCCGCTCTGAGATCAACGAGCTGCTGGGGAAACTGGGGTTCTACAAGAAGGCTCAACCGGAGGACGAGGTGCCGGAGGAGTTTCGCTTCTCTCCTGCCAAAAACGGCCCGTTGAAAGAGGAGCAAGCTTACAAACCCTCCAGTGCATCTCTCGTCACAGAGAACACCTCCTCAGAGCCCAGCGCTGAGGTCCAGCACACTGACCTATAACCCCTGCGTGACTAAAACATAGGAATGTAACAGTACCACTCTTCCCCATTGCTGCTCCACAACCAGCTGGTTATTGCAGTTGATGAGAGATATGTTGTTTCTGAAGGCGGCCAGCAGGTCATGGATCAGCCCTTGGGGAAGTACATAATCGTAGCATCAGACAAAAGGCCGTTAAAGGTCCACAGTCCGAATTTGCACATATTTTACTTGCAGTCTGCAGTGATAATAACCCCACATGAATTAGAATTGTTTTTGTCATATTTAGTTTTTTTGTTCACCATGTTTCGTCTGTGTTCAGGATCTTCATGAGTTCTCTTGTGTCTGTTTGCTTCCTTCCTACTGTGAAACTGAATGAAGCCTCAGGCGCAAAATCGTCTGATTTGCCTGAGGTTGATGCTACGAGCTCTGGTGGGTTCGACTCATACATGCAAGAGGATTCAAGTGAAAGGGCGATTTTAAAAAAAGCAAATAAAATAATGTGGGGGGAAAAAAAACCCTGCTCCTCGCTATGTTGAATTTCTATGTTCCATTTCTAAAGACTCCAAATTCATGATAGTAATTATGAATGCACATATTTGACACGACAGGAATAACGGTGTGGAATTTTTTTTCTACTTGACAATTTAGAGCAATAATCTCCCACAAACACTTTCATTTCTCAAATTGGTTTAATTGTTAATTCACATTTAACTGTGGTGCACAGAAACATGAAGTAATAACGTGTTGAAGCTCTACACAACACTCACTGCTTGGTGGAAGGTAATCGTTCATCAGTTGGCAGCAGTGGAAAATTGAATAATTTTCATTATTGTTCTAAATCTTCTCAAACAGCTTTAGGTAATACATGTAACCGACATGAGCTCTTGCTTTTACAAGCAGAGTAAAAATCTCCATTCAAAAAGTTTCCTTGGCTTCATGTTGTGAAATACACAATGACTACTCTTGTTGAAACTGAAAGCCAGCTTTCATCAGGCCCATGAATGTTTTCAAAGTGACACCAATTTTGTTTCACAAAACATTGTCTTAAATTAAGCTTATTGACTTACCTTAAAATGTTTTAAGTATAATGTACACACTAAAAACAAGAAGAAAAAAAGATCTTGAAAAAAATGTCCCCAAGCATAAATAAGGAGCCCTCAAACAGCTGTGTGCGAATGTGTTTGGTAATGTGTGGCAGCAATTTTGGGGGGCGATGGGAACAATGCTCGGGTTTTTTGTACACATGCTGCAGTTAGAAACATCAAGTAATGACGGAGTTCAGCTCTATGGTATCAGCCTGCAACCCCCTCCTCTGTTCTTTCTACCTGGATAAAAAACAAACATGTTGAACTGCAAACAGTTTTACCTTTAGAATAATCTGATGCTGATACAGTACAGGAGGGATGAAATGTTCTCAGTAGCACTATTGAGTTCAGAAAGGTACAATCACTCAGTGCTGAACTCAAACGTAACAACAGGGTAACAAAGAAGAAGAGAAAACACGCCTGTGCTCATGCATTAAATAGTTATATGCTAATTGGTTATATCAACATGAGAATAATAGACATAATGAAAATACTTCAAGCAACCAAAGTTTGGTAAAAATCAAAAAGTACCACAATGAAAAGCAAATAATGCATCATATATTGGGCTGGGTATATTTTTCTTCTTCAGTGGAATTACCAACAAATTACAATAATTACAAAAGTGTAGCAGAGAAACATGTAGGTATAAATAATTTAAAAGGGCAAATGTTAAAAAATACATAATAAATATTACATATTATATATACTGTATATATAATATGAAATATAAAATATCTTTTTTCTTAGGTGGTGTTTTTAAGTACACAAGCATAGTGACACAGCTACTGTATGTTAAATATCACCTGATACAAAGCTGTTTGAGAACAAAAACTGAAATCTTAAAACTCAAAAGTCTCATAAGTCTGATAAAAAACTTTAGCAATCCCTTGCAAGAGGAAGGTGGATTTTATGATGATGACGTGTCCACAGAACCGAAATATTGACACATCACCTCTGCCAAAATAAAAAAAACCACGCACAAACACACTCAAATACACGTATATACACACATACATTATCCCCAACTTTGCCATTGGTGATGTAAAACTATATGACCCAGCCCAGAGTGGAGGCGGTCATCAGGTGACGGGGGGTCACAACAACACGTCGCGGCTAAGCGCTCACTGAGCACAGGTCACAGGGCCGACCCATCTTCATCTCGTGTCTGCGGAGGTGGTTGACCAGAGACTGAACGTAGGTGAAGACACATTTGGAGTCGGGTTTGCTCCCCATGATCATCATGTCCTCAACTTCCAGCAAAGGCATGCAGTTGGCGTACGTCCTGAGGAACAGGCACACAAGACAGCAGATGTGAGAAAGAGGAGGGGGAACGGACAGGAAGGGAGAAGACCACAGATGGAGCAGAGAGTAGGACGTTCTCTTCAGATGTCCAAACCATCACGTTCTTGGCTTTCTCATGATCATTAGGAAAGGCAAAAGCGCGCGCGCGCGCACCACACACACACACACACACACACACACACACACACACACACACACACACACACACACACACACACACACACACACACACACACACACACACACACACACACACACACACACACACACACACACACACACACACACACACACACACCAGCCCTTCCTTGTTGTGGTCAAGCTCTACCTTTTCTTCTATTCTTTTTATTTTCCTACACGGTGCGGTGTGGAAAGCTCTTTGAAAAGCTCTCCATGAATAAACTTCACTTATATAGTCTATTTCATTAAACTGCTTTAAGAACAAAGACCTCAGGTAAGTGATGCAGAGACACACCACAGGATGGCGTCATCTCCCCATCCTGAAAACATTCTGAGAAGATTCTACAGACACAAAAAAGGAGTAAAGTAACAGGAACCACACAAATGTCTAGAATGACAAAATAAATGTCATAGAATCCATTTTGTTATCTAAGGAAATAGGTCACTGTGCACTTTACCATTCCAACATTTTTAAAAGGCTTTACAAGCTAAGTGCCTAAACAGCAGTAAACTAACACTCGATAAAAAGTGGGTGGACAATACAGGCTTTCCATTCTCTGCTTTGTTTCTCAACTCCTCTGTTTGAAACGTTGTGATACAGCAGATCCTTTTAAAGTGGTGAACTGCAGATGGTCCTGGCTCTCTGCCTAGACAATAGTCTATAGCAGAAATAAACGCGCGCGCGCACACACACACACACACACACACACACTTTACGTCAGTCAGAACCAATGTGAGGTTCCTTAATGGGCTTGTCTCCTCTCTCACCATGGGTTCAGTTTTAGGTGGGGTGCGACTCTAGGATGAGTTTTTGGTTTTAACCAGGCCCTTCGTCACCAGACCCCTGTAGAACTCCTGCAGGTACGTGTAAACACATTTCCAATCTGGCTCCCGCATCTTCACCATGTCGTCCACATCCAACAGCTGGGGACAGTCCACTAGTTCCCTGCGCCCATGTCCGGCAGGGGGGAGAAAATAAAAGGTGGGGAGAGGAAGGACAGAAAGAAAGACGCAAACGGAGAGACATCAAGTAGACGACAGGAAGGACCAAGAGTGAAGTGCAGATAAAACAGAGACAGAAGAAACAGGACAGAGATAGTGGACAAAGAGTAAGAAAGAAAGGAAGGAAGGAGGAGGGGAAAAAAACAGATAAAGCAGTGAGCAGCCAAATGTAAAAGGTTTATGGTGAAAAGACAGAGAGAGAGAGAGAGAGAGAGAGAGAGAGAGAGAGAGAGAGAGAGAAAGGACACAAAAAGAAACAATAACATTACATTCTCTGTGTTCACAAATATATCCATGATTTGACATGCTTCATGAACATCATGATCTATACAGTATGTGGCATACACACTCATACATACATGTCAAAACAAAATGTCAAATGAGCGTCAGGCGATGCTCATTTAGCCTTTTTGTTTGTTGTTGTTTTTTTCTGTGCACTAAGACAAGGGACTATTGACCATTTCAATACAACTATGCTCTGACACGAAAAAAAAACAACAAGGATTCAGCAAATAAACCCTAGACAACCATATGGTGAAAACAACAACACACTGGTGCACAGGATCGAGTGTCTGTGATTATGTGCGTTTGGATTTCAGATAACAACAAACTGTTGGGAGGGTCGGGAGTGCCTGGAGCGGTGAGTGATAGTGCAACACAGAGGTGGAAAGACAGGGGCTGTGGTTGGGTCCAGTGAAGAGAGTAAAAATTCATTCCTATAAACCCCAGCATGGACACTGTCCTACTGGGAGCAAGTGAACGCACACACAGGTGAGTGGGGAGCATCACAAGTGAGAATGCTGTGACGCAAGATGGAGCAGACAGAGAAAAGTAGAGGAGAGATTAAAATAAATTTTTAAAAAAGAGGGATAAAATATTGGAGAAGCAGCCGACAGCTTCCATTTTTATAACCTGGTGGTTGTTTGGGGGACGTTTTGCTCATGGGTCGCTGGCTTAGAGCAGTGTCACAGCAGTTACTCATAGTAGAGGACAGACGGAGAGTGGAGGTTTAGAAGCGGAGTTATTAGAGTGGCAATGAGGCTCACGCAGCCTCGACGGGGCTCGATACACCTGGGAGAGACCTGGGGGAGAGAGTTAACCCACAGATATCAGTGGAGGAGCTTCCACATGTTCTGGGTCCGTCTCTGAGTAAAAGCTACAAGTGGATTTTTACAGAGAAATGAGAGAATGATGGGAAAATGTGTACGTCACAGAGAAAACCACCATAATAACTGGCTTGAGTTGTTTAATTTTCATCATGTGTTCACTCCATGGCAGCCTTGGTTGGGTGACAATGTCTGTATCTTCAAGACCTGAAGGAGAACTAGGCCTGCAGGGGCTTCTTCCATTGTTTTTTTCTCTATGGTCTTCACATTTTCCAGGCCTATCTCAACAAAAACGAAAGTGGTTTCCCCCAAAAAATTTAATTGAAGCTCTTGTGCAATAAAAACTTAATGACATTCAGAATGATGTGGTTAGAGCACATGTTTCTAGGACATGAACATGTCTTTCATGTGTGTACTCACTCTGCAGCGTTGAAGGCCACCTCAAAGTTGTGCCTGCGGTTGCTGGGGCTCAGGGAGTCGTAGTCAAAGGCCTCGGGGAAGAAGTGGTGCACCAGGGCACAAAAGGCCATGCCATTGCTCCAACTGGATGAGAAGTTTTGAATATTCACATGCTGAGGGAGGAGACACAGAATAGACAAAAAGGCAGTCATGGAAACATTCCCAGAGTAGGACAATTCTATCTCAGCCTATTTTGTCTTCATCAGGTTCAGCTCGAGCTTCATTGGCTGACATTAACGTTAACAAAAGCACAGCACAGTGGGTTGCTGTGGCTGGTTGGCTAACCTCATACGAGCGGGTCTTGGCACGGCACCAGTCGAGCAGCATCTGCTTGATGGAGTTTGCGTTGGGTACACCAAAGCTGGTAGAACGCTGCACCTTGTTTACCTTGGCGACCGCCTGGTTTGCCGGGCTAAATGAGGAGTCAGGTTTGTGTTAATATTTACATGCTTTGAACGGCTCCTTTCCTTTCTTTGGTAGCACTACCTCTCTGTTTATCCTCACCTGCCTCCCTCCTTCTCCAGCTTCTCGATCATGGCTTTGCGGGCCTGCATGGCAGAAGTCTTCGGCAGAGTCTGAGCCCTCATCAGCTCCTTGCGTCTCTCTGCCTGCCTTCGCTCCACGGCGGCCAACCCGCCGCCGCCGCTGCGAGACGATGAGTCATCCTCGCGGTCAAAGACACTGAGGCAGCGACAATATACAACAATTGAATTTGCGACGGTGCTGGTATTTTACATTAAGCGTGATTATTTGACTGATATTTTATGACCCACCTGCCCACTTTTTTGCTTGTGTTAGAGGAGGAGGAGGAAGTGGAAGATGTGAAGCTGTAGGATTTTGACTGGACTGTCCCTCCTGAGACGCAAACAAAATTGTGTCATGATCATCAACACATATAAAAAATTATACTGATGATAAGATTGTGATGATTACATAAGGATAATGATTTAAGAAAGCTGGAAAGCAAAATGAAGTAATGACTCACTGTCTGTTTTCTGCACATAACTGGCCTCGACAACAGTGCTGCGTGTTGATCTGCTCCCATCATCTGGACACAAAAAATGTTGGTGTCCTTATAACATAATCACTCAATTATTATTTAGCTATAGCTATTTTTTAATTTCCTCTTTTCCCTCCCACATAATTCTTCTCACTGTAAATAAGAATGTCTTCTGTTTGAACAAAGGTTCAAACACGGTTTTGAGATGGAGAAATGAAAAAATGAAAAAATAAATAAGTACCAGACTGAGCAAAGCGGTTTGTCTTTGTGACTTGACTCAGGGTTGAGCCATCTGCTGACTTCTCGACCTTCTTCACCACCACCTCTCCTGCTCCAACCCCAGCGCGACTTTTCTGTGAACGCTCTTCTCTTTGCTGCCGCAGCTCCTGCAGACGGGTCTCACGCTCCTTTTCTCTCTGATCTGGGGTGGAGGAGAAAAAAGGTTAGAGGAGAGCAGGCATAGAGATGTGGATGGGAAGGTAGAGCGATGATGTCAGTGGAAAAAAGAGGAGGAGGACGAGGAGGAGGACAATAGGTCCTAAACAAACTGACAGCACTTCATCTGACTGCCACAAAGATGGATTGAAACAGAGCGTCCAAATTTGAGGCGATACATTTCAGGATTCTTTCCACTGTACTGTAAAATTCCAGGTGGGAGGCTCACAGGTGGGAGGCTCACAGTCGAGCCACAGCTTTCAACTAATGTGTAGAGCACAAACATCTCACATCAAATAAAAGTGAGCACACTCCCAATTGTCTCCTGTGGAAAGCAGAACCAAGTTCAGCAATTTCCAGAAAACTTTAACAGAATGTACCGTTACCTCCAGCGTTTACCTGACGTGTACATGTATTTTAACATTACATGCAGAGTTAATCTTAGACATCCATTCTTTAACTTACGCTCTTGTTATTCTAAATATGTTTTGCAATGAGCAGTCTCAGATCTGGGAATCAGGAGGTCAAACTGTCAGCTCGATGCAATAAGACACATGGTGAAGCCATATGGCGAGTGCTCACTGCAAAACGACAACACGCTAAATGTGGTGGATGTTTCAGTCACGATGTTGAGTCACACGGAGAACAGGATTCATGCACGTTAACAAAACTGTCAACATATCCTGCCTTTCATCATCCAACACAGCGATCTGATAGACACACTGATTAAAAACTGTGGTGGTCTGACTGACAGGATAGTGCACATAAAAACACAAACGCAGGCAAGTATCAGTGGTTAATGCACACTGCACACCAACCTGCCCTACCGATTTCCTCTTGACTGCATCCCAGGATGGCCTCTGAGAGCAGAATGGATCATACAATATTTGTATGATTTGGAAGAAACCAAGCAGAAGACATGAAAACTTTCATGTGTTTGTATGAGAGATATTTGTGTCTTGATAGGTTACCTCTCTTTCTCTTGCGAAGGTCTCTCATGGCTGCACGGATCATCTTCCTCTCCTCAAAGTCTTTTGACTCATCGAGCTGTGGAGAAATAAAAAAAGAAATAAAAGCAAACACACACACACACACACACACACACACACACACACACACACACACACACACACACACACACACACACACACACACACACACACACACACACACACACACACACACACACACACACACACACACACACACACACACACACACACACACACACACACACACACACACACACACACAATGAGCAGCCAATCTCCAAAAAAGCCAGTGGCACGGCTCCACTTATGTAAACAACTCTAACATTGTGGATACAGGCAACACTGTGCTGTGACTTTAACAAATATACTTTCACATAGCTGGTGAGATTTCGTGTTAATACACAAACATTCTGCATGACTGCAGCTGCTGTCTTTGTTACATAGAGGCAATCTAAATCACCCAGAATTATAACTTGGATGTGAAGTACCATTTTGTCAAGGAGCTCTTCATCCTCGATAGCAGCCAGCTGTTCGGCAGTCAGTTTTCCGGAGCGCTCGTCGGAGCTAGAGCCATTGGGGATGGCTGGGACTTGACACGCCACCTGGGCAGACTGTCCAGATGACAACACCGGCTCAGAGGCCACAGCAGGCTCCGTCTCAATCTGCACATAACATAAACACTCACCGTGAGAAAGAGCATAAATACGCAGACATGCAGAAGGACATGGTTTGGCAATAACTGATTGGGACTTTTGATGTACTCTCTATATTAATTTCAAAAGGTAAACTGTAACCTTAGCTGGATATGTGCATTGTCAACTGAGAGCTCCCTTCAAGCAGAATCTCCTAACCTGAAACATAGGATCTAAATTCTGTATTTATGACACCAGGAGAAGGATTTAAAGGAGAAATATTATGTTTTTTTCAGTTTTTAACCTTTCTTATAGTATGTTATATGGGTTTTTTGTATGTAAAAAGTCTGCAAAGTTAAAAAGCAAAAAGTCTGCCGTAAAGGGGGGTCCTGTCCCTGACAGAAGCTCCTGAAACTCTGTCAGTAATCTGGCTAAAACTTCCGTGGAATGGTGACATTACCATATTACGGATGTGCATAAAGCGTGTCTAGCACGACCCCAAAGCCGAGTAAAGCGAGAATGAGAGAACTTCCCACACTGCAGCCATAAGAGGCCTACGTTTGTGAAATAGATTGTAGAGTTCACATCTTTCCCCTCCTCTAATAATCTCTTTTAGTACCAAGTCTGCCCACTCACCACATCTCATCATTTCTTCCATCCCCTCTACCTTCCAGCCATGCCAGAGACACAGTGAGCAAATTAGAGCAAGAGAAGCCCTGCCAAGTTACTGTTCACTTGAGTCTTGGAGTGTGACTGACACATGGAGCGTCTAAATGATACTGATCTGCTGCGAACCACAAGTTTAAGTGACAGGTATGGTACACCGCTATGGCTGCAAGATGGGAGCAATGCATTAACAGATATAAACTCTGAGGGAAAACATCCAAAGCCATCCTTTCTGGTGTGTACACCACAGAAAGGACTGGTGAACATAGGAGCATAAGTCAAGAGCAAGTAGTGCACCATTAGGAAATCATGAGTTTTTTATGGTTAACCTGGCTATAGAGCAACATCTGAAGTGACCATAAATTCCTACAGACATTTTCGTTTGGTGCTGAAAGCCTTGGCAAAATATTGGCTCTTGTTGTGACTTAGTGTTTTCGTTGTAACTGAGTCTAGGTCTAGATATAGCTCAGACAGCTGGCCCCGTCCCTATCCACACTATTGTCCCTCCTCTCTGCGGGCCCCAGCAAGGGCAGGGTCTCACCAGGGAGGGACACAGCCCAGCACAGTCACAGAGCTGTGTGATCACGGGTGGCCCTCGGATTTAAGGCTTGTGTGGACACAGACTTCTGACCCATGGGACAGGCTGGACTGAGAGGCACTTGACCGACCAGGAATGTTTGGAACACAACAGAGCCCAACAATGGATGCAAGTCAGGCATTGAGGGAATGTGTGCGGGGTGAGAAAATCCCAGTTAACCTTATTGTTCCAGTTATGTTTAATTCAGTGTTGATACTGCACAAAGACAAAGGTAAAAAAATATCAGATATGGTCACCACTCATTATCACAGTCATTTGGGAGAAGTTCATTAACTTGACCAAAGCAGGTGATTGGCAGAACCAGCTGTCGTTGAACCGGTTGAATAACTGAAGATAATGCCGCAAAGACCCCAATCTCTCTCAAAATGTCACCAGTGCAAACACACTCAGGGTTTGCTATGGGATTCCAAGAGTGCATAGAGCAAACAAGCCTCGAGATGAGAGCATGTGCATAGATCTCTGGGACCTTAAATCCCTTTCTTGTTCTGAAGCCAGACCTGTAAAATCACCTCATGCTAAGTTCATGTTCCTGCCAAAGCCAACGTTATGGATGCCAAATTATAGGCCAGGGCCACCGTTACTGTTAACTGTGATAATTTTTTTTTCTCTTCCAGGAAGTACAGTGTTTCCCCTAGGTTTACTGGTTTAGGTGGGGGCTAGTTAGGGCTCGTTAGGGTTAGAGTTAGGTTTCACAAATCACGTTAGGTTTCATCCACATCTTTTATACAGGAATGAGGAATAAGGTGTATAAGGAAAGTGACATTTTCAGGGGGGGGGGCGCCCCCCCAATTCAATAGTAGGGGAAACCTCCACTCAACAGAACACTTGCATGTATGCGGCCACACACATGTGGCTAGCCAGGACACAATTAGAAACACATGCTGTTACAAGATTCAAGTATCTAATTGACAGATTGTAGTGAAGACCTGCACATAAACACAATGTGATTGGCAGCTGAGATGGTCAAGCTTTTTGAACAATGAAATGGAGGACATAAAACCAACTGACAGGTATGAAAGATGGAACAGATTGTCAGTGACGTGGCATCTGAAACTCAATGCCAGCTGATTCAAAAGGTAATGTCAACACAGGAACAAAAGACATATGTTCTTTAAGCACCTTATTTGAATTAAAAGTGGTCATGATCAGAACCGTTAACAGAGAGCAGTACCTCACTGTCGCTACAAGAAATGTTTGCCATCAGAGAGGGAGCAGAGAGGGAACGACAGGTTGCAAAGGTGGGCGGGTGAGGAGTGGATGAAGGCTCTGAATTCTGAGGAGTGCTCATCTCTGTCGAGTCGGAGTCCTGGGGGCATGCTATATTTTCCTGGGATACTCCTTGAGTATCCAGGAGAGTGCTAGCTGGTGTGACCTGGGGTGCAGAGGATGGAGAATCACGGGGAGTGCAGGAAGAAGTATTGCGTAATGCTTCAAAGGAAGTATCCAGGGGAGAGCAAGCTGGAAGATCGCTGGATGAAGTTTTGGTTTCACAAAGTATTGAAGGGGAGCTTTCTTTGCTTGACAGTACATGGAGTGACGGATCTGGAAGCCCCATTACCTGGCACAGGGCCTCCACTTCCCTCACCAGTCTTTCTTGCTGAACCATCAGCTTCAGGTTCTCCTCCTGCAGCCTCACAATGGCCTCAGCCAGAGGAGTCACCTGAGCTGCTGCCTTCTCCAGACGGGCATCCACTCTCTTCCCAAAGGCCTGCAGGTCACTATGGATCTCTCCAACTGCACACCGTAGTGTTAATTCAAACTTCCTCTCGCAAAACTGCTCCCCTTCATTCTCAGCTTTTTCCTGAGTGAACAGATCACCTATCACCTCCTCCAGGCCAGACTCAGCACAAGCACTATCTGGGCTGCCCAAAGCCTCTGGAGCCTGCAAGGTTGGGAGGAAGTCCAGGTTCACTCCGGGCATGGCTCCGCCAGCTGCACTCAAGTGCTACACTGGTCAAAGTTTGGATTCAGTTTAAATCCACGTAAGTGTGCCAAAAACTTCAGATGGGGTGGAAGATCAGAGAAGGTTGCGTCTGTGGCGTCAGAGGTGAGGGTAGAGGGTGCCTCCCTGTCCGTCCGTGAGAGAGCTTTCAAAACAGTACGTGGTCTTTATACTCCCAACAAATCTCCCCTCTTAACCAGCCAACACCCTGACAGCCAATGAGCATGCAAGAATTCCTGTTTCCCAGGCAGCAGTAGCTCCACCCCCTAATTTCCAGGTGCTGTGGACATGTCTATATATCTCCTGCCCTGCTATTATTCCACCGAGACAGTCAGTCCTGGGGCACTGGTGGAGGCCAGAGGGGGAATGGTAGTGGCAACAATTCAAAATACTCAGCCCTCCCTCTTTCAACTTTCCTTTTATTTAGAGCCCATGTCCTTCACACCTCGACTGGCAGGCAACGCTTGGTTTAGATGTTGCTCTCTAGACCTGGGCTGCATTGAAAGACTTACACATTAGTGTTTCACTCCTCTTAACATTGTCTCTTTAAAGTCCTGACTAATCAGGTCAGATGTGTTGCATGAGTGTGATTCAAGGCAGACGTCCAGAGGGCAGATCAGTCCATGAAGGACAGACTGTTTAGGGCAGACTGGGTGACCAGTGAGGATGAGCAGGGCTAAGTTCTCCACAGTTCATCCAAGATTTGGTTTAAGTCTTACTGACAAAGCCGCGGGGGCCGAGCTGCTGCTCATGCAGGTGCTTCAAGTGCTGTTATGTTAAGAGTTCTCCAAGAGTGCTGACAGAAATCTTTGTGTGTATGTGGATCATATTGTTAGATAATCAAGAACATTTTTTATATAGTAAGATGCTCAAGAACAACTTTTAAAATGCCTACTGCATATTTATTGGGATACTGCAGGTACTACTTTTTTGGAATACATTCTAATAAGAAGCATGAGGCTAAACACTCTTCCTTTATCAATCCTCAGGATCTATCTATGACAAAATAGCAGTAACCTATAATTCTTGATAAGTCAATAACTCAATTTTTTTTTAATTTCAAGCAAAACAGAAGAATTCAATATAAATATTTGCACCATAAGAATGTAATACTGTGACTGTATCACCATTATTTGTATGCATCTAAATGGTGCATGAATCATCTAAGATCCAAATGGACAGGCATTCCTCTGAGAATAATGTGATAAAGGTTGCCAGTGATCTCTCCTGGGATTTACAGGTAAGCAAATCAGTTTCCCAGAATCTGGCCTCAGTGGAGAGTGGAGAGAAACATGACTGGTAGCAGGGAAAGTGGGTAAAAAACCCAAGAAGGACATGGCTCTGGTCTCATCATGCATCAAAGCACTAAAACACAACACGACTATCTGAACCATCTGCTGCTATTTACAGTAGCTACCAAAATAAACATAGTGCAGCTTCAACAGGGACCAAAAATAAATCAGTGGAGATATATTGATTACATATTTTTTCAGAAAAAAGAAAACAAGGAGGGAAAAACTCTTTAAGAAATCTGAATCTAAGTCGACAATCGTCAGGAATAAAAAACAGAAGTTCTGAAATCTATCAGAGCTTTTCTCCCTAGTTTGCACCCTGGTCTAAATACCAGGCTTAAATCTGTGACACTTGTGAACTGGTATGGTAACCAGAAAGTGTCATGAATCAACAGTTTGTTAACAATAGGGTCTTATTCCTTTGTGCCGATCAGTCACTGACTGTGGACCAGTGTGTCATGCAGCAGTGGTGCGACCCATGGGCTGGCCTCTTAAACAATAGGAAAAAGACTGACTGTGGTGTCATCACCCTGGGTTATAGAGCTAAGACATCATTTGCTTTTGTGTTCAAGGTCGAGTGTTCAACAGCTGAGATGAACAAGCGCAGCTGTGATTACTCGGAGCAGGAGGCATCAGGAATCAGCTCCTGGTCTCACCTGTCTGATATTAACTCTCATCACTGTACTGAAACACTACAGGCATCTTTGCCTTATACCTTCATCGTAGTCTTGCTTTTAGAATAAATAACATGAAGCGGCTCTATCTCTGTCTTGCTAACATTTATTCTTCATTGTTAAGGAGTCTCTCTGTTGTTAAATTCACCTGAAATGTTTCTTTCTTGTAAATCTCAGATTTCAATTTATAGGCAAATGATACCACAAAGGAAATAGTGGAAGTTGCAAGTTCCGAAGTTAGACCACCAAGGAGAAGCCTGGACCACCCAAACAGATCAGAGTCCCAGGCAGGAACCGCTGTGGTCAACAAATAACCATCAACAATACTAAATAGGAATAGCTACGGTTACACCACATAGTGCTATAATGAACATATGCTGTGGACCTATATGAGGGTTTTTACATTAGCTACTAAAATATGATTCCTGCCCTAACATGTCACCTTCTCTCACACAAACTTGAACTTCAATAAAAGCGGAGAGACTCGAGGGCCAGGTGGGCTCAGGATCAGTATGAAGGTAATCAAGCCGTCTCCTCGCGGTTGATGCTAACGGACAGTGCCTCCTGCCTTTTCTACGTCCTCATTAACCAAGTCACTCTGCCTATCTGAGTGGGGGGAAAAAGAGAAAGAGATGTTCATGAACTTATTGTTGTTGCCTTGTGGTTTATCAATGAAGGTATTCATGCAAAGCCTGTACCACGAAGATGCAATTGTGGTATAGGCAGAGTCTACTGGTGCCAATCATACAGTCATGCCTGGTGCTTCGCCTTTTGCAGCCAGCGTTAAGGCCTGTGACTTAAACCTTATCGCCAGCAGTTATGAAGAACAACATGTTGTTGAGATGCCGATTCTTTAAATGCATACATTTCATAACATTATTTAAAATACATTTGGTTTAGTAATATCATAACACATGTTAGGACTAAAACAGAGACATTACCTGCATGTCGTCAGGGTAACGCTGTACTGTAACTGCTGCTCTCGGCTCGGTTAGATCTATAAACGTCATGAGCCGAATTGTCTTTTCCCTGCAAAATCTTCCAAAGAGAGACTCTGCTGCAGTGTCTCAGGTCGTGCCTGGCCCTGCGTTTGTTTGTCTCACCGAGGACCTAACTGATGAAGACCGTCTCATTCCAACACCTTAAATCCTCCCTGCAGCCACATGGAGCCTCCTCCCAGCCCTAATTACCCAGCTCCCTGATCCCATAACCAAGTTACTGCTGCGCTCCACACAGGGGGTGGAATACACAGCCATTAAGGGTAAACAGGATGCCACATCCCTTCTCCTCACACTGTCAATCCCCTACTCTCCATTCTTGAGGACAATTCCTTTCATGGAAGAGCAAGTAAGTTAAAGAATGAGGCGCATTGGAGTTGAGCTGTTCTTCTTAACCCTAAGGTCACTGTGAGACGGAATGGGAATGGTTGTTGACAGCAGCTTGAAAAGACTGTCCATTTAGCCAAGCACAGTGCAAAAATACTTGCATCTTCGAGTTCTAGTCCTCCCCCAAAGACTAAGTGATGAAGACTAGTGTAAACATGTGTTTTAATGTAGCTGCATGGTAATTGGTGTGGATAAGGAGAGGCAGGTGTGACATTTCCCAGATAGATCTCAGCGGGCATGGTCCACTGAGGGAAAAAGAGGAATGCCCGGAGCACCTCCCTCTCTCCTTCACATACCCTACAAGGACAGATGTGACTGGCTACCCACTCTGTGTTTGATAAACACTGTGCTTCCCTCATCTCCCTCCTTTTCTCACACTCTGTCTGCCTTTCATTGTCCCGACTCGTATGCTTTTCAGGCCTTTATAGGTGATTGCTGAGATAGAGGCGCAGCATAAACGCAGACGGGATTCAACTGAATCAGTTGGAAATTAAACATCAGTTTGACAACAAAACATTCATCTTTAATCGGGAAGGACTGGAAAGAGATTTAAAAATATGAATATACGTTTGTCGAATTCTGTGGAGCGCCAATATAAAATATTTCCTGTCGGAAACTTTACCTTGATGGAGGATCCAGAGGAGAGGCTGGATGAGGAGATTTTGAACGGTGTTGCTCTTAGGCCAAGGGTCAAATCTGAAAATAACACAGAAAAGGCAAAGATTTGCTTGGATATGACACATAAAAATTTTTATCCCAAAGTTTTGCTAGATTTCCTCCACAGCTATAGGATGAATAAGAGCCAACGCCAAAGGCCAAGAAAGATCCTTGCTCCCACGTGGAGATGTACAGTTACGATGTGTTCATTGCTTTGCACTGTGTTGGTGCTAGCCATTAGTCACTTACATAAGCTGCCATAGTGTCATAAACAACATAGATTCATGTCTGATGAAAGACAAGTGAGAAAACATATCACTTAATTCGCAGCCAAGAGTACAGACGCACGCACACGCCAGCACAGTACAGTGTACTTTAATTTGGTAGGTGCTTTTGAGATATCTGCATATACCCCTGCAGCTGGCTCTCAGTCAGTTGGAGACAGGCAGGTTCCCAAAAAAGGAGCCCAGAACCATTAAAGCAAATTGAGCTGAAATTAAAGTGTGTGACTTTTGCCAAGGAGCCCAGTGGGGCTGCCAGAATCTGCGCTGCGGGGGGGGTCTGTAAGAGGTGAGGAGGCCATAATCGCACAGGTTCAGCTTGACTCTTAAATAAACTGTTTGGGTTGGAGGTCCCGGTCGCTGGGAAAAGCTGAAACCTAAGACGTCTTGTTTGGACGGAGTATAACAGCAGCTGTAGCAGTGTCACTTCTGAAATCGACGTAACAAGAACATTATGTTTTGGGGAGACGTGGTCGACTGCTTAACATGTAGATCAACCCTTTAGTAGATAGGCACTCAGAACATCTACTGATGGTCAACTGAACACAAACACCTACAGTATATGAGGGTTTTTTCAATTGGTCTTGTGGATTCATCTAAACTCAAATACTGTTAGCTTAATACAATTGATGGCTTTTTTTTTTTCTCAAACTGTTCAGGTGAACAACACTGTTTTCATCGTGTGTGTGTGTGTGTGTGTGTGTGTGTGTGTGTGTGTGTGTGTGTGTGTGTGTGTGTGTGTGTGTGTGTGCGTGTGCGTGTGTGTGTGCGTGTGTGTGTGTGTATGTGAACTGGGGTTTGGTCATAGGTTGGGATTGGGTTGGTGCAGAATGAGCCAAGAGGGAGCCGAGTGAGACGGCCTATTCAGTGTCAACACTGTGTGTGTGTGTGTGTGTGTGTGTGTTATTCATTATAGTTAATTCTTAGGAAACAGGTGCAATCATCTTGTAATGTTTTAACATTCATTTTTATTCACATCATCGTGGTCTTGGGGTTAAGGTGTTGACCCCGGACCACACCATCCCTGATATGTGAGGACATTTGTACTCATTTCCCCTCTTGCATGAGGCATAAAATACACCAAAATTAATTTTAAATGGTTATTTTCATTTTACTGTTTTATATAAATTGTAGGTATGGGTACAGCCACTTATTGTTATACTTCAAATAATGTTTTCCTCACTTTTGAGGGGAACATTCTTTATTGTTAGTGTGGAGCATCAGGGAAACTATTCAACCAGGAAAACAGATAATTTTTCTTTCATGTCTACCTGACAGAAAACCAACAAATGAGAGCAATAACTTACAGCAATGCTCTGCTGCTGTATTCCATCTATGGATGTGACAGTGGTGTAACAGTGTCTTAAATCGCAGGAGGACCACCGTGTGAGTCACGACGGTGCGTAGCTTTCTGCTTTCTCACCTCTTAACAGGCAAACTGACCAATGGAGTAAACTCCCATTTTTTTTGTCTTCATTCAAAAGAATGCTCAAAGGAAATATGGAAGCTAGTGCTTGTTCATTAAAAAGAAGCAGCATGTATCACACTAAATCTACCGCGTGGGCTTACAGGCGTATTCAATTGTACTGTACTGTAACAGTGATACTATTCAGCTTGGCCCGAGACTGTTGTTTCCTTTGTCCCAATACACTCTGCTATTGACGACTGACCTCACCCCCTCCACACTAATACAACATGCCCACAATATAACAAATACCCTTTAGTATACAATCATGCCTCTTCATATTCAGCCCCAACATCCATCCCCACATCCATATGCTTAGTTTTTGTCTCAGAAACCTTTGTCATCATCCCACTTCTGACCGATTCATCTGTCCCCTTTCCCTCCTACAGCGACTGAGATTCCATCATGATTCAGGGTTTGATATTGGCAAGGACAAGCATATAGTAGATCAATTAGGATTCATACCTCTAGCTTAACCAGCTTCACAGAAAGCTTAAATGCTCAATATAATTCAATTTGTCCCAAAAGAGCATTTTTAAAATATATATATATATATATAGTTTTCAGTTGTGCTTTCAAGTCCAAAATGCTGTTTTCTGTTTTCAAGATATTTCTCAATGTTAAACTGGTTATGAGCAAAAGTGTAAGCACTTGCTGTTGCTATAAGGTTGATGCTCTTACCTGCTCTCTGCCCCAGAGCATTCGGGGTGATGCGCGGGGTCATGTTGGTGATGGGGACGACGTTGCCCTGCGGGGAAGATGTAGAGGAGGAGGTGGTGCGCCCATCCTTGATCTCAATGGTGAGGAAAGTCTTCATGTCCGGGTCTTCCTCTTCCTGGGTGACCTGCTGTCCAGCTGCTCTCCCTGGGGTCCTGTCCTCCTTTGAGTTACTGTAGGCGTGCTCATCTTTTTCAGCCGGATGCCTCGTCCCACCCATGGAGTTCTGCGATTGGCTAGCCGAGGACAGAGGTTTACTAGCCCCTCCTCTTGGCTGAGGTGTTGCCTGACTTTGAGATGCGGCAGATGTGTGAGATGTGGAATCTCCAGATGTGTTGACGGATGCTGCTGTTTGTGTAAACCGCTCAGTAGCTCTGCAGAGGTTTGTCTGGCCACTGCTGCCAGTCCCATTCCTCAGAGGAGCTTTCTTCAAAGCAGGGACATTTGGGCTCTGGCTGGGCTCTGTGAACTTGCGCATTCGATCACGTACAGAGTTGGTGCTGTTGAATTGTTCCAATATAGCATCTTTCTTCTCAGGTGCTGCAAAGATATCACAGAAAAAAGGACTCAATACATCAGAGACACAAAAAGCCTAGATCACCTCTACTATACTTCTGTGTCCTCCACCCCCTCAAAAGCACTCTAGAAATCCCTTTTCTCTTTTCATACTCTGTCTAGGTTTTGTTCCTGCCCCTTTATTTTGGTTGACTTAACCTCCCCCTGTTTCACTGTCTTTCAGTTTTCTTTTTTTTTCTTCCTTTTTTTACTTTTCAGGACATGTTTCTTCCACTCATGGAAATCTTTTCATTCTCTGATCCTTAATACTGTCAGATATCGTGTACAAAGCACATGATTTGGCATAGACCCTCCAATGGAAAAAACACTAGTGATTAGAGGAGAAGATATTCACTGAGGTCATCCCAACAGGAAAAAAGACGTGCGGCTCAAGAGGAAAACCACAGTTTATAGTACAGTGGACACAGCAGAGAGCACTGTCTGGTAGAAAGAGGGAAAATTATGTTTATTACAAAAAGCTCTTTCCCCGGACCTGTCTCCTGTGACTGGCCCTACATGGTCACACTGATGGCTATGACTGTCTCTACACACTGGACTACTGATACTATGAATCAACTGGTGTGATTATGTCAAACACTTCATAGTAATAAATAAAATTGCTCATCTCAATTTTCCATTGGTGTTTTTTGCAATGAACATATTTAATCAACTATGATTTAAATCCCAGCGATTGAGATTCCGCAAATCCTCATATCTTTGAAGTTGGAAATTATGATTGTTCTGGAGTTTTCCCCGAGGAATGTTTTAAATCAATTCAAAATCATGTTGATATATCCGACCAGGACTAAAAGAGTTGGACTAGTTTCTTACCCGGATCCTTTTCTTTGTCATGAGTGAGAGGAAGATCCCTGTTAGCTGTTATCTATAAATGGAACAAACAAACATGACAAAAGAATCAGTAGAGAAAGTAGAGAGGATTAAGGGTTAACATGCCCTGTGCCTGGATTGACAAGCACAGAGCTGCACCATGTTTAACAGGGCACATTCATGAGGGGCAAGAGACTACATGGATGACCGTGGTGCACACACACATCCACAAACACACGCACACACACTCCTAAATACAGACTCAGTCGGTGGTGTTTTCATTATGTAACAGTTTTGTATAGAGTTAAGGAGTGGGCCTCTGTTCTTTTTTTGGCAGCTGGGACCATGATGGGCCCCAGAGTGTTTACATTACTCTCAGGAGACTGAGCATCAGCGCATATTGCAGGGAACAATAAAAGAAGTCCAGGGAAAGCCTTGGGTAAACCCATTTAGAGGAGCGACACAATGGCGTCATGGTGACTTGAGCCCCCCCAAGACGGTAAATGTTGCTTAGCGGTTAACTGTCAGTGCCGAAACATCAGATCGGTGTGTTTGTGTGTTCTCGGCACAGTGGGATGAAGAGAGACAGATCCTGTGGCCCGTAATGCTGTCCATCAGTCTCTGACAGCAGGTGAGGTCGACATGCCGCTGACATGAAGCAGAGACACTCAGGTGCACTGTTTGTTTGTGTAGCCAAGTAACAAAAGTTAAACAGCTCAAAACAGGAGCAGAGCGTGTTGTGTTTGTGGATGATGATGTGACCTGGGTGTCACAGAAGAATGGAGAGACTGGGGCTTATTTGTCAGGCATAATGAAATGGAAAGATAAAAAAAGGAGGGAATGGACTGATCCTGCATGTGTCTGTGGCTTTGTAGCTCAACACCCCACTCTAGTGGTGTGGCCGTGATAAATGTTGTGTATAGTTGCTATTCAGATGGTCCTAACTGTTCTGAGATACAGCATGTTCCTGACTCAAAGACACAAGGACTGTATACTCTACCTTTTGTTCCTCGAGATTATTTTTTTCCTTTGTGCTGCCGCTGTGTAGCCCATTTGTAGGACTGCTCCCAGATAAAATGGCCCCATCAGGCTGCTCCTGGTCAACATTGTGATCCTGGCAGGACTGAGCCTGGAGGCTGGTTGGACCTTGGCTTCTGCTCTCGCTTTCTGAATCTGTGCTGCAAGTTGAACCGCTCATCTCCACCTCCTCCCCTGGACCCCTCTCCTCAGAGGACAGACTCACGCTCTGGTCAGATGTCCTCGAGTCAGTCCTTGTCAAAAGACCAACACAATCTGAAGCCTCGGAGCCCAAACGGGGTCGGAGGCCAGAGTCGGAGACATCTGAGCCCAGTCTCTGTCTGACATATGACTGGGAACTGATGCTTCGCTCTGATGCCCCAGAGTCCAGCCGAACACGCTGGGAGGAACCCACGCTCCTGTCTGAGGCTCCAGAGTCCAGTCGGGCTCTGTATGCTGAGCCCAGACTGTTCTCTGGGGCCACAGAATCCAGATTGGACCTGGAGAGCACAGAGGTCACACTGCGGTCTGAGGCTGAGGAGTCTGACCTTTGACGGTGAGACAGGACCAGGTCTGGCTCTGTGGTCACTGCCTCTCTCTGAGGCTGGATCAGCAGAGGCCCAGAGTCATCATCCTTCACCAGGTGATCAAGAACCAACACCATGCCTGAGTTGGAGCCTGCAGCAGAGAACACAAATGATAGACAAGCAACCAAAAATTACAATAAATAAATTAGAATAATAAAATGTAACAAATTAATACATTTCTCTCTGTACCTAAAAGTTTTTATGTCTATTCTTTTTCTTAAATAAGTAGTAAGTGAAGAGAGTGTAGGTGAGCAAAGAAAGCAGGAAGCACTGAAGTTAAGAGGCTGAGCCGATGGAAATGAAATATTTCCGGGCACTGGGGCCCCATGAGAAGCCGGGTTAGAAAATATAACTCTGGATCACAGAGCAAGCACGTGGAGACTTGAGGGGATGTAGGCATTTCCTCCCGACTGGCCTTAGTTCCTGTGTGAGATTCATTAGATTGTGTTGGTGGATGTGCATGAAGGAGATGGAAATGGTCATGAGGGGAGAATGGGGGCATGTGGCCAAGTCATAGTCATGGTGAGCAAGTACAAGGAGTCACGGAGGAAGTGGGGTGGAATAGAGACTAGGACAAGTACTTCCCCTCCCCTCTGTCCAAGCTCCTACTTCACTACTCCTTTTCTCCGCAGGAAACCACACTCCAAACAACACAGCAGCGCCCACATCCTCTGCCTGTGATAGTCTCTACCTCCTCAAACACCCCATGGTGCCTCTAGTGAACAGTATATCTGAGTTTGTGTGTGCACCACAGACAAAGAAACCCAGGAGATTGTCAGATCGTCTGCAGGACCTGTTTTTGCACCAACTCATACTCTGCAACCAAATGGGGCTCACCAAGTATGCATGGCTTTCATTTACCAATCAACTTTGATCAAGACAGGATAAGGGTGGATATTCTCAACTTTAATTTTAAGCAGCAGATCTTTTTCTCTTAATTCATAACACCTCCCAAAAAAAGATGCAAGCCAAATTGTGCAAAATCAATTTAAAGACGGCGGCGAGTTGTTGATCAAACAGACAAGAGGATTATATAATATGGTCTGGAAAGGAAACGTGATTATGAGACACAATTGGGACATTTCATGGCTACCGCTCTCCCATGTGACACTGTGAGTGGTCTATTAGACAGCAGTGTCTAAATCTAATGATGCACTCAACACAAACTCAATTACTGGCCGACTGTAACTGAAGTGACAGCCAAAACACTGCTTCCTCTACAAATACTCATGTAATTGTCTTTATTTTTTTGCCGTTAAAGAAACTGTAATGTCCATTGTGTAGCTGATTTCTGGGAAAATACCCACTGCTGCCGGACTATAATGAGAGGCTTGCTTTATGATTCAAAATAGCCACAAAAGCTGAACTTGTGCACTCCAGTGCTGCCAGTCAATATATAGAGAACAAACAAAGCTTTTCTTCATACATCTTTAAACCCAAGCAGTGACCCGAGGAGAGCTCGTGTTTGTTCTTCAGCTTTGATCACGACAGGTTTTGTATTGTAAATTTACTATTACTATAAATAACATATTGAGCGAGTCCACTCTTCTTACACAAATAGTTTCTAGAGCCTTTCATTTAATGTGAAATGTTGTTTTGAGCTAAACGCTACCAACCTGTAATGACAATACGCTTACATTCCATAAATCAAGTGTTTGAGCTGATGATGTTGATTGATGTTGATTGAACTTATTGTAATTTATCCTAAAGGGAGCAATTCAATTTAGTTGTAGTTGAAATATTTTGGTCTTTATTTAATGACATTAGTTGAGAGAGGTTGAGGAATTTGTTTCTAGATTTACATTGGGACTTTAAAAGATACACTTTTTTGGTTTAGCAGTGAGTTGAATGGTGCTACAGCTGAAGACCAAGGTCTTTTGTGAATGACAGTGACCTGATGACTAGAGGCTAAATATTTAAGAGAAATTCATGTTATTCTTCAGCTTTTCTCTTTTGGGAACTCGAGGCACATTGCTCCACATTCCACTGAGAGTCTCTGCAAACATTTCTTTTCCTAAATCACAGCCTTACCAGCTACAGTTTTCCCTTGAATGCAGTTTGACTGGATCAATGGTCGTTTAGGTAAAGAATGTAAATGTAAGCCTATTTATTTTTTGTCTGAGAGAAAGAGGTATGCGTTTGTGCAACGTTCAAAGAAGAAGAAAAAAAGGTAAATGATCATCAAAGTTAAACTTCAATTTTCTGCTACTTTCATTCTGCTGAAACATGTGAACCACTGTTCCACCCTGGCTACACTGTCCTCCTGTCCCAACCACAAACGTCCTGTGTCTTGGTTGATTCGTGTCCTTCTTTGCTTTTCTACGGTGGTCTTTTTTTGTTTCACCCCAGCTTCACCCTTGTTTAAATTGTAAGGCAGGGATAAATCAGGAACATTGGGGAGTTTCTCCGCCACCTCAAACGAGCCTGAGTTCTGTTCTGGTATCAGCTTTATTTAGCAGAGGTGTGGCTGTTAGGTTTCCCTCTGCTGCTTCCCGTAACCCCAACACCAACACCAGGTCCATGAGGATAGACACTGGGAGCCAGGTCCAGGGCAAACCAGGCCACACAGGATGACATTATCATGGTCGTCAGCCCTTAGGACGAGCTCAGGTCGGCCAGGCCTGATCTTAAATAAAAGGATGAAAAATACTTTCATCTTCAGGCAAAGTTCAATTTATGTCATTCATGACTTTAGTTGTAGAACGGTTTGAAACAACATTTATGAATGGTCAACAATGCATGTTTGTCATTTTACAAGCTGTTCCGCGTCAGCTCTGGTTGGTGTGCCTGCAGAGTTTCAAGGATTCAAGTGAACGAAGCACATTCATTCCATCCTGAAGGCTTGCATTCATACTTCTTTATTAATGGTTGGGCTAACAGAGTGGTTAATGAAATTACTTCACACTTAAGAAACCAAGCCTACGGCTGTGAGTGACTCCAAACAGTTAATAAAGTTAGATGAAGGAGCTTAAAGAGCCTGAACTAATATAACCTCTTGACCGCCACCTCAGGATAATGGCATCTTTGGCTGACTTTTTTTAACAGGCAGTGAAGAGGAAATTGCATCAAGACGGATATATGCAGTCACAGGTACATGCAACAGAGGTGTCCAGTGTTAGCTTCAAGTCTTTAGAGATTACTTAGATTGAAACTTTGGGTGAATGTTTACAGTATATACAAGCTTTTGTATTTCAATGATCCCATGAGAGTGGCAAGTCCAAACATGATCTATACGCGAGGGCGAATGTGTATATCCTGCACACTAAGTATTAATGCAGCCAGTCGAAAGATGAAATGTTTTCCAGGAGCAGTCCTGTGCATTTTGTCGCAGAGCGAGTGTTTCTCACCTTTTCTCTGCAACTCTCTGTTTTGTTGTGTATGCTGGCCGTGTAGTTCCCGGATCTGAGATCTGATATTCTCTTGTTCACTGTGAATCTCTGGCTCCTGAAACAAATGAACAGAAAAATCAGACATTTTCAGCTCCAAAAAGTAAGATGCTCTTTAATTTCTCTGTTATTTCTTAAGACAGCAGCCAGTCATTTTAAAAACTGCCAGCCCATTCCTCTGATCAAAATCAGTGTGAGAACATCAGTTCTACAATCATCTGTTTGATGATCCGAACAGGTTTCTGTTGGAGGTCAAGGTCAAATGCTCCAGCCATGATGAGCAACATGCTTGGCCAGCTGGAAAAGTAAAAATGTGTTTTATTTTCCATTGTATATGTCTGAGAGAGAGAGACGCCCTGAGAGTCCAAAGACTGACAGAACATATGCATTCAACACTTATATTTTAGCTTTTCAAACAGATTTGACTTTGTTAGTTCCTACTGTTTAAAGTTTACTTGCAGTCTAATTGCAGTACAAAATGCAGCTTTTCTGCAGCATCTTGGTGCCACTGATTATTGGAGTCACAGCAGGAAGGAGACCTCAGAGAAGAGGCAGCAGTATTTTGGCATATGGAGAGGAAACGGGAGGTGTGGAGGGGAGGACGGACTGAGGGAAAGATGAAGATCCCAGCACTACTATTGGGCCTCTGGTGCCCGACCTTGAGCTACTCCACAGGAGAATCAGCTGCACAAATAAGTCTCTGAGCACGTGCAGACACTCTTTAAATCACTCACCCACATATTCTTAATCCACAACAGTCTGAGGATTTGGAAACGTTTCTATTAAAGGGAAAAAATCTCTTGTGCAGAGCTTTAGGTGGTATGCATCATTCTGTAACCGTATCAGCACTTAATCTCATTATAGGTGTTTTACAAGAGGCATCTTGGTGAAGAATAGTCCAACGGACAGTTGGGTGGATCCTGAAAAAACCTACAGGAAATGACCTTACATACTGATAATATAATACTTAGAGCAGATTTACAGCCTACCATTGGTGCAAAAGGCTTCTGAAAACACATTCACAATCTTTTAAGCAAGCAAAGAAAGCACACACACCCAACCGCGCAATCACATGCCAATTTCAGTCTGCCATGTGTAAACAATGTTATTCCAGACAAGAGACTGGTGTAGTTGTCAGCAGCAGTGTGAAAATCTTATAAATCACACCTTTTGTGTCTTAAAGGCTTTTAATCAGCACAGTGTGATCATAGCTGGCAGAGAGGGGCAGAGTTAACGTGATGACCAAACACAAAGTCTGTTGGAACAGAGAGGCCGAGGTGTAAAAGGAGACAAGGTTTCTGCTCTACTGACTGTGACCTTCCCCACCTTGAGCAGATTAAAGGGCAAAGCGGCTCAATCAGGAAGGAGAAAATGTAATCAGACACGGTTGCAGGAGACGACAGCACAAAAAAGGAAAGGTGAATCGGGAGTGGCACTGTTCAGGTTATCAACAAAGACACATGATTAAACCTGTCAAAATATTAAATTTTTGTAAAATAAGGTCAGTTGTCTTGTTGTCCAGGAGAGATCAACTTGATCTCTCCTTGATCTCTCTACTAAAAAAAAGTGTCCTCAGAGACTGTGCTCAAATGTCAGTTTTTCCAGCTTCAACTTTCTTCTCCAAACAGAGAAAAAAAAAATTGGTAACACAGATTCAGGGGCATGAAAGTCTTTTTAGTTTTTCAAGACAATGGTTAATGCTGCTGATGCAGTCTTGGAGACCACAGTGGAGAGCAAAAAAAATTTGTGCAATCATCCTTTAGTGAGTTATCACAGTGCGTGATGAGTCACAAACAGTCGTCTGCAACAAGACAAAAGCCTGGAGGCACCACCGTGTAGTAATGCGAGAGGTCACACTCAGAGGACACTCTACTTCTCAGTGGAGTCACTCAATCAAAGAGTCACCAGGAGATAATTGTGTTGGAGCCATAAACACAATTAGAGAGAACGAGTCTTTCCTCACCCACTGCTCCTCTCCCTGTCCTGCTTCTACCAAGAGTCAGACAGACAGCCATCATTTCACAGCTCCCACTAAACCACAGGGAACATATTTCTCACAGACAGTGAGGCAGAGGGAAAAAAGGGGATGATAAAGTGGAACTGGAGACGCAGAGCAGAGCTCTGGGTCCTGCTGCCAGCCACCATGCTGTCATTTGCGGCTTTCCTCTGGCCCATTCGTTCAGGACCTGACAGAGTGGAACACCGACGCTCAACCTAACCACTTGTCCCATCTGGCCTCGGGAACCTCTTTGTGTCGGACTGTAATTGCAAAATCTGAAACTCGTAAACACAAAACCAACTGTCCTCTCTCGTGACCACAGTGAGGAGTTGGCCTTCTGGACTCCTGTGAACCCTCAACTCCACAAAAAACTACAATGAGGTAGAGGCTGAGGTTTCACATCTCCTTCACAAGCCGGTTCAGACAGCTGAGATTCACTAGTAAAGATTAACACACTGCTGAGTTTCAATGCCTCATTTTTCCATGAGAGTTAAATTCATCACCCCGCTGGTGAGGTCACACCATTTGAGGATCTTCCATGCCTCCACGTGGAAGACAGAAGACGAAGCCTGGCAGTCCATTTTCCATTGCTGCAGCCTGAGAAGCCGCACACTCGGCTTACCTCCAATAATTGAAATACAGTAGCTGGAATGAAGTAGCAATCATCTTGGTATCTCTCACACACACACACACACACACACACACACACACACACACACACACACACACACACACACACACACACACACACACACACACACACACACACACACACACACACACACACACACACACACACACACACACACACACACACACACACACACACACACACACACAAACGGGAGTGAGGAAACCCACAGAAGAAGTCAGCCCAGGGACTCATTCCCATTTTCACTTACTGCAAATCATCACAATGCCACTCTCAGCTTACTTACCATCTCCAAAGTCCAGACTATTGCAACAGCTAGGGCCGCTTTATGAAGTTAAACTTGTCTTTCATCAGGCATCTTCTTGCAACATGTTTATGATGAGATCAGAGAACAAACAAAACTCTGTCTGGAGCTGCAACACCCGCCCACCAAACAGCATACCTGTGCTCTCCCATCACTCTCCCAGATAACATGCAAGTCTGCAGCTTCAAAGAGACAACAGACAGGGTTCAATTTCTACATTTACAATACACACATCGAATATTCA
This sequence comes from Scophthalmus maximus, assembly GCF_022379125.1. Lineage (NCBI taxonomy): Eukaryota > Metazoa > Chordata > Actinopteri > Pleuronectiformes > Scophthalmidae > Scophthalmus > Scophthalmus maximus. Next base: position 12,512,582 of record NC_061533.1, on the reverse strand, counting down.
AGGTTTCTCTCATTTAGTTTTACTGCATTAATTTATGTTTTGGTCCAATTAACTGATTACATCTCATGCATCAGTAAGGTGTCATGTATATCCTCAGGTATAATCTGTCCACTAAAATGATCACAAGCTTACAAAAACAACAAAAACCATTATGCATACAAACCTGAAAAGATAAACAGAAAACCAGACAGGTCCTATTCTCCAGTCAGACAGAAAGAGATGTGACAGATGACTAAATGATCTTTAGTTAAAATCAGAGTGACATTTACCTTCTACTCAGTGGACTCACTGCCTTTCTCTCTCCCTCTCTCTCTTCCTCCCTCTCTCAGCAGTAACCTTCTCGGAGTCAGGATGTCCACACTTCTGCCACTCTACTCCCTCAGCCACATCATACATACTCACACACACAAACATGCACACCACCACCTCTCTCTCTCTCTCTCTCTCTCTCTCTCTCTCTCTCTCTCTCTCTCTCTCTCTCTCTCTCTCTCTCTCTCTCTCTCTCTCTCTCTCTCTCTCTCTCTCTCTCTCTCTCTCTCTCTCTCTCTCTCTCTCTCTCTCTCTCTCTCTCTCTCTCTCTCTCACAAAATACCAACAAGCCACTCCCTTCCCCTCCCTCCCATTCTGTCTCCACAGGGATCTGACCCCCCACACACACACACACACACACACACACACACACACACACACACACACACACACACACACACACACACACACACACACACACACACACACACACACACACACACACACACACACACACACACACACACACACACACACACACACACACGTTAAAGGGGTTGCTTGGTTGACACATTAACTTCTGACACACTGCTATTATTTTGACCTGCCACTTTCCAGGAGATATTTTACTGTATCACAACCTCATTTAAATTATTAGATAGTTTTTTCCCCCATACATAGATATATTAGTTTTTCTTAAAAGCTGTTACTGTACGGTTTCTCAAAAATGAGGGAAAGGAAACATTTACTGTGCGTCAGCATGTCAACCATGCCTATTAAACAAAGTCCTGAACTTGTAACTTAAAATAGCTACAATAAAAAGCTTCCACTAATAGACACGCGTGCACTCGATATATTAGTCCTCCTAAGTTTTTGTCACGAGTTTTGGAGCTGGTGTTTGTCTCAAGCTGCCGCCAGTGTACATGTATTGCATGTTGTGCGTGTTTGGCTGCTGTGGAAGCCGACAGTATCTAGGACCCCCATCTGTTGTGGGACAATTGCACTCAGCTCAAAGAGATCCGCTGCTGTGATGTGAGTGGAAGGAGCCCTGCTGCTGGTTGATGTTGTTTTGGCCACATATCCACTCCAGCACAGAGACTGACTGCTAGACCGCTGAGACACAGCTGGTGGGCTGACTGTCTGTCTGTCCAACCCAGCCCCCTCACCATCCAGAGCTTTAACCCCCCCTCATCCATTACACCACCTGTGGCTCACAAACCAACCACCATACCACTCGGCTATCTTACAGGAAGTGAGGTAAAAAGGCTTGAATGCTAATGCATCCTGTGACGTCACTATCCCATCATCACTTCCTTTCTGAAGAGAACACACACACACACACACACACACACACACACACACACACACACACACACACACACACACACACACACACACACACACACACACACACACACACACACACACACACACACACACACACACACACACACACACACACACACACACACACACACAGGAATGCACGCAAGCCAAGCACAGGCAGCAATAGACAATGGGAGTGATGCTAACAGCGTTTAATTTCTCCACTTTATCACTGTGGAGGGAAAATGGTGCTTTACACATGATCCACCACAACATGAACCACTGATAAAGTGACTGATTGTATTATCTGTCACAGCCTAGACACAGTGTTGGAAGTGTTCCTTCACTTTCATCACTCAAAGGCTTAGTTACAACAGTGGTGATCGCATACAGTAAGAATTAACATTGTTTTTTCTCCATGGAGATCTCATCGGCTGGAAAAAGAGCATTCATTACAACAAAAAAATAAAAAACAGTGATCAAGCACAGCAGATAAGATAAAATCTGGCAGGCTCTAACAAAGAGTCAAGTCTCTTCACGTCATGTTCTCTGCAACAAGGACATAATTTAATCTGTTGTACTGGAAAAGACAACAGTTGAGTTTAACCCGGTTTGTCCTCCACTCGAGGGCCAGTCAGCTGTAGGAGACGTCAGAGGAGAATCAAGTCTGGAGTTGTAGATAGTGACTAAAGAGGGACTCATTGAGATCTGATTTTGGCCATCAACATGTAATTTAAGTATTTGATCGGTCATTGGTTAAATACACTCACTCTAAATGCTTAATTTCAGTGTGGGGATTTGTCAAAATGTAAAAGCCCTGCAGATAGACGTGTGCAAAATTGCTGAGACTGTCCCTGTCAAAAAATGTTTACTGCCTTCACTAAACGCAAGGAAGCTCAAAGTAAATTTCATCTTTCTCCCCATACTTTGCCAAACCTGAGTAAGGATGTAAAAAACGAAAACACATTCCTTGCCCCGTGGTAGCATGTATTTTGTGCGCGTGCACATGCGAGTGCGTGCGAGAGTGTATGTGCGTGGGGCAGTCACATTCATGACACAGTGTGACTCAAGTCACAATGCTTGTTGTTGTTGTTTGCTGCATTCCTCATTGTGGCAGCAGAGAAACCTCAGTGGTCACCGTTGCCATGAACACAGACTCAGCAGCCACAAATTGGTCTTTGCTCAGTTCATTCTGGCAAATGGAAGCTGACAGGAGTGCACATTAGATTTGGACAGTTTACCCATCAGCTGTAATGGAGATGCACTTAATTTATGAGCTTTCTGCTGTGACATTTAATTATTTCTCCTGCCATGAATGACAATGACCACTTTTATTAACTCTGCTGTACTCACTCCAGTTGCCATGCTGCTCTGGGGCTCCACACTCTCAGGATCCAGGCAGCGACCAGGAGCTTTAACCCTTTCCACAGTCCCTAAAAAAACACACAAACGCACAGCAGTGCTTAGACAAATTGGTGACATACACAAATACATCTCTAAGCCCTCAAAGAGGCTGGACAGGGTGGAAGTTGATCAACTGTTATGCGAGCCTGAATGCACCACCCTGTCCCCGCAGCATAGTATTTCAGAGTGACAGGGGCCTCCCACAGACCAGACAGGGCTGTGGAATGAAAGGAATCCACTATCTGATCCAGTATCATAGGTAGATCTACCACAGACACTATGAAAACCACAGACGTCTGCTGTCTGTCCCGTTTAAAATATGCAGACAGTCATTAACGGTGTGTATTTATCCAAACTGTTTTCTTAAAAAAATAAGACAATTTACGACAGTAAAATAAAACTAGCAGTTTAATTTTAGGAGTTAGTTAGTGCCACAGTTTGGTGCCAAAATATAACAAATCCCTGAATTGAATCAATATTGAAGCAGATGTCGAGAATATCACAACACATTGAGAATATTAAATCATTTTTTGGCTTGTGGTGACAAACTACTCAACAATTTTTTCAGCTCCATCTTCAGGCTCATTATTTCAAGTGTTTGAAGTGTCAAAATGCATCATCTTTAAAATGGGGTCACATCCAAGTCAATACATTTTCCTCTACTAAGTGAAAAGATTAATCTTTTTTATCTTATCCAGACACGTGGCGTCATATTTAACAAGAGATACTACTTGACTCAATTTTATCAAACAGCTCGACTCACCTTGCTGCTGTTCATCTCGGATCTGTCGGATGGCTGCTCTTATCATCTTCCTCTCATCGTATTCGCCAGCGGCACGGAGCTTTAAGCGAACACACGTCAAAAGCTCAGTGCACAGAGGAGAAGCATGCAGTTTCACCCCATTTCAGGATTATTATTATCATTAATACTCACCATTTTCGTGAGCTCATCAATGTCCTGGATCGATTGGAGTTTCTGTGACAGTATGTCCAAGTTGTCACTAGATTCCGACCCGAGAGAAAGAGACAGTGAGGTGGTTATTATGGTGTTCATTATGAATTAACATCAACTTGTGCTCGTGCAGCAAGTGACAAGTTTAAAATCTTAGTATTTCCAAATATGAGAAAGTGAAAGGCAGCAGGAGACAATTCCAAGATAAAACACGGCTTTCTCAGCCAGAAGCAAAAAAAAGAGGAAAAACTCCCAAATGGCGTGTCGAAAAAGTGATACAGATTTGACAGTAGTGACACAGCTCCTGCTCTCATCCTCCTTTTTTTTCAGTCTCAAATTTCACAGTTTCACTGCTTGCTTTAAAGTTGGTTTCTATTACTCATACGCTCCATTATCCTCTCATTATCCTCGCTCTCCTCCATTCGTTAGTATTAAAGGCTGTGCCGCATGCTGTAATGGAATCTTTCACATTCCTCCACGGGAAAGGAGAGGCTCGCAGTAATGCAACTTTCAGATGGGTTGCGTGCATGCGTGTGTGTTTTAACATGTGCACACGTTCATGCATTTACTACAGCAGGTAAGCCTCCTCTAGCAGCTCCAGTGAGGCATCGCCTTTGTAAGTCATCTGAGAGAAGCAGTGGATGGAAATGATTAGACCTCTGTAATGATCAGGCCTGACCACTGGTCTTAATGGGATTCAGTGACAGAGAAAGATGACAGCAAAAGGTTGGGAAAAGTTGTGTTAAATCTTGACTGACTGTGCTTCGGGTCAGATGCTGGGATTGTCCCATATATAAAAATGACTCTGGAACATCCTATATCCTGTAGAGCTCAGGGTTTAATGACCACAGAGTGAAATCATCAAAGGTTTAATTTCCCAAAGCAAAATTATTTGTGATTTTGTTGTCAACAAAACTATGTCTCAGGGGAGCAAAATAGTATTTATGATAATCTGCGAATTAATGTAAAAGTTAAACAAGAATTCTTGAATATACTGAGAGAACAGCTCAGAATGGCAAATAAGAAATAACTAAACAAGCAGTGGAAAGGGTTTTCAATCTCACTCACATGGCCTAAATGCTGACTAGTTATTTGACATAAAGACAATTTACTGTGAAATGATTGCAGTTTTCTGTCCCCTAAGGTTCCTAACAAGATTTTCCAGTCTTTTCCCACTTGAGTTGCGGAATGCTGCATCTGGGTTTGCGGGTGTTTTCTCAGCATCCCAAGTTCACCTAGTCGTGAGCAGTTTGTCACTAGGACGTCTGTTTTTGTGAGGACCAGTTTGAGTTCTACATAGAGTGAGGACACTTAGTCTTCAGACCTTCCAGGGGCTGTTTGAGAATGACGACTTGTTTTTTTCAGGTTGAGGTCAGAATTTGTTTAGGCTTCAACCTTTAGGGAATACATTATGTCTGTGTCCTCACAGCGACAGAGGTAAGTATGTGTGTGGTGGTCTCACCTGTGCTGGTTCTCCTTGTCCTCCTGCTGTTTGAGGCGCGTGGGTCGAAATCTCTTGCTGGCCAGAGCAGCTTCCATGTCTTCGATCTCCCTCCTCCTCAACTCCCGGATGGCTGAACGGATAAGACGTCTCTCGTCCAGATCCACGGTTCCATCCAGCTGCACGCATAACACAAACGAAAAACAGGACGAGAGGATGAATACAAGTAATACAAGTGTGCCAACACAGCAGGATGACTCACAGAAAGCCAAAGATTTGGCTCAAGCCACTTGACACTCTTATATTTGCATCTTTGAGTGAGTGCACAACAGAGACACGGCGAGGAAATGGCCACAGAGTTGTATAGTAATCTGCTCCTAAAGGGTCACAGGCTTGTCCTTAGTGTAAATACAGGGTGGTCAATGAGCAGAACTGCAAGGTTCTTGGGTCAAAATACAAGTCATAGCACTGGCTTCTTACAGACGCCGACTCTCTGTATTTAACCCTGCCAAACAAGGACAGTAAGGCAATCGTTTACAAGAAGGGGCAGACATTCAGTCAATCTGGCCTCACAAATACACACATACAGCTGTCAGATAGAAGGACTGTGTCCAAGAAAGTTCAGGAATCCACCTGCAACAGAAAAGATGATGAATGTGAACAGCATTAGGGTGTGTGTGTGTGTGTGTGTGTGTGTGTGTGTGTGTGTGTGTGTGTGTGTGTGTGTCATCCAGACAAAGCTGGGCTATACATCCCAGGCTTACTTTAAAGGTGAGTTACAGGGGGAGCAGGGCCAGTAGACAGCTTACAGACAGGTGATGACAAGGGGTCTGACTTCCCTTATGTGAAAAGACAGCACCACCTGAGTGAGGAGCGGAGCATGAGAACCAGGGCAAGCCAACAGCTGGTGCTCGCCGGCTGTAAGAAGGAAGTGTGTTCAGCTCTCCGGGGTCAACTTATCACCCAGTTTTCTTCTTCTTCTCTGGCTGTATTTCATCCTGGATAAACAGTACCTGTTTTGCAGGAGTCCTTGGACGCACAGATATTAAAAGGTCTCACTAAACCATCTCCTCGCTCTGAGTAATTATTAGTTAAAAGGGTTCTTCTTCTTTTTTCAAGCAAAAGAGGAGTAATTAAGGTGTGTGAGTGTGCATCTATAGCATGCCCGCAGACGGACACACCATCTCAGCGAGATGAATGCTTTCATGTTAGCAGCTGCCATGAACGCAGGGGGGGGTAGATGGAGGGGGTCCTCTGCTGCCAAATGGGAGACAGATCTCTCCATTGGTCTACAGCAGGAACCTGTCAACACATGCAGAGATGAGCAGCTCCTTCTCTTATAAACCTCCCTCTCAAACACACACTTGAAGGTTCCCTGCTGCACCAGTTAAAACCTGCAGAGTTAAACCCTTGTTTGCCCGCCGCTCCCTTCTACAAAAAGGAAGCTGGAAGTGGCTGCTAAGCTAAGGTGTACACCATGATGGGTTTAAAACCGGGTTGATAGGCTCCCCCTGCTGGGCCCCGAGGACGAGGAGGAAAGGGAAGGGGGTTGGGGGGCCATCTGAAGAGATGAGGAGGGCCAGTGGTTTTACAGTCTTGCTGTGGTTTGACAAAATATGCAGCCCGAGCTGCACTGGCTCGGAGGGGCTCTCCTATATACTGTAATTTGTGGAAATTTAAAGTGCTGAGCTGACTGAAAAGAATGACTAAGAGGAGAGAGTGCTCAGAAAAAGGAAAGGATATGAGACAGGAAGAGGGGCGTGTAAAGCAGTTCACAGAACAAAGCAAAAAAAAAAGAAGAAAATGAGAAGCTAGACTTTGGTATGCCTAAAAATGGGCAGATGAGAAATGGGTGGGAAAGGTCCGGGCCTCGTATAGGTCATTCCTCACATTCCTGCTGACTCACAGGGAAAAAAGATGGTAGTGGAATCAAGGACTGGGTTTGGCTCCAACCCAGCAGCGGTGGAGTGATACGACGGCCAGGAACAACAGTGTCAGCTTTCTGATTGTGAAGCAAGAAAGTAATGAGAGGAGAGAGGAAATGAGAACGCACTTGTTCGTTTTCTATCACTGGCCAGTGTCTCTCTCACATGGCTACTCACACATACACACACTAACCAAACACTCGAGGGAGCCGTCTGTTATCACACTGTCAAGCCCACTACCGAATGAATGCATGATGTGATTATACAGCGTGTAGGCTGCCAAGTTTTAGGACTGAGTGATTTATGTATTTATACATTATTGAGGTGTAACAGAAAACAGCCTCAGGCTTGGGCCTCTGTTCAAAAACTGTAATTTTGGCTTAGTATTTAATAACAGGCTGCGTTTTTCATCTATATACATTTAAAGACTTACACATGAAAAAAAATCCCATAGAAAATGTTCAAAAGCAACAGACAGCTCCGAAACTTGGAGCATGTGACAGAAACTGTCCGGACTGTCCAAATCAGTTTTACTAATCTTTTCAAATACACGCAAACTGAGGGGAATTAAAGTCATGATGTGGTGATGAGAGATGAAAAACATGTGCACGTCAGCACATTGACTTTTACCCACTCCAACAACACAACTCCACGCAGCAGCAGTTGATATCCACAAGACGTATTTTTTTAAATGGATCAATCAGTGCACAGACGGCTGCACGTCAAGTCACTTTGGACTGGCTGCAGCATTCATGCACAAAATTCAACTGGTAAATCCAGCTGGCACAGGGCCATTGACTGTAACTGATCTTTCCTTTACGCATTTGAAAAGGGGAGAAAAAAAAATTGATTCAATAACTCCACAGGAAAGTAATGAGTGGGTGTAACCCAAGCAAATAAACCACACCTTTAACTTGGGTGTCTGCCAAAGAAAACAAAATAACTGCTAAAGACCAAGAGACGGAAACACACACATACACACACACACACACACACACACGTCCATATGACCAAACTACCACTATGACAGTGGCCTTTACAGTGGGTGAACTGTGTCAGAAGGAGGGGGAGGAGGGAGTGGGGGGGAAAAGAAAGAGAAAATCAATGTGGTTACTCAGTGACAGCAGCACCTTCTACCACTGGCCATGCCCAAAGGCATTTTTCAAACCAGCCCACTGGCCTCTGGGTATCCAAGTGTCACTGTTGCTCCCAATAACAACACTGTGGCACGGAGAGCAGCCGTTATACCCAGACAGAAAGCTGTTCACGCAGTGTTGCTTTAGCTGCCAACAGACGTATGAGTCAGAAATCTCACACACAAATATGTTTTACAGAAAATATGGGGCCCCTGAGACTCCGCTGGGCTGTCAGCACCTGTAATGACGGCAGAGTGGATAGTCATATTATAGTCTGCTCGGCTGGGCTAACTGAAGACTCGTCACCGTCACACGTGTTGACTTCTGCAGAGTCACGCGACTCAGCTGCTGAGATATTACGTTTGGAAACAGGACGGAGGAAGTGGATATGATTGACAGGGTGAGGAGAGATAAGGCAATGTTGTGGAAACTGGGACAGTCGCTTCGAGACAAAACTTACTGATTGGTGTTAACAGGCTTAAAATTACGAAACTTACTTACTAAACCATAAAATGATTACCTTATTTGGAAGAATTATACATACAAAAAACAAAGTTGATGCATCACAAAGCAGGCTTGCTAAGGCTTGTACCGTACCATCACACGCCTTGACTCACTTCCTGCCTAGCAGAAGCTTTCTGTGGAATCAAAACCACAAACCTATCTAAAGCCATTCGGCTGAAGCAGCTCAATCAATCACGGTCAATTAGAGAGAGTTCATGGTTTACCCATAATCCCAACCAGCTGGTGACACACTTCTAAGGACAGCAACTCTCCTTGAACTCCCCTGCCACACATGAGCGACACAGATTTAAGTACGATTTCACAAAAATCAGAAAGGTGGTCAAATGTGGCGGCAACTGAAAAGTTCTACAGGTGGTCAAAACATACCGAGACACAATTTAGTGGATCCGCCGTTTTAGCTGCTTAAAAACTTGTGCTCACAGCGGATCAAAAAGTTCCAAGTACTGAAAGTTGCCATTGAACGCCCAGCCAGATTCTTTTAGGATTTAAATTAGTGCTGTGCAGTTAATCTAATCGTGGCCTGATTATATAACCTCTAAAGGCTGCGATTGAAATTAAATGTGTGAATGTGACAACCGATTCTCTGTGTGCAGTTGGATCGTTCTACATTTTAAAGTTTTTAATGGGAAAAAAGGGGGTTTGTTGTGAAACGTTAATATTCGTCAGACAGTTATTGGGAAAATCATTCGTTATTGACCCTAAAAATGGCACTTGTGACAAGAATATCTGAAACATTTCAAATAACAAGCCCGACATGGTCTTTGTGTGTGTTTCCATTATGTGTATAAAGGTCAAGCATCATAGTCCGGCGTGCTGAAGACATCCACAATCTCCCCTCCCTCACTAACCCTGGGAGCACAAAGACCCTTCAGACCAAGTCCTAACCGTTTGAGTCCCAGTGGTTGTGCATGTGCTTGAGTCACTTTCTGTTGTTGAACGTAACACTTTCCTCTTTGTGGACGTGGTTGAGTACATTTCATCACACACGGGATAACATATACTTTGTTCAAGAAATGTGCGTGCGCACATTTGCGTTCCACGTCGTGCATGGTTGGGAGTGACGGTTGGGGGTAGTTTGTGTTAAAGTATTAAACTGGGGCTACAGTAATAATTTCCAGAGCAGGCTGAAGTTAGAGTGCAGCATCGGATCAGTGCTTTAAACTCACTTGTGTCAAGCACACAAGTGAGTTTGCCCTTATAAGGACACATGGGACACTCCTTCCAGTGGAGCTGAAGTGGATTACCAGCTGCCACTGTGGCAGAATAGTACAGACATTGAGACAGACACTGGACTGAAAGGTTGAGAAAGTAAAAAAAAAATAATAATAATATGAATCCGGTGGGAGCCTTTAAATAATTTCTCAACACCTGAGGAAAACAATGAATGCATTCATTGGACCAGCGCACACACCACACCAACTGAAAAAAGGAAATATAATCGGGATACACGACAGCCCTGCAAGGCATTGGACGACCAGCTTCTCAGCAGAGGGAGTTTCAGCCTCTTGGCTGCAAAGATAAACAAAGAAATGAACTATAATCGAGATTAAAACGTATTGTACTACAGTTTCATGCCGACCTTCTATCGTCTGGGATAAAAAAGAAAAGAAAGGAAAAAAAGGATGGAGTTCCTCTGAAACATACAAGCAAGCAAGGGAGAAAGACAGATTACTGCACATGTGGCAGACGTGCTCTCCGAGTGCGGCTACACGTGAAGGAAAGCTTAACCTTTACTAATAACTGGATGCTAGGACAAAAGGCTCAGAGCAGACCTGGGAAAACAGTGTGCCCCTTTACACTTGAGGTAGCAGACATAAAGATTTGGACACATTGGAGGAATGCATGTGGGTCAGAGGGGGGTATAAGCTTCAAAAATGTTATATAGGACTGTGACGATGCACCGGAAAGAGATCTGAACTCACAGGTTGCGGATGTTACTGACTCATCCAACTCGGGCTCATTGTACACAGACTTACATTAGTGGATCCCACATGCCCACAGATTAACAGCACACACTTGATTGTGCACACATGGTCGATGGTCTGGTCTGAAGTGTAAAATATTGGCCTACAAGCCTCTACAGTGATATAATCCTCCTGGGCTATAAGAAACTACCTCTGTGAGACTGCTTAACCCGCTTCAGTTGTCTGGCTTCACACACCTTGTCCTATATGAATGGGTTTGTCTTCGGAGCTGCAGGTCGGGTCACAGAGTGGGATCCAGGTCAGTTTGAAGCCTGGTCGTTACAACTGTGCCCCACATTTTGGAGCCAAGCCTCATCAAAAAGTTTCATATAATCCAACAAAGGCAAACCATACAACTGTCCAGAGCGGTTGGGATAGAACCTGAAAACTACATGCTAACCAATCCATTCACTTTGACAACAATATCTGCTGTTCCTGATTTCACTGCAGTCTGTGAGTGAGCAGGAATGTGGCTCAGATGTTTGGTTTGTTGTTCAATCCTTTTTGTTTCAGTTTGAGCATTTTATTGACTTGGTTCTTACACAAATAAAATCCCTTAATTAAGGAGACCAACGAAGAAAGAATGTAGAAGAACGAGATACAATCTTTTTTTTTTATTCCACACTTTTTGCAACTCGACTGAAAGTGTTGCCTGACAGCTACATCAAATCACATCTTCTTATATAGCAGACATGGAGAGTTTCTTACAAGATTTCTCCCCCAAAAAATCACTACTGCAAACCAGTGAATAAAGGGGGTAAATGACCCAATCAACAAATCTATATGAAGCAATACAGATTCAAGCAGGAAGGAGCCATCATAAATAAAGAGATAAGAAAGACTACATTGGCTCTTTAATCTTAGCTGGCCATGTCCTGTTAGCAGACCCAACATGGTCACCGCAGGAGATAGAGCATGATGAATCTTATCCAAACTGAAGCCCCGCATTACCAGCCCGCTTGGTTTAATGAGGTTAGAGCCACGAGGTGAGCGGGACGTCCCACGGGAGGAAACAGAACAGGGGTTAAAGCACTTTGGGAGGCTGCAGACAGAGCACAAACAGTTTGTTCTAATGGAGCCGGCCACGCCGACCCCGACAACCCACAGTAGCTATGACAATGGGAGTGAGAGTCAAACACTGACAGGCAGACAAAGCCAAACAAAATTTAAGCGATCAGCTGTGTACATCTCAAGAATGCCATAACATTAACAACAGTGAGCTGGAAAGAAAAACAACAACATCCGCTGGATAGATTTTTGTGGATCTCAGGAAATGACTCTTTTCAGAGAGAGTCCCTATAAAAAAAAAGTTTTAACTCAGTTTTTCAAAATGTATCTGAGGTGTACTACCTTATTTATGTTTATACTCCTCTTTCATGTGATATATTTTATTTCAAACATATAATTATACATTTTTATTGGTATAAGTGAGTATGTTACTTGGAAGAAAACCCACAGCATTTTTGATCCCGCAGAGGGCTGTATGCTGCTTCCTGTATGCTCTCTCTCTCTCCATATATATATATATATATATATATATATATATATAAAGCTGGATATTGTGAAAACTGCACTGGCCCCACTATGGTGCCTTGAAATTTAAGAATCTTGAAAACCAAAAGACACCACCAAATTAAACATTAAATCTACAATTTAATCTTCAAATACTGTGAAAACTGCTTGTATTTGGACACAACAGATTACAAACCACCATATGAAGCACTAACACTGGGAATTTGCGAGTCACAGATGGCTGGTGGTGGTGGAGGTGGTGGTGGTGAAGAAGAGAAAACACACACCTTCAAATCCCTTAACCAGACCTCTTCCATTTGGCAGGATCACGATCCAGACAGATGGAGATCGGACACAAAAACCCTCTGTCTGTTGCATCACTTACCAGACAGATGTATAGACCAGAGCAGCTTGGATGGCAGATCGGTCCACCCCTCGATTAACGGACCCATTTTTCAACAGAAAATAAACTGTATTGAAATAGTATAAGTGAGTCTATACTGCACAGATAGCTGTAGACAATTCTTTGGTCTCTTTCTGTAACCAGCACTTGTTTCTGCTGGTTCGTCCCATTATCGTGCTCAATATCGGAACTCCTGTCTACATTTTGACTATTATAGCTTTACTTCACTTTAATAGCACCCTGAGTTACCATGATTCACAAGGTCTCGGAATGATCGGAAAAATTTGTTCCCGACACAGTCTACATGAACGCCACCGCAAGTCGAAACAACAACTCGGAAAGTCCCGATAATACAACACATTTTGTTTACAGCGTCCATGTATTTTTTCCACATTCCCACCTGAACACACATAACCACACAGAGTCGGGACAACGACTTCACAATTCGGGAAAATGGGACCTTCCCAGGTCGATTTCCCTAAACTCCCGGGAATTAAGCATCTCATTGGATGAACAGGTGGTTGGCAAATCTGTTCAACAGTCTACATCACAAAAAATTTTGTGATGTAGACTGTAGCTATGATAATATTAATGTGTTTCCTCGTATCAAAATTCACAGACAAGGAGCATGAGTAGAAATATAAATTATGTGGTTCGCAAACTCACTTGTGTGCTGAAACTCCAGCAAATGCACAGTGACAAACTGTTAATTCACTTACAGTAATCACATTATTACACAGACACACACAGTATCACACTCTGAGTCCTACTGTGTTGAACTTATTCTCACATTCTTTTGTGACATTTTAAAAATGACAAAACAGCACCTGGAGTCCTCTTCAATAATAAAATACTGCTCCTCATGCTCGACTTTATAAAGCTTATAAAGGGCCCAACTTCTCAAAATGACAAAATATTTCCAAGTATTCACTTTAATAAGGGAATAAAAACACCAAACTCAATTTCAACTCTCAACTTTATACATAAGAGTAAATGCTTGTTGAAATAAATCTGACGTGTTGAATTGTGTTACATTCAGTCTGAATTAATTGTTCCACCTCAACAAAGCCCCAGACCAAAAATAGACTTTGTTGGACTTTGTGTGCGCACATCATCTCAACATTTACTGTGTTCATTTTTTTTTTCTCATCCTTTCAGTGCCAAGTTATTATGACAGACTATTTATAGCACTATCCAGCAACACATGTTTCCTGTTTTATCAGACAAACAAGTGACTTCTTATCTCTTTGCTCCCTGGCTGTGCAGTTGGATATTCAGAGGCTAAAGTCTGCATATGGTAAACTTGCCTGCTCTCATTCACCGTGATGGGCTCAGTCCAGTCACTGCAGCCATGTAGATAAATCATACTGTGTCAGTTCAGAGAGGGAAAACTACTCTGACTGTTGAACTGCCCGCGACCCATTTCTTCATCTTTGAAACTTTAATCATACGGGAAACGCTTTGTGCAAACGTGAAGGGCATAAATACCTGTGAGCATGATGACAGGCTCCGCAGGGGGAAAGAAAAAAAAAATCAGGTGTGCACTGTGAACCTTGTGCTTGTAGTTTACAGCCTTAACCATTTTTTTCCCACTCCAAGTGAGAGATACACCTACAAAAACACCCTATACACATCCACTGAGGTCAAAAAGTACTAACTGCCAGCACCAACTCACAAGTACCAGATGTTATTAACAGTCGGGAGCATAAAACACTTGAGACTCTTTTCTTTGCATGTGTATATAGCGAGGAGCTATATTCAAAGGAAGATTTGCTGCATGCAACAGCTTGTATCCACAGCTTCTTAGGAAACCAAGAAAGCAGTCATCTGTGTCTTTGAAGAAAGAGATGTAGTTTCCATGACTGTTGACAAGTCTCAGGTCTAACTTTTATCATTTATACTTGAACAAAATGGGACCAAAACAAACAAAGAAAAGACATTTCAAATACATCTCTTCCTGTGAGTGGCAGACAAAACAAAAACACAGGACATGCATATATAAAACCTCCCAGACGACAGTTAAATAATGAACCATAATTTTTCCGATTTATTGGTTCCGGATGATGAGGCTGACATTTTGGACCATGCCTCAGGGGGATAAAGGGAACCTGGGGACTGTACTGAGAGACTACAAACCAATCTATTCTCCCTCTCCAACTGTAACCGTTGAACCCTTGTCAACGGACAAAGAGTCCAGAGAGCCATAAAACAAAATCCCCAGGGGCCCCATATATCACTAAGGCCGGACCACAGAGTGAAATCGCTCCGTTTTAAACACGTGTGAATGCTTCTTGTTCACCAGGGAGTGCGGGCGGTCACAGGGCTCGCAGGACCAGTTACAAACTATTATGCGAGACATCCAGCATGTGAAATCAGCCCAGCAGGCGTCACACGGACGGAAAAGTCCCCCAGCGGTCATGCAATTCAAAAATGAAAAGACAGACTTTAGACCGCATTAGCAAACAACAAGCGGTGAAAGACAATAATATTTCACGTGTCAGAGGTCACATGTTGACTGTTCCCGCGTTCCTCCTATGATGCAGAGCAGCAGGGGGGTTTCACAGATAATTAGAAGGGACATGATGGTGTGGCTGACAGACGCTAAAGTCAAACCTTATTCTTAACCGAGTAGGCAGGTGCACAACAACAGCTAACACCTGTAGGCCTGGCTAGTCCTGCAGGTTTGACACACAGGAAACCACTGGCACACAGCAGATTCAGGGCTGTAATAACTGATAATCATCACCCTGGGTGCACGCAATCGACTGATAATATCTGGTGTTGAGTGACAGTGGTTGGAGTGGTTCGGTTGCAAAGAGCTTTCCTCCGACCAACCGGCTTCAGCAGCTTTTTTTTTTTCTTCCTTTTTGTGTCCACAGATCTTAAGCACCATTCAGACAGATGACCCGCAGCAAATGTCCTCTCAGCTCCTCTCGCGAAGAACCTAGGACACCAACTGATTATTTTGTTGGATATTTGAATAATTGTGGCAGTCAAGAGAAAGGAAAATGCTTTTCCCGGTTGCCATGGAGGGGATTAAATGAGCAATATAAAAGGCAGCCTGGGCTTTGAATAGAAGTTCAGCGATGGGATTAGTGGCGTTAGAGAGGCCGCCATATGACCTGGCTGTTTAGTTCATTAAGCACAACAGTGGTCTGGAGTTCGTGTGATAATTTTCTAGCTGTTGTTTAGTTGCAGCTCCTCAAACCAGTGTATTACCAGTTTAATTAAGCCAAATGGTATTTAAATAGCGTCCTGACAAACAATTCTTCATTCACAAACTCCTCAACAATCACTGAATATAAACACCACGGAGAAAGTGTCCATGTCTCTGCTGAACAATTTAAACTCTACCCCTCGCGAACTTCTTGTCCGAACAGTAAGTTTGTTCATTTAGAAACTTGAGTTTACTGTGGAAAACGCTGACACTGGAGTCACCACAAACAACATCAGTGAAAATGTGGGATTTTCGTGACCTTATAGCCGGTGAGGGGGGGAAACGACGGGGAGCTACGGGGAGCTACGCTCAGCTCCATGAATCCAACACAGAGGAGACGAGACATTACAAGTCGTGCACAGTGATGGTTTCAGTGTCACATGAAGATAAATCCCACAAATGCCAGTGTCTGCACGACTCGTCTGCAGCTCTCAAGACAACAGCCAGCATTTTGGCAGCAAGTTCCTGCAGGATACGGGAAACACAGGAAGATTCACACAAGCTCGATGTCGCTGTCAACAATCAGCTGAGGTTAGATGTAATGTTGTAATTGAAAAAAACATCTCTGAAGGACTAAAAACACAGGATTAGAAAACTTTACTGATCTATGAGAACAGAAATCAAAATGTTTGTCTGACATGGCCTCCTCTTAAAGTGCTCATTCTTGGGAAAGCAGCTATAGTGAGGATTATGACTTTAGAGCTCATTATCATACCAAGGAGTGTAGTTTAATCTGAGAGCCGCTCAGCGATCCCACGGTTTGTCGCAAACCTAACACTTTAAATCAATACACAGCCCCCTAGAACAGGGATTGGACACATAAACAATTTTTTAAGGACTGTATTTAAAAATTAAAAATTGCACTAGAAAAATATTCCATAAAGTTTTAGTGTCATTAATGAGTGTTATCACTTGTTTTACTGACCCAAACCTAGTATTAGTTTATGCTAGATGAAATGATTAAGTATGAACACTGTTTCTTGGATATGTCCAGTACGACTGTTGCGCATGTGTATCAATGATTCAGACAAAGCATGTTGGGCTTTGTTTTGCCAAGGACAGTCTGACTCACGCGTCCTTGTAAATGTATCTGAGTTACAGGTGTCCTAATATATGTCAGACTGATGTTTCACCTTTCGCTGCCTCGGGGAAGAATTGGGACGTGACTAATGTGACTGTGAACCAGGGAGTGCACAGTCTAGTCCAAATCTGGTTTGCCGGCGCTCACACTTAACGTAATGATAGAGTGAATCAGCTACAAACTGAATGAACATCACTTCCTTTGACTCTTTTGTAACAAGGGTTTTTGTTACTGTGTCATCACAGGGATTAAACCAAAACTTAACATTTGTTTGAGTCAGTTGTCTCCTTTGACTAAGCTACAACCAACTTTTTTTTCATGGCTCAGTCTCAATTATTTATTTCATGAGTCGATTATTGTTAAGCATAAGAAGTATCATAAAAAAAGTCGAATGTCTAGAGTGTCATCTTCTAATGGTTTAACCAGACCAGGGATTTGAAAACTGAAAGTGAAGTGAAAAAACATCTATCAGAAATGTTGGCAATTTGACAAAGTGATGAATCAACTAATGGTTTTTATAACTAGTTTACGCTCACAAATACACCAGACATGCGAGTCAATAGTCTGAATACTTGCAGTGATGAAACACTGAACATCCTCAACTCACCTGACTTCTTACACAGTCTCAAACACTTCATTAGACCTGCAACTAACGGTCACCTTCATTAGTCAATTATTGTCCTTGCATGATTATTCCATGACATGTAAAAGAAAAAGGGGGAAAAAATGCTCATCAAAAACCTCTAAACCAAGGAGACATTTAAAAAGTCTTTGTGCAAACAAGAATGACAAACAATTGACTACACTAAGAATGTAATGAGGTCTGTGAAGGTACACAAAGCAGATCTGAACTGTCATGTATTATAACTCAGTGCATGGAAATGACATAAATGACAAAAAAAACACCATAACACAACTATGAAATTGTACTAGGGAGTTGTACTATGGAGTTTTACTATGAAATTGTACTATGGAGTTGTTCTATGGAGTTGTACTATGAAATTGTACTATGAAATTGTACTATGGAGTCGTTCTATGGAGTAGTACTATGGAGTTGTACTATGGAGTTGTACTATGAAATTGTACTATGAAATTGTACTATGGAGTTTTACTATGAAATTGTACTATGGAGTTAAAATAGGGAGTTGTACTATGGAGTTTTACTATGAAATTTTACTATGGAGTTTAACTAGGGAGTTGTACTATGGAGTTTTACTATGAAATTTTACTATGGAGTTTAACTAGGGAGTTGTACTATGGAGTTTTACTATGAGATTGTACTATGGAGTTGTACTATGGAGTAGAAGTTCCTTCTAAACCCTCATATAAATCAGTCAATACAGATTGTCCTGTCAAAGATCTAAAGTCAACGCCACAGATGGAGACCATCCCTCCACCAGGTCCGGTGACAGCACTCGTCCACTCACCAGGGCTCGGAGAGCGGACTCGTCCAGAGCAGAGAAACCCTCCACGGACATCTGGATGTGGCTGTGCGGACCCCGGTGAGACGTCGGGCTCGCTGCGGTCTGCTTCCCCCCGGTCGACACGAGCACCACCTGCACGACTCGTCCGCTGCTTCTGTTGACTTTCAAAAAGAACCACACACGTTTCTTTCTCACTTCGATAGTTTCAGTCTTCGGCGGAGTCAAAGAAACTGCTTCGGAGTCAGCGGAAGTAAGCTCGTGTCCCGCTCACTGAGGGCATACTTCGGTGGTCTGTCTCGTGGCTTGTGTGGTGAACACTCCCCACGCTCCTGCGACGGGACGTTGGAAGCTTTTTGAACAGAGGATTCCCACTCAAAGGTGTAGACCCCGCCCCCCTCTCGGTCCCCGGCTGCTCCCGGAGCTCATTCGAAGCGCGCCGCCAAGCGGAAAGACGGGGAACAGCATCCCTGTATGGGGGGCGGTTAGTGCCACGGTGCGTGTGCGTGTGCGTGTCCTTGTGCGTGTACTTGAATCTTTGCGGGGGGTGAACACCTAGGTTCCCCCTCCTGGGTGTTGTAGGTGTTACAATTCTTAAACTACACCCCCAATGTGTCAAATTCAAAGTCTGTATTCAGACATGAACACCGGAAAATGTGTTGAAAATTGGGTCTAAGCAAATCCCTTCGCATCCATATCGGTGAGCATTTTGCTTAAATAGCATATTTCAATGTTTGCATTTTCAAAACGCTTACTGATCAGGATCACTAAGGGATTTACTAAGGCCCTTTGCCACAAACTAACAGCTGTGAAGGTTGTGAGAGGATGTCACAAAAACATGAGAGGTGGTTTGATGTTAATAAATTCTTCTCTACCTCTTGGTTTCTACTTCACTGTAGACTTTTGCACTGTGTTGAATGTTTTGGAGGTAAACTGCCTAAGGCACTGTTCAAGTGTGGCCCTCACACCAACAGTGAAAAAAATAAAACTAATATAAAACATTTAATGTAGATATTTGTGTATAATTAACACAAACTTATTTCAGAATCAAGTTTTACCAACTGACTTTCAACATTACTAAGATTGCCAAGTTTCAGGCTTGAATGCCTGTATTATTAGAGACACTTAACAGTTCACACAATCAGCAAGCACTTGGCAACAAAACCTCTGCTGGATCCTGGTGTGCCAGAAAACATGTCCCTACTTCTGTGTTGCCACACCAAAAACATTCAAATGCATTCAAAGCTCCTCCTACTCTTCTGTGGCATTATCAGCAAATTTGAAAGGCAGTAGATAAGGAGAGGCCAAGTGTGTAGCGGAATGCAGAGTACTTGTATCTGCCCCCTCTGTCCTCACACTTTTCCGCCCTGTAATCCCAAATTGGAAAACCGTTCAATTAATTTATATTGAGTTGGACACGCTGATTAAGTGATCAATTGATTTTAAATATGGGAATAAAAAAGGAAGATATTTATGCCTTAGTTCTAACCAGGGTTTGGTACCAAAACTTATAAACTAAGGTAAGCTACGAAGACGCATGTGACAGCAACAACAGAATAAGTAACTGGAGCCATGAAACCATAATTTACCTTAATAAAACATTTAATAACCACACAAGACAAAGAGAAGACAGTTGTTTAGGACTAGTCAGCTAGTCAGTCCATCTACACACCAAACCAGATGATTTCATCGATTAGTTGCTGCTCTCTACTTGGGCTTGTTGATTTGGGAAATGCTCTGATGATGTCAATTTGTTGACTCAACTGTTTATGGCACAAGGTTACCTATTTATTCATAATTATTCCTATAGCGGACATACAAAATACATCTTATCAACCTTAAATCATATTCAAAGGAACAACATACAACATTTATGCAGACTACTTAAAAAGGTAGGACAGGATACATTGCTTCAAAAGCCACCTCATCATAAACACCATGTCTGAGTATTAAAGCTATAGTGTAATATTTTGAAGAACTTATTTACAGAAATTGAATATATTGTCCATAACTATGTGTTCATATATGTAAAATCACCTGCTACGAAGAACCAATGTTTTTTCGTCAACTTTGAATGAGTTGAATATAGGTACATGGGTGGACCCGACCTCTGTGTAAGTCGCCATGTTTGCTACGTTGTGTTGAATACGGTTGTTGCACAAAACTGTCCAGATTATGCCGCATTCGGTTGAATTTCACCACTGCCGGAAACCGCAAATGGAATTAGCGGTGTGCCACCACAAAGTGTCCCTGTCGGGTACTCAGTTGGTTGCGGTTTGCAACTTTACCACCAGGTTGTGCCAGAAAAGTACAAAAATTACACAATAGGGCTTTAAAGATAAATCTTCCACAATATAAAAATCACAAATGTTAAATAATACAGTTAATTTTTTTCTTGGTCAAAGATGCATAAATGTATCAAATCTGTTCCCAAAGCCCTTTTTAAAAAATAATCTATCAAAGTGCTTTAGGTTACATTAAAATGCGGACACCAACAGGAAAACTAAGAAATGCCCAGAAAGAACAGGCAGACAGAGGTGAAAACAGAATGTCCTTGGCTGAAGTAACAAAGTAGAGATTAGGATAAATGCACACCGACAAAGTCTTGTGACTGTGTTTGATGTTCTTCATGTTCTTAATGTGCCATGACAAGACTTGTACAGTTCAAATCAAAACAAGTTTAGTGTGGATAAAATCAAATTCAGCTAGACGTTAGACCTTCAGTACAAATGTTTGTAACAAATCTTCAAATAAAGCAGAATATGCATGAAAATCAAACTGCTTCCTTAGATTTGAATAATAAACTGCAAGATACCAATACTCACACAGGCACTTATCAGATCCATATGTTTAATTTTAAGAAGTGTGCAAAAAGTAGAGCCCGACCGATAAGTCAGATGGCCGATGATTTCAGCCCATATGTGAAAGGCTCATATCGGCCGAAATGTTTAGAGCCAGACCGATATATATATATCGGTTGGCCGCTAACATCGGCCAATATGAGCCTTTAACAGACATATTGGTATCAACACTTAAAGTTTATGGTTAAACAAAAATATCAAGCCTCAATTACATGTCTTTGTCATAAAGGTTTGAGAAAGACATCTTAGGAATCATTAACAGATGAATATATATATATTGGCCGATGTATCGCTATCGGAAATCTTGTACTCCCTAATATCGATATCCGCCCCCCCAAAATCCATATCTGTCGGGCTCTAGCAAAAAGACAAATGACAAGCAGTAGGAGATTTGGTTTTACTATTTCTCCACATGTTCTTGCTTCCGTCACTCTTCCTGCTGCTCTTCATTCTGCTTCTTGGGCAACTGCAAATGCAGAAAAATACAACTGAAAATCATTTTACAGATGTAAAAAAAAGTGTTCTACCCTCAAGCAGAATTGACACTTTGTGCTTTCCTCATAGAATAAGTAAATTCTCAGTGTTTAAAGAAATATTAACTTTGGGTCGATTCTAGGGCGATTTTTCCTTAAATGACAGGGAAGTAGCAGGTCTATTTACTTAAATATTCACATTGCTCATATATTTCTCATGTTAATGTATGAATATATTCTCTACACCTCCGTGTTCTTCTGACAAATCAACAAGTGTTAAAATATTTCTTCAGTGTCAACCCTGATGGTTCCACATTCGTTTTGGAGGCTAACAGTCACAGCTACTGTTGCTGCCCTCATTACGCAAAATCACACAATATTTTTGTTTTAATGTTAAGGATAGAGTAGAAGCAGAAGCTTCTTGCCTTGGTTGTGTAGTTGTTAATTCATGTGTTATTTTGTGTTGCATACCTTTGTGCTTGGATTACTTCTGTTCCCTCTCCCTTCTGTATTTTCTGGTAGATGAGGTCTGGTAGATAAAATCAAATCAGAATATTTATAGATTATTTCAAATTTAATGACAAAAACAACAACACTTTGATGAAGTAAGTCTTGTTCTAATCGGTAAATTAGAACAATTGTACATTAAATCAAATTCAAAGTTTCCAAAAAGACTGGATAGTTATTATTTTTCACCTATTTAGAGATGCAGACTCTGAACTGTCAGGGTTACAGAAAGACGAATGAGCCTGCTCTGCCTCCCGGTCCTGCCAAGGTCGGTTTTTCACAGAAACATCACTGTTGGACGTCTTCCTTTGACTCGGGAGTCCAATGTAGCCTCTCTGCCATTCCCTTGGATTGTTTCCTTGTGTGTTGTCTCTGTCCAATGCAAAGTCCTCATCCAAGAAGTTTGCTATATGTGGATAGAAAAGAGATGTTAAAACGGACGCAGAGGGACCAGAAAATAAAACCCCCAGTACATATCTACAGACCCTCTGTAATTCAAAATATATATATATAAATTACTTTACAATTATAGCTAATAATATAAGATTTTGTCAAACTCCATTTACATAGTCAAAAAATAACTTGATCAAACTGAATCACTATTCATTTAACTTCATGCATCCATTACTGTAAATTGTTTTATCATCATTATATATTGCTTAGTGCTAAATAAACAAGCCGTTTACTGGTAATTCATTTTTTTTCTGACACATTGAGATGTTATCTCCTGCTGCACACGAAGCTTCACTGCAGTTTACACAGGGTTGTCACATAAAATAAATTAATCCAAAACACTAACATATGTACAGTTAATATTTCACTATTCTAAATACATTTTATACATTACCTTGGTGCTTGACTGACATCTGCTCAAAGGTGTATTTAGCAGGGCTCAGTGGTTTTCTGATAGATGCTTTTGTTATATTATTCAGTGGATTGGCAGTTTGAGGGCGCATGTCACATTTGTCCTAGAGGTAAAACACACAAAAGATCACAAAACATGTGAAGAAAAAAAATCACACAATTGCATGACTGTCTGCCCCCCCCCCCCTCTCTCTTTACAGTTTAATATGTGACACTTGCAACATACCTGATGGTGAAAAATGATAGCTTCTTCAAGAGCAACTCCACAGAATTCACATGGAATGACCACATCACCCTCTAGTGGACTGGCTGGAGGACTGCAAGAGGCCGGGGAGACCGATCGAGGGAACGTGGGGATGTTTGAGGCAAGTGTGTCAGGGACACTGTGCATTAGCCCTGATGCGTTTCTGCCCATCCTGTCCTCTTTCACTGGAGAAGGGGGCTGTTTGCTGAAAGACGCAAAAGCAGAGGCAGGGCTGCACCCAGTCTGAAACAAAGAGGAGGAAGTATAGAAAAGTTGTTATTTAGGTTAACGCTGAGACAATAGAAACATGTTCAAAAAGGCAAAGGCTGCAACCAGACTGTGAACAGTCTGATATAAAGATAAAGAAAGGTATGCAAATGTTTGTACGCCATGTGAGATCTGACTGGATCTGAGCATTTTACACTGATTGGATTTGCACATACCCAGATTTGTTTCTCAACCAGTTGACGTTGCAGAATCATAGTGGAAGGTGGCTGATGGACGGATTTGATATGAGAAACAGAAAGCTCCATAAAAAAACTTGGATCACAGCAAGTTTTTGGGTGTGAATGTGGATTTAAGGGACAGATTCTGGATTTCCTTTTTTTCCCCACTTTCTTTAACCGTGTTTTATGACTAATAAATAATTTAGATTATTAGACCACTTCCTTTTTCTTTCATGTTTTTACTGTAAGATCTAGACAATCATGTGTAGGATTGTTCAGCCTTGACAGAGGTAGCCGCTCTACTGGGTACTATTAAAGTTTATTGTGATGTCATGCATGCTGATATTATGCACTGACCCAGAATTACCAACTGTCTGCCCTCCTTTTCTCCAGTTACTGTATATATTGTAGAGTGAGTCAGCTGGGCAATTATTCCTTGAACGTTACATCTATATTTTCGTTATTGGCATGAATTCTAAAAGGAGAAGGCTTACGAGACTATTGTTTAGTTGGTCACAGGTTCTTTAGTCAACAAAACGATAATTTCTAAAGCTTTCCTTGCTTAAAAACTTAAAAAATATTGCAAAGAAAAAATAAGTGCTTAAGTGTGTATATGTAAAATATAAATCAACAAAAACAGAATTTTATATTTTTTTTGTCTTTTCAATGACTATTCTAGAAGATGATCAGTAGCCCATTTGTGTTTACCCATTTTCCCCTTCACTTCCCATTACCCAAAGAATTTTCTTTGCTGTCCACATTGCAACAGAAGACAACAACAACAACAACAACAAGTCCAAGTGAATATGAAAATTGGTAAACACAAAAGCTGGTGGCCCTTGAAAGCAAAGATTCTGCTTGTCAATGGTGTGAACGAAAGATTAAAATAACGTCTCAAACCTGATGCAAAATGAGGTCATCCTCTGGAAATAGCACTTCGCAAAACTCACAAGGCAGCATGGCATCTTTGAAGGAGAAATTCCAACCATTAAGAAACGGACAACAAAATAACTTAGTATTAGTATTCCAGTCAATGCTAATTTACCTGTTTGATCATGATCCTGGACTGAACTTGTGCTTGTCACTGAAGTGTAGTGTGGGTAGTTGTTGTTGGGCAGAGAGAGTGCAGAGTTTACGGAGGTGTTCGAAGTCTTGTGGTCCCAAATATCACTCCACAGGTTGCTCTCTATACCTCCAGCCACAGATCCCCCATCACTCTGCAGGCTGAGAGCCAACATGTAGTCCAGGCCTGATGAATCTTCGTCATGTGTCTGATTACTTTGTGGCCATGCGGAGCTGCTATTCAGAAAATCAGCCTGCCCCAGCACTAAAAAAAGAGGAAGAATTATACAGACATATGAACAATAATAACCGATAGCAAAGCACAGCAATT
The DNA here is from genome assembly GCF_022379125.1 of Scophthalmus maximus. Taxonomy (NCBI): domain Eukaryota; kingdom Metazoa; phylum Chordata; class Actinopteri; order Pleuronectiformes; family Scophthalmidae; genus Scophthalmus; species Scophthalmus maximus. The sequence goes on along the minus strand of NC_061533.1, from coordinate 12,487,238 downwards.
TGGTCTATGAGCTCAGGAAAAGTTGACAATGACATCAACATTCAGATATTTGTCTCTCTACAGACAAGGAGTAAAGGTTATCAAGCACTCTATAATACAGAAGAATAGTAGTTGTGCAGTTTGGAGCAATGTTTTTTCATGTGCTTCACTGTTTTGTTTGTATATGGACACTATAGACTCTCATCTTTATTGCCCCCTGGTGGCTGGCTGTAGTATAGGCCCATGGACCAAACTAAAAAGTTGTAGTACACATCCATCATCTAACGCTCACCCCACTTAAGGGTAGTGGGGGGCGGGGGGGGCTGGAGCCAATCCCAGCTGACATTGGGCGAGAGCCACACATGCAAACTCCACACAGCTCTGGTTGGTTTGAAACAGGACTTGAACCCATAACCTTCTTGCTGAGAGGTGACAGCACTAACCACTACGCCACCGTGCAGCCTAAAGTACACATGATGCCATTTAGATGATATCTACAGTATTTTGGGCCAATAAGTAATTAGGCTTTGCTGACAATATTTTGCTCAAAGAAAATTTATAGTCAATGGGTCAGTTATAAAACTCACAGCGACTAAATGGTGCGTTTCGCGGTGGAGCATTCTTCCAGTCTTCTGTGCTTTGAGGAGTCCTCGAAGTGTTATAAACACTGGGATCAAATGCACTGGGAAAGGCCTGTTGTTCCGCTGCACTGATGTTGTTATTCTTGGAGCCTCTTTCTTGTGCTCTTATGATGTTTCGGATGGAGTGGGCTTCAAACCATGCCCCTGGAGACTGTGGTTCTTGTGGACTGCGACTCATCCTGCTGTTGTTTCTCTCCTGGGGCGGTGTGAGGCTTCCACATAAGACTGGATGCATGGCTTGTTCCCTCAACATTACATTGCTCTTGCAGTGTGGGCAAGGCTCGGTGCGTGTACCGCAATAATCCTCGTGCTCTTTGGACTGACTGGAAACAAGCTCCAGTTCACAGTATTGGCACGGGACCAGACGCTGAGGACATTCAGAGCTCTGCAGGAGACAACAATCATGAAGAAGCACAATTAAATTATTTAATCAACATTAAATATCAGAGTTTTGCATCGGGGGGGCAAAACGTCTTCATAAATACCTGGTGAGCGTCAATGTGATTCTTCTCAATCTTCAAACCACACTTGCATGTAATCTAAAATGAGAAAATAATATAAAATGATCCTGTTTCAGTCTGACATAGAGCTCTTATTAGTAATTTCCTGTGGGGTGATTGTTTGAAGTCAGACGTGACATCAGTGTTTGGTTGATCTGAAGTGATTTTAAGTATTGCAGAAGCTATATTAGGGAGCATGTGATTAGTATAAGTGAGGTAAGACTGTATACAACATTGCCATTTGCTGACATGTATCAAAAGGGGCAGTAAACAATTTTGGAGAAAGATTGTTTGTCGTTGATTGGTCAGGGCTCAAACCCGTAGCCGCAGGTATGGGAGACAGACCCACGGCCAAGAACCCCACAATGCCAAAACCCCCGAGTTGTAGTGTCAGTGGCTAGCACGTCTCTTCAGGTGTCAGGGAGTGATGTTTACAAGCTGCACACTAGGCGTTGTGTAGTGCGCTCTGCACCATTTCCTTGGTTTTCAATTTACAGAGCCAGGGCTGCGCAGTGTGCTGAATAGTACAGGATGTGCATTGGATTAAAATCGCTTACTGCCTCTTTAAACAAAAATAAATGGTTTGTTTGATCAGCAATACAGGACAATAGGTGTCCTAAGGTAGGAAATCAATATCATGCAGAAACAACGATTTCCACAACATACGAGTTCCCTGCACTGTGTCTGGTGTTCCAGGACGACATATCACATGTCATGCTTACGACACATAACACTGAAATTTCCCAGCTTGGGATCAATAACGTACCTATCTAAGTATCTATAACTGACACAATCGAAACCTGAAATGTTCTTCCTGACACATTAAACTCACAAAAGTCAAAGGATGTGATTCACAGTTTAGCAATAACAGCATTTGTGACAGATTGATAAGATTATCGATTTGGCCAATCCTTTGGAGAAGTACACAACTTCTATTTCAGCAATCATGTTGAAAGCCTGCAGTGTTCGGATCACATCTCACCTGTGTATGCTCCTGCTGCATGTGATCCAGCAGTTCTGTCCGGGGCACCGGCTCCTGACACACACCACACAGGGCTATGTTCCTCTGACAGTGGATCTCATGGGTTGTAAAATTACCCTCTGGAATGTCGTGTTTGCTAAAACAATTTGGAAAACAAAATAATTTTGAACAACGGCTTTCACCAAAAATACAAAACTGGTCGATCCACTCGTGGAACTTATTCAAACTTACCAATTGCCACAGAACTGTGTGTTTTCATCTGCCATGGCTGTACCAATGCCTGAGGACAAAGTGTAGATAGAGATTAATGACATCATCCAGGTTGATCTGGTTTGAATAGCTTTGCTGTTCGTGACGGATAAACATGCGTTGTTTGCCGCAACAGGAAGGAATTTGTGCCTGATTGGTTCAGGGAGAGGTGCATTCCGCGGCATCGAGTGAAGTGAGCTGATACCAACCACTTTGTGCTGAGCTAATGTAAAGAGTACAGGTGGCTATCGCCGTCGTTACCAAGTGAACCTGGATGACAGATCACAGGTAGCTAACGTTAGCTGACAGCGATAGCCCGGACTAACAAGGACACCCCCGTCAACCTCCCTCAACAAGCATCACGAACGATCTCAGAATAAAAGATGAATAATATTGCGTTAGCTTCAGCTAACTACGCAGCTTAGCATCGAAAACACGGCCAACGGCCACCGCGTAGCGGTAACTGGGCGCTAGCTCACTAACTTCGTGATAGGAAATAGCTACAAAGTGTTACCCGTGACGCCTAGAGCTCCGAGGCGCGTGTCAAAAAAATAAAACGATTTTTCAGTGAAGCTTTGCATCGGAGCCTGATTCGTTCTACCGACATCACGTGACCAATGACGTTGGACGTTTCGTTTCGCGCACACACCCACGTGACTGCATCGATCTTTGGGAACACTGCTACAAGATACAGAGAAAAGAGATGTGTGTCTGGAAAAACTCAGGAGGAACTTCAACAAGCATGTTTTCAAACCCAGTAGCACATCAACGTGTAGTTTCAACGCTCAGTCGTTCAAAAAGCCTGGAACATGAACAAAACACCGATGAAAACAAGTCAGCTGTCCAACTCCCGACCAATCAGATCACTGGAAAACCGGGCGCCTGGCCGGGACAAAAGAGTCCAGAGTTGACGTGACTAATAAAACAGCGCAGCAGGTATTGAGTTCAACATTTCGAGCGGCTCCGGGTCCGGAAGTGACTTACTGGTTCACTAACTCCATTGACGTTTTGTCGATACACTTGTGTTGAAAGCTTCGCCGGTTCTTAAAAAAGCATCACTCCGCCATCACTACCTTTGAAGGCAGGAACCGAATCTAACGACGGGCTTCTGGGCTTCTGCCGCCCGGTCCATGCAAAAGTGATAATACACCGTTTATCAGTTAATTCCCCGCAAGAATATAAAAGCCGAAAAGAAACGCGTAGGGGACAACTCACTCCCTCCGAGATGCTAGCCTGAAAAACGGCTCGCTATTTCCCCTATTTCCCCCTTGCTCTGTCTACGTCATTAACCTATGCCCCGTGTGAAGCCTCTAAGGATGACTACGTACATTCCACTACATCTCCTTTATCATGGGCATAACTAAGCCAAAGCCCCCAACGGTTTATTTTCCTGCACTTCATCTTAACGAACTAAATAGAAAGGCGTACATTGTCTGTACGGGGCATACATATATGATAGGTGTTGAGAGTTAAAGCTTGACTGTAAGTCCAAACTCAGGGCGAAATATCACTGCATTTTCTCCAGGGTTGAATTTGATTGGTTGAGACTGAACTGTGCGGTTGTTTGTTGCTTTTACTTTTCGACCCGACATCTACTGTTTAAGAGACCGTATATAAAATGTCCTCGATGATGTGATAAAGTTATTTTAAACTATTATAACTGTCATAGACTGTCAACATACAAGTTTATATCGGTTGTCTTTAATTAAGCCAATCACATATCTGGAATATTTTTCAGCAAATGCTCATCACTTTGAGGTTTGCACTTTCAGATTTACATTCATCAGCACATATGTTCATTTAGTATATAATAAAAATAGAAAGTCTATCTAAAAACTACACAAGACGGTCTTGATGGCATTTTGTTTGCAAAAGGAAACTCACGGATAGTAAGAATCAGTTCTTCACTGTTACTATGTCTGCAGTCTTCCAGACATTCAGTGTACAAACAACTAAATTAAATTCCACACATCGGTGCCGGGGTGGCTGTGACGATTTCCTGTATGTCTTCACCATTCTCACCTAGCTGTCCTGTCAAAATTAAAGGCGGAAAAAGCCCCAAAAAGAATCTAAAAAAAAATTTTCCACAATAATTGTCCTTTACCTGTTTATTGAGTTTTGATCTTCCAATACTATATGATTCTTACTATCCGTGAATTTGGAAGTAGATAAGCAATGTCACACAATTTCATTTTTGTAAGGCACAATTTTGTTCTGATAAAACTGATATTATTTACAGCAAATTTTTATGGACGCAGTGCATACATCCTCGCACCTCCTCCCCGTCAAAATGACAACCCAATGATTGGACCATTATTGCAAATATATAAAACTTTAATTCATTTCAGAGCCCTTGTTTCCTTATTTGAAAAGGTTGCGTCAACAATTTATTTTACAATGTAATATGAAATGTGTAACAAAAAGCAATACATTTCAAAACCGGGACTTGATTGAAAGAAAGGACTAATTGTATATTCAAATAGAATCTGTAAAATGAATCAGTCTTGCAAAATATATATTGATACGCCCATAGATAAGTAACATATGGACATGGATGCTGGCTTGATTTTTTATTTTCCAAGCAAGCAATTTGAGGGCATAAAAGTGGGAAAAATATCACACTTAAATGTTCAAATTGTTGAAGACAACGTAGGGGAACAGCATTTCTTAAAAAGTGTTGAATTATAAGATGAACACTCTACCGCACCTAATCACATTGGTTGGTTCCTGGTGATGCATTACAGTTATCTAACAGCTCTCAGTTGGTTACATGATTGTCTTGATATGACCGATTCTCTTGCTCAAACTTCGCCAAACAGAACATTCATCAGAAATACTAGCTACATGGGTTTTTAAAAAGGATGGCAGTACAAACAGCCCTGCTGTTGTAGCCTGAGTAAAGCAGAGGAAATGACCATGATACATGCACCAAGACGAATAAGGCTTCTGTCAAAAACTACATACATCTCAGGTAACTCATTCTTATCGCTCACAGGTGCAATAGTTATTACATCATTTTCCAATCCAAGGGAAGACATTTGGGGGGGGGAGAGAATTAGTACCAGCATTGAAAGAACAATCATGAAGAGTTCCAGAATTAATGGGCACCACAGAAATGAACTAAAATGACAGTAAAACAAAAAATTCACATTTGACTATTTTTGCTTTATATAGGTTTTCTACCATACTACTCCTTTACAGGGTCATTATACAAGCGTTAAGTGGCTATTAATAACTATCAAATTTAAAATTTCTCTATAAGCACTCTATCTAGCTTTTAACCATTTTAATAAAGAAAATAGCTGAAAAATGTGCAAAAAACAATATTGCATGACCAAATTGAAATGGCTTTAATGCAGTTGGTGGTCGTGTTTTTTGTTGGGCAAGATCAAAGGCATCTCACAATCGTCATCACATGGTCCTGTGGTCGACCAACCCTAAGAGTAAGTCGGAATAATGTTACAATACTATGGGGTCTACAAGTCCAAAACCACTTCCCCATCCAAGTGGCCTCTGACTTTTGGACCCCACTGTACATGGGATATCAGATGTCAGCCAGCTTGTGACAGAGCTATACAATATACAACAGTTAATTTATTGCCTGCCTTCAGGTTAGACTGAAAATACCTTCTACACACTTGTATTGTCATAGATGAAAAATCCTCAAGGCCTGTTACATGTCACTATTTTTCGTGCCATCTTACATGTCCCCCTCCACTGTACACGAAAGACAGACATGTTTAAAAAAAAAAATAATCTAATGTTGGGATATTTGGTCAGTCATTGTAATAACAATTGCTAAAAGTTCACAATAAAAAGAAAATTGCCTCAATAACCAAAAGTTTTTTGGACAATCATAACACTTCTGAAGGAAGAAGATGGATTTCACTTTAAGTTCCAAATGTCCTTGGTCCAATGTAATATTCAGTAGGTTTCCCTTAAGAAAGTCATTAACCACACATTCCTGTTAAAAATGGTTTGTCTACACTACACTATTTATGATCTAGAGTGGCAAAGTGGGAAAATAGGCTCAAAGACAGCAAAAAAGACAACAGAAGGAATAAAAGGAAAAATACAGTACAAACATTGAGGAGATGAAAAGAAGGCACAGATTTTAGGAGTTGAGACTAGACGTCATAGAGGTAGCAGAGGTCACAAAGATGGAAAAAGGAGAAAAGGGAAATTGTTGAAAAAAGGAGATACTGAATGTGGTGAAATGTCTATCTGTCCTTGGATCCAAGCTTCTCAATCAAGTCCTGCAGTGGAGCAAGCTCTCGCCTGTCGATGAGGTTGAACTCCTACAAGACAAGGGGAGAAAAAAACAAAAGCATTTGTAGCTTGAGTGCAACATTTAATTTTTACATTAAAGTACACGTGAATGTGTCCTGGCCATGTTGAAGGAACAAGGACCGCCTACTCAGCTGACCTCCTCTGGCTCGCTACAGCTACATAATTTACTAAAGACATTTTTACACTAGGTGTTAATCATGTAGAGCAGGGGAGTGACATCTGATCACAAGTGGTAAGTCAAGACACACCTGGCGACTCATTTTCCACTTGTGACTGTATCATCTGAATGGGGTCTGAGATACCAAGCAGGGATATAACATCATGTTGTGTTTGGATAATCTCACCTGAACAAAGAAAATGAAATGCTTGAAGGAGGTGTTGAGATGGGCTTCCTCCTGCAGCTGCATCACAGAGTCGAAATGCTGGTGGTAGATGTGAGCGTAAACCCTGAACAGACGCTTCAGGATGGTTTTTGCCACAGACATGAAGTTCTTGGGAAAGGGAACTCCTGTAGTGCAGAAAGAGGTGGAAAATGCTGATGTCAAGAGAAAAGCAGATACTGTTTCAAACATCCACTGAGCCTTTCAGCCATCGCCAGAGCAAGACTCCAGTCCACCTGGTCTTCATGTGAGACACATAATCAGCTGGACTGAAGTCAGGAGACTGAAAATAACATTATGCTGCTTTGCCTTGTCTTTATGTTTAGGATCACTGTCTGTGCTTCACTGTCCTAAAGTGGGCTGTATGTCCTACACTGTCTTGGGTGTGAACACGTACAAACACTTTTTTTGTGACTGCACTCTAAGTGCACAGTTTTGGAGCCTGTATTGACATGTTTGGTGTCTGTTCTGCTCTCTCCATCAGCAAAACATTGTGATCAAGGTAAATACACTGTTGATGGTTATTTTTCAACCTTAGCACCACAGAACGTATTAACAGAAAGGTCTGCTGAAAAATGTGTGGAGATAATAAACCTAAAACCTGCAATCACAAAAAGCTTAAACTGAAACAGTTTGCCAAACTGCTAAATTTTATTTTTTTCTAAAAGTCGGCAAGAATCCAAACTCACCAATCTTGGAGGGGAAAAGTGTCTCATCATCCAGCTGATCCTGCACCCAGGTCATCAGGTAGTCGATGTACTTTGGCGCAGAGCATTTGATAGGTTTCTTGATATTGGTGCCATCTGCCCAGTGATACTCATATCTACGGAAAAATAATTTTGTATTATTTACACATTTCACTACATATGAAAGCTCAACATATAACATATACTCAATTCTACCAACCGTAAGGATATGAAAACTTAATTTGGAAGTAGATAAGCAAAAAAAAAACAGCAATAGGGTGGAAATGCAAAAATGGTCTACATTCATATTGTTTCTGGTAACTATGTTAACAGGAAGTACACCCCAGTGTCTTCCTCCTGATTAGAAACTGTAGATAGTCTTGGCAGTAGAGAGGATAGAGGAAGTGCCAGATCTAAAATCTAACTAAACAGCTTCTACAGAGAACACATGCAAAGTCAAATTCCTGTTTCCTCATGTGACATTAAGATGATGTAATTCAATTTCATTTATTTTAACTATCTCAACCATTAATACATGTACATGGCTTGGCTCTTTATACACATTGTTTCCAAATGACTCATTAATAAACAGACATGAGGTCATTTATTCATGATAGATCCTTGATTTATGACATGTTCCTGCACTGTCTCTAAAAGTGTTGGAAGATTCCTTTAATAACAGGTGTTTTTTATGAAGTTCTGTATCACTGAGCTGTTGAACCACACATTTGATTATTGGGGTTTTTTGGACTGTTATGCTCATAATCTTCTCTAAAGTAGATGAGCTTCGTGAATCATGAGACACAGCTCGTGTCTCAGTCGACCCCCTGTGAAGTTCCTCCTTTCCTACAATAAGGTAAAAGTCAGCTTTTGAGCTGCTCACACAACTAAGCAACAAAGCTAGTTTTCAAAACATCATGTTACAAGTTACAATACCTATTTAAAGAAATATATCTCTCTAGCATCAATTTTATCTCAGAAAACTAGCTATAAAACAGAAATGTAGAAACTGTAAAAACAGAAAAAGCATCAGAAAAGTATCAGATTATAAGAGTTTAAGAAAGGATTTTGTGCTTTATATTCACATTTGACTAATACCATTTATTAAATTTGTTCTCACTGTCATATAAATCTTTTAGTTTTTCTAGTGGAAAAAAAATCTGTGGTCACAATAGGCCTTTTCACAGTAGACATGTTGACTTGTCACAGTAAGCACTGTGCTTCTAATAACATTAAAGGGTGGTGCTGTTCTATTTAAGTGTCCCTGTAAACCATGACCGCGTGACAGCAAACCAGCAAGAAAAACACCAATATATTTAATAGCTTTTCCTACGTTGCCATGTCAAAAAGGCCTATTATAAGCCCTGTACTCAAAAAGAAACTGCATCTCAACAAGGACAATACCTTGGTCCAGCAGACATCACAGAGCAGCTGGTCTCAGTGCAGAACTCGGTGATGGTGCCGTACAGCATGTTGATCTGGTTGAAGAAGTCCACCGCTGAAAAAAATGTAAATTGTTTAGTTTTTTTGTTATCTAGAATTTAGATGCTAATACTACAACAGTTAACAATCTGCATTATCTACAGCCATATAAGTTTATATTCAACCAGACATTAAGAAGTTTTTCCACCCCAATTTATATATGAATAGTATCCCGAAGAACTGCTAGCGTGAATAAAAACATTTTTTTGCATATATTAAAAACAGTATATGCTACATTTTAACATATCCTCCATTTCTTTGTATCCTAAAAGTATTTCATTCTTGTGTTTATTGAAATCATATATATAGAAAAAAAAAACATATTTTCAGTGCACTGACCCTTACTTTTGTTTTTTTAATAATTGTGCGGCTGCCAGTGCTGCTAACTTTGTGAACAATCCAAAGGCTCCAATGGATAATTTACCAATTTCTCACCCGTGTGACTTTGTGAGACCCAACCTCTCCCCTCATACCACTAATTGATGCAAAGGCTCATCTTAACATTGGCCATGGGCACAAATCTGAAACTGTGTTCTCTGTGCGTGAAGTGGGTTCCCTCTAGTCATCCACTCACTGTTGACAGCGATCCACTCGTTCAGATCCTCTCCCTCCGGCAGCATGACAGCCTGCCTCAGGTTGCCACTGCCCAGCGTTGCCTCTGCGTGTTTCAGCAGCTCATACTGGTGGGAGCCCTCTGGGATGTTCTTCTTGGGCTTGAAGGTCTTAGATGAGCGACTGCCACTGACAAAAGTAAAAGGAACAGACGTTTGAGGAGCTAAGCGATCTGTCTGTACATAAAGCAAGAGCAGATGCCCCACGTGGGCCTTCGCATGAGAGGATCCTTCCTGTCTGGTTAGTGCACTCGGCAGCTCCAGGAAGACTTCATGAGGGTCGTCCATGGACATGGTGCTGGGCTGCCACGTTCGTCCAGCCATTGTTCAAGACTTGTGGCTTGACCGATTTGAAACGTGACAAAAGCATAACTGTCAAATTTGAAGACAACAATTTGAGGCAACAGACAGGGAAGACGGTGTCACAGTGACACTGTCAACAACGCAACCTCTCACGACGCGGCTCTACAATTAGGCTGATTCAACACAGGTGTTGATCATGACTGGCGTCGTCACATGTGCTCATATCCGAGCAAAGACGGCTTATATAAGCAGAGTGGGCAAACCAACGGACTGGTGGCGTCAACGTCCCGGCTAGCCCAGTTAGCACGTTACTGAACTACTTCAAAAAGTTATGGTCGGCCGGTGCTGGAGAGACAAACACCGACACACTTCACAGATTGAGTTGCGACGACGACTTAGAACCGGAAGAGAGCAACTGTCGTTAAAGTCGAAGTCACAAGTGTTCGTCAGCCGGCTGGTTCTCTGTGACGGCGTCTTGTTTTAATGTGAACTTCCCCTGGTGGAAGTTCGCAGAGGCGAAGCTAACGTTCACCGCGAGCTGCGGCGGCGACTTGTCGAACGACAGCTCACTCTACTCACAACAGGAAGCTCATCCTGGCGAAGCGGTCGGTAGAGAGTTCTCTGGTCACAACTTCTGCTGAACAGACCGTGTGTTTTTATAATTACACCCCCGCGAGTCACCGGTCGGCGCTGCCTGCTAACAGCAACGTTGATGCTAACGAACTGCTGCACCCACAGCGGCTCTTCCTCTATCGGCTCAGTGAGCTGCGGCTCGGCCGGGACACTGTCGCCCCCTCGCGGCTGCGTGCAGCACTACCACTCCCCAAGTACATGTCCACCGAGCGACCTTACACTTATGTGTCCATCGATACACTTCACATTCTCCACTGTTGAGTTAACCTCATGTAATAAACTCAGAACCTCACGGGCCCTGATGTTTTCCAAGGCCTAAATGTCCAGTTCTGTGCATAACGTTTAGGCTCTGAAAATAAAACAATTGCCTTGAATAGTTTTTTTATTTATCTGTAACTTCATATAAAGTGCGTTCAAGAAAACCTAAATTAGATCAACATTTGGTGTGGCCACCCTTTGCCTTTAAAACAGCACCTATTCCTCTGAAGCACAGTTACACTTTCAAGACACAGAACAACATGGAGGTTGTTCTATTTGCCTCAGCTCTTCTGTGGATTAAGTCTGTCTCATCGTCTCCTGTCTCTTCACGTGATCCCGTGACAGGCTTCACCATGTTGATAAAAAGGCCCCGAGGGGGCCACACCATCTGCCCCCCGAGATAAGGCTCTGACTGCTTCGGGTTGTTGTCGTTCATATTCATATTGTGTAGCTGATAAGAACCTAAGCAAATCTATAAAAAAAAAAACTTCATACAAATTAACCGGGCTGCCAAAGCGAGTAATTCTACTTTTAGACCCAGACCTCCATGGTTCACAGTGGATTTATCCATTTTTCATAATTTCATAACTTGCATACTTGTTATGTAATTTGCTCAACTACACTACATCAATCAATGCAGGCCCTACAGTCTTCAATAAGGTTGCAGCCCTGTTGTGTAGAGAAGTTATTTGTAAAAATAATAATAATAATAATAATAATAATAAACAATTAACTAATTATCTAATTTGTATTGTGTTTATTCTGATTGCCAAAAACTAATTGACAAACATTGAAACTATAGGGTTGGGTATATTTTAGTGTGTGGTATGATCACCTGTATGTTTGGGAATTTGACGGGACAAATGGCATCAGTATGTAACTCAGCAGTGTATCTTTTGCCACCCTGCAAGTTAGGCCGAACGGGTTATTCTGACTATGTCACTCATCATACTCAACATTTTCTCAAGTGCCCAATAGAAGTACAATTTTGTATTGCAAGTATTACAATTTGTCATACTACCCAACACTTGCTCCACTACAGCCCAGAGGGAAATATTGTACTTGTCCATGTAGTACTGTGCAGTCTATTTAATACGGAGGAGAGCTAGGGCCACACTCAAAAATATATTTGAGAACTGACCTTCTCAAAATTCTGACTTTATTCTCAGAATTCTGAGTTTAAAGTAAAAACTAAAATTTCATTTCAACTCATTTTTCATGTGTGGCCCTAATCCTCTATAATTTGCTGACGATATTTCTGTTTATTCATGTAAATGTTCAACACAAGAAGTAATGGAGTATTAAAAAATGTGTTATTACTATTTTATCTTATGTAAAAGTGGAATAATTCCTTGTAGAATGTTTCGGTATACGAAGCATCCGGTTTACCGATATGTGCTGTTCTTAATTCTGACGCGAAAGCCAATATCAAACAATTTTTTGACTCAACGTGTGTCACTGCGGAACTTCCAGGTCATCTCAGTGGAACCTTGTTGAGAGTTGATAAGCGTGACGCAGGCGCCGCGCGCACGGGAGGGGGCGGGGCGGGGGAGAGGAGGGGGCGGGGCGGGGGGGAGTGGTTTAAAAAGGTCGCGACTCGCGCCTCTCGGCCACAGACGTCGCTCTGTCAGCCCGGGCTCCGCTGTTCCTGCTCCTCCACCTCCACCGTGGTGTCCTCCTCGCCCAGACGAACAGAATGGCAGCCCTCAGGAGCCTCAGAAAGCTGTGCCAGCACTCCCAGCATCACGCCTGTAAACTGCACACGTCCGCCGCGAGGTGAGTGCGACCAGCGGCTCTCCGATCTCACCTCGTCCCGTTTCATTGGGGTGGATTTCATATCACTCCCACCACATGCTCGTCGCTGTTCTTTCCACGACGGATATACATGTATATGTTGTTGTGTTTCTTGTGATGAATTCTATATTCCCTACAGTTATTTATTGGCTAATATCGCGTATATATCGATATGTTCGCGCGTTGTATTATGGAGGTTTACACGATTCGTCTCGTGAGTAATGACTGCAGTTGTCCATCTGTTGGCGGGCCCCTAGCGGCACGCCGGTAGCACTGCAGCGGTAGGGTGGCTGATGAAATCGTCCTCATTGCTTGCACCCTGTGGCTGGAGGAGCCAGGTTTCAACTGGAGATCGAGGTGCTGATCAGCACACAGAGAGGGGGGGGGGCGGGGCCAAAGCATTTTGCATTATGGCCATTATGTTTTGGCTGATATTAGACCACTTAAAGTGATAGGGAAAAAAGAAATGAATGATGTTGATGTCTGTCTGTGGCATGCCGTGCAGGTATTTATTGGAAACGTGCGGAGCGAAGCATGACTGATACACGTAATGAGTTAATGTCTTCAAAACCCAAACCTCGTGTGGTCCCTGCACATGATCTGCAGCTGCAGAGTCATATGATGGATCATTTAAAAGCATTTATAAGTTTGACTTGATGGCCTGTTTTTTTTTGTTTTTTAATGCATACAAGAACAAGTAACCTACAAAAAAAGACAACCACTTCCCTCTGAGGTGGCTCTCTTTTAACATGGATATGTGGCCATACATCTGAAAAGTGAGGTTTTCTCCTCAGCAGACCAGCTTTGCATTTAAATTCATATGAGGTTAAAGATCAGTTTGCTGCTCTATTATCCCGACACATTTTCTCTGGGACCTGATACACTAGCCTCATGGCCTCACCCCATTTTTTCCCCCAAATATGTGCTAGTTTTCTATAGTTTTGTATAATCCGTTATGAAAAGGGTCGTTACATCACTGCTCTTGGCTCATTACTCTTCAGTTGTTAACTACTGCTCTGTTTGTTGTTACATAATGGAAAACCTTCCTGGCACCCATGTTTGGACAAGGCAGGGCTGCAGGTTAACCCTGTCTGAGTCACATTTGCGAAAAAATACTGTAAACCAATTTTAACCATTTAACCACTGCTGACTGTACATGAAAAACTGCTCTTGTTTTTTAATCTAGTTTACACCAACCCTAGGACGGAATATACTGTAATATTACAGTACACCTGCTAATAAAACATATGACTCAGTCAGGTGGATAGATTCAGGCGCTAAGGATAGAATTAGTTCTTGCCAAGGGTGGATGGTAGAGATACATTACAGGTTTCTGGTGACAAAAACCCTTTTCAATAAGCATGTGCAGCTGACAGGCATGTCCTTAATCTTTCAGGTGCCAGTTTCGAGAGCAAATGCGGCCCCTAAAAATATAAAAGAAAGCAGAAATTTAGGGATTTAAGTACTGTTTTGAATCAATTATGGTATATTTTCTGGCTTCCATTTGAATGCATTTTGCAATGTAAGTTATCTAAACTGTTCCTTTATTAAAAACTGTTCCTTGTTTGTTTATGGTTTTTTTTTTTTAAATCACTGATCATATCAATGGGGAAATCTTCAAGTAAAACGAAAATTTGTGCCTGTCATTTATGATCACTTTTGACATTTTGTACATTAAACAAGCTGTTGCTTCATTGGAAAAATAATCAATAGTAAAGAAAGTACATTAGTATCAGTTCTAGATTGAGAATGACAAATTGACCCCCTATGTCTTTGTTGAAAAAAACAGCAGAACCACCGCTTGTTAATACTGTATGTCAATTTTGGATTATCCCTCTGACCCCAGTGTTTTTTCATTACCAACTCTCAGGCAGGCGGCAGTGGTCATCTCAGGGAAGAAGCTGGCATGGCAGATTCGAGAGGAGGCCCGGGCAGATGTGGAGAAATGGGTTATAGCCGGCCACAAGAGACCCCATCTGAGTGTGGTCCTTGTTGGAGACAACCCAGCCAGTCACTCTTACGTCCTGAACAAGACTCGTGCTGCAGCTGATGTCGGTAAGTGGGAAAACAGGCACAGCCCCTGTATATGTAAACACAAAGCTTCTACGTTAAATCACAAAAGAAACAAATGCCCCCATGTGTTTTGATTTGTTTTTTCTAATTTCAACCGCCCACAGGAATTTCAAGTGAAACGATTCTCAAGCATTCAGACATCAGTGAGGAGGAGTTATTGGACCTGATCTACAAACTCAACACAGACCACCGTGTGGATGGCCTGCTGGTCCAACTGCCTCTGCCAGGTACAGAGAAACTGGAACAGTGGGATGGAAAGACTCACTACTCAAGTTGTAGGGCATCATGTCTGTGGAGAGGCTGATTTATATCATTAACAATGACAAACCTGTTGTCCTGACTGTAACTTGAATTTCTTTTGTGACAGACCACATTGATGAGCGTGCAATCTGTAATGCAGTTTCCCCTACCAAGGATGTGGATGGCTTCCATGTAGTCAATGTGGGTCGCATGTGTCTGGATCAGTCGGCCATGCTTCCCGCCACTCCCTGGGGAGTCATGGAAATTATCAAACGCACAGGTAATTGAAGATAACACGTACTACCTCAAAAGGCTGAATTGCTGGAAAAACAAACTTTCTAAACTAACTTAAGTCCTATCTAAATCTAAAACAATCTAAATTTGCGTCTTTCAGGTATTCCTACTCTTGGGAAGAATGTCGTGGTGGCAGGGCGCTCCAAGAACGTCGGCATGCCCATCGCAATGTTACTGCATACAGACGGCCGTCACGAGAGACCCGGAGGTAGGTCATGGTGTATGTGTGGGATTCTGTCTATGACAATGTGATATGTATGAGTAGAAACAGTTAAAATTATACATACTAAGCCTTTGCTCTCTTGCAGGTGATGCCACGGTCACAATATCTCACCGATACACTCCAAAGGAGCAACTCCGCCATCACACTAAAATTGCTGATATTGTTGTCGCTGCTGCAGGTTAGTGACCCTGTTTGTCTGCCCTATATGACTGTGGCTGACCTCTTTGTGTAGATTGGATTGTTCATGTGGTCTAACTCTGCTGTCTTGCTCAACTATCAGGAATTCCAAACCTCATTACTGCGGACATGATCAAAGAGGGAGCAGCGGTGATTGATGTTGGAATAAACAGAGTGCAGGACCCAGTCACTGGAAAGAACAGACTAGTTGGAGATGTGGATTTTGAAGGTAGGGCTGGACAGAGAACATGGTCATATTTCTGCAGGGAATTGCTTTGCTGTCTCGTGTCTGTAAGGTCTTTCTCTTTCTGTCCATATTCAGGCGTGAGACAAAAGGCGGGCTTCATCACTCCAGTACCTGGAGGTGTGGGACCCATGACTGTGGCGATGCTCATGAAAAACACTATCAAAGCAGCTAAGAACGTTTTGCTGTATCCGCCAGAGAGGATCCGCATGGCGGCTGCGTCCTAATGAGCTGGAGCGAATTTCAGCAGCAGTGACACATTCCACCCACTCCAACACTACCATCCCCCCTCGTTTTTTATTGGGGCACTGCAACAAGCTCCCCTTGCACAAGGACTGGGAAGATGATAGCTTTAAGGCTCTGCTTCTGCTGACATCTTAAACCACTCCTAACTTCAAGTCCATGTTTAGACTGTTACATTGACTCATGCTGCTGAATGTTTATGTAACAGGATTTTCTGTATTTATCATGTGCCATGTATTTGGGAATTTTAAATAATCTTGAAAGATTATTATATTTATTGCTACAGTGGCATCATATTTAAACATGAAAGGAGACTGGTTACAGTATTTCAATGAAAAGAAAGATCAGAGCATTTTTAGTTAAGTTATGAATCAAAAGTAACAAAGGGCTAACATCATCAGGAACAAGTGTGTTTATCAATTTACAAGCTTTAAAGATTCACAATTGCCTTTGTAAAAACTTTGAAATAAAGGATATGAATATGTTCTCACATTGACGTTTACGATTGCACACGAAAAGTTTCTCCTTGTCTTCTTATGAAGTGATCGTGATTCAGAATCATTATTAGACTTAGTCCTAATATACCTCCAGCATTATGTAACTGGCATGACATATTTATAATTATATTATATTGCCAAATATAAGTAAAGTTTATTTAATATAGCACCTTTCACAGACCAGGTCACAAACCAATAGGTTCAAATGCGCAATCAATCACCTTTAGTTTTTAATCGTGTGCGGGGGACAGTAAGTGAGTCCTGGTCGGAGGACCTAAGTGACCTGCTGGTGGTGTAGGGTAGCAATAGGTCAGCGACGTATTTAGGGGTTGCTCTGTAAGTTAAAACAAGGACCTTAAAATTAATTCTGAATTGAATTGGAAGCCAGTGTAGAGAAAATAGAATGAGTGTGATGAGTCAGTTTGCTGGATCCAGTCAGGAGCCTTGCAGCAGCATTCTGGACCATTTGTAAGAGGGCAAGAGATGATTTGCTGAGGGAAGTGAAAAGGGAATTGCAGTAATCGAGATTTTGGATGAAATAAATGCATGATTGATCATTTCTAGTTCAAGTTTTGATATGATACGGGTGAGTTTTGCAATGTTTCTCAAATGAAATAGACAAGAATTGGTTAGGGATCTGATATGTTGCTATAGCTGATCAAAAATAAAACCAAGTTTACGGAGAGTGGATTTTTTTGGGCTGGAGAAAGGGACCCAATACACTGAGATCTTGGAAGTGATGTAGTCAGGACCCTAATGAGGACCTCGGTTTTATCTGCATTCAGCTGTAAATAATTGTCAGACAAAAATACAGAAGATGCACTTTGAGAAATGTTGCCGGTCCAATCGCAACCGATCGATCTGATAATGGGCGTGGTTTATCCCATGACACAGAGAGAAGCGACTTTTGTAAACAACCAAGGCTGCAGCTGGTGAAGGAGCATTTGACTAAAAGTACCCGATATTTTCAAATTTCATGAACGGCAACGCTCGTTCGCAGACGTTGTGGAATCGTCATCACAGACATCTGCTCTTTGCTGTAGTTCTGTTGACATCGTCGCGTCGCTCAACAGACGTCACACGATGCGTCTGACGCCAACGGAAGAAATATAAGTCGAGCTCACTTTTGTAAACGGAAAAAAAGCCGAACTTTCGAACATTTAGACAAATAAGTGACTCAAATTGTTTTACGTAAATTCATTGACTTTTATTTGTATTTCGCACGTATACACAGGTTTATCGCTGCTTTCTTTTGGATAAAAGATCGGAGTAATTCTTCCAAATCAGCACATTCGCGCTCAAGTAGGAACTAGGAACCTTAATGATGAACTCCCCGTCGCTGACGGAAGGAAATTGAAGACGAACCTACTTCTGTAAACGGGAAGCGACGAACTTCCATGGCTGCTGGGACGCCGTCGCTGCTTTTCATTAGTTCGAGTGCAGGTTTCCCTTCGTGTCGTTTCTCTGGCGATGGGTCGCAGCAGATCGCCCGACAGAGCCGACAGAGATAAGAAGAAGAAGAAACGGAGACGGTCCTCCTCTTCTTCAACATCCTCGTCGTCTCCGTCGTCGTCTTCGTCCAACAGCAGGGCTCGGAGCAGGTCGTCAAAGAAAGGGGCTCACAAGGACCAAGGTCTGCACTTCACACGAGCATCCTGTGTCAGCAGCGACATTGTCATTATCAGAAAAACAAAACCCTGTTGAAATGTCTCCGCTTGTCCCTCAGATGTGAAAACTCAGAGAAAGAAGCGCAGAAGAAACTCCTCGTCCTCCTCCTCCTCTTCATCGTCCTCTTCCTCCTCATCGAGTGACGAGAAGACAAAGAGGAAGAAGAGCAAAGGTAAGAAGAAGAAGCTGAAGAAGAAAAAGGCGAAGGCGAAGAAACAGAGGAAAAAGGAGAAGAAGAGGAAAGAGAAGCTGAAGAAGGAGACGAAGGAGAAGAAGAGAGCGGAGGGACTGTCGACCACCACCCCTCCAGCAGAGAAACCTCCGCCTTTCCTGGACGTGTGGCAGAGTGACGAGGGGGCGGTGGAGCTCGGACCTGGTGGGACATAATGTTACTTTACACTGGGTTTTAAAGGGGCGGACTGTAAATGTAAACTTTTGTATATATATAATATTTCAGATGGCTGAAAATGTTGAACCATCTGTCAGCTAATTTGAAAAAAGTTGTCTGCCTTTCCCATAAGGATATCTGTTGATTTCATCGAGTTTCATCTCCCTCTGCAGTGATGACAGATGAGCAGAAGGCCCGGCTCTCCACCAAGAGGCCCCTCACCAAGGAGGAGTACGAGGCCCGGCAAAGTGTGATCCGCAGGGTGGTGGACCACGAAACAGGACGGACCAGGTAAGACGGAGCTATGGCGAGCGTTCTACAATCCATAACAGAGAATACTGAAGTAAGAGTCCACCGGCTCGTTTGTTTTGTCTCTCTGCTTTCCTCTTAGACTGGTGCGAGGAGAGGGAGAGATCATAGAGGAGATGGTCAGCAAAGAAAAACACAAAGAGATCAACAAGGTAAAAGAAACAATGAGCTGTAACTTTGTGAAATGAACACCACAACATTACCTCGTACCTAACGGTGAACAATCCGTTCATTCCACAGCAAGCCACCAAGGGCGACGGGAACGCCTTCCAGAGGAAGCTGGGAGTCAACAGGTAGAGGAGGCAGTCGTTTCCTTCACGGAAATCAAACCACCTTCCTCAAGAAGAGGTTGCCCACACTGCTGATACTGACAGTTCTACGAAGAACACATTTTCAGAAAATCTATGGATTGTGTATTTGGTTCACATTTTATATGAAAGTTTTGTCTGTGATTGAAGTGTGCAGTTGTGAATGGCCTAAATAACACGCACATAGTTTACTGTTGATGTACACGGAGTTCAAAGTTCAAAGTCTTGATCTACTATTGATTTGCCTTTTTTAAGTTTCTGCTGATCACAAGAGAAACAGATGAGTTATTTGAATTTAAATGTCCATGTTTAAAACATTTCATTGAGTAAATGTAAGTAACAATCAATCTTGAATAAATTCCAGACTCAGGGTTTTTGATATTGAGGCGACATGACTGCATTCAAATGATTTCTGCATTTTAAATCGGCTAATTTATAAAAATGTTGTGCAAACCTTTTTTGTAATTCCACTACGTATTCTACATCCACTCGAAATCTTATCACCTTTAAATCTCAGACTTTGGCTCTCTGGATGCAGTGAATCTGCATTTGTGTCAACTGATCCAATAAAATTAAATAGTTTTCGTTTACGACAAATAATTCTGTTATTAAAATCAAGCTGAACCATGTTCTTGAGGATCATTAATATTCTGATTGTGGGAAAAGAAAGGGCCAAATAACTTAGTCGTTCTTTATATGATCTTTACACACTGTACATAAAAACACAAGGGAATGGATAAAATGCAATTATCCAAAACCTACAAGATACACAACCTGTACAATGAAAATATTTCCTAAGCTTAATTTACCAAGGTATGTTGTGTGTATATTGTGAATGTGAACTGGTGATAAAACAACTGTGGCATTGCGTTACCCGGGGGGAGAGCTTGAGACAGCGATGGGTTGCCTAATGTTGGTAAATCATATCTCAAAACGTTTCTCCTTTTTACACTTCCTTTAACGTGAAGCAAACCACAGTCTTTCAAGAAAATATGACCTTTTCCTATTTGTCTAAAGTCAGTTTGGGCGTCCATTCTTGGCCTCGCAACACAATGGTTGATGTAAGGCAGAAAAGGGAAATGTAAGGCCTCTGGTAAAGTGTGTCAGTAGCAGAATCGAAGCGAGTGTCTGCCCAGAGGTATCCAAACTCCACAGATGACCGCACCGCTTTGTCTTTACATTCTCTGGATTTTTTAATATCCAGGCAATTCGGATCTCTGAGGAAGGGACTATGGTTCAGTAGTTGCCAACTTTACACGAGTGCACGTTTTCCAGCATTGCCTGTTCTTTTTTTCCTAATCACTATGAATGTACAAACGGCCATTATTTTAAATAGCAGCTTCTCTAAGACCTGTTTATATGGCTTCAAACCTAATCTTGAGTCAGAATGCAGAGGGACAGTAGTGCAGTATGAACTACATCATTCACCAGGATCGAAGAGACAGTCTGAGTTAGGGAGGTTACAGGTAATTTAGCACGAGGATGTTCACTCAGTCGTCTGATATTTGATCTACACTCACTGACGTGGATGAAATATTAGAAACTCCTCTCAGTATAACAACACAACAGCACCATGAACTGTAGTACCTAAAATGACTTTTCACTTGAATCGACACTCATATCTCACAAATATTACGACCTTTATAAAAGTAAGTGTTGCAGGGCTGTCGTGTGCATTATTTTTTAGCTAGGTAAGTGTTGATTGATTTAGGTCACTCGTACAGTAAATGGCATGTGGGCTAATCTAGACACCCATGTGCTGAAAAGGACAAAACATCTCAACATAATTAAAGACTGCGCATGTGTCCCCACAAGTATAAACCTACTGTAATATGTCTCCCATACCATTATCAGATCAGTGGAACTTGTGTGAAATATCTCTACCTTGTAAAAGGGACTCGCATGTGTATTTGTGTCGCGCCGAGACACGTTGAGCTAATCTGCAATTTGATGTCTGTAGAATATGTGCCTGTTCACCTGATTGTCATTGCACTGTGACATGTCTTCAACACAGTCTGTTTGATCTGGTGGTCTGGTTGAGTAATATTGCAAGTTTCCCCCCACACTTGAGCCCACATTGGTCCACTGCATTCAGCTCTGTACATATTAGAGGGACAAATAAACATCTGTTGAATGAATAAGAGAGAAATTAAATGGCCTCTACAGATTAAAGTAAAACTTAGCTCTGGGTTCCGACTTCTGACAGCATTTTGTACAGAATTTACACTTTGCAGATTTTTTCTTCCTCTCACGGCGCAGCAGAGCAGAGAAAGAAACCTTAACCGAGGGAGGATTATCTATGAGCACATTCAGCGCCTCATTTACAGCTCAGGGATAACCAGAGGGAAGCCATATCCCAAATTTCCAAAATAGATAATAACAAACATACTATATATATCTATATAGATATAGATATATCGATATATCTATATCTATATATCTATCTATCTATATATATATATGACACAATGTAGCAGTTATGTTGATACAATTCTGGTGATCTGCAAGATAAAATAATAAAAATACAATACTGTGCCAGGCAAAGACCTCTCTGAGTTTTGGCCGCTGCAACTGAAGATTGAAAAAAGAAAAAAAAGGAAAAAAAAAAGACAACATAGCTAAAGTAATCTTAAAACACATTTTGTTCACATAATCAATACAATTTAAAGAATCTATAATCATAAATAACAATAATTATCATCGTAAATCAATAGAGTGTATCCTTAATGAGGCAGTGTTAACCCCCATAGGAAAGAAGACACTTGAAACTGGTCTTCAGTGGACCAGATACCAGATCTGCACTATAATATAACAATTTTGTACAAGCCTTGTTAAGGCAATCGACTACATACTTACACAATGTTTTCCATTTTTACACAGGACACGCTCACCGTTTCCTCTCTGTCCATGTACAGTATTTTATTCCATACTGTTTGCTTTGGCACATCAACCGTAGGGTAGAGGGACTTTTCCCTATAGTGGAGTCGTACTTTAGGTTTTTGGAAGGTGCAGCTGCGCAGTCTGGTGCGGTTTGGGGAAATGCTATAAAAACCCATGAACAGTTTCAGCTGCAACCATATTTAAAGGGGTAATTTTCGCAGTTTGCTTCATGTGGTTTTTTGGACGACTCCTTTGTGTGAGGGACAACTAGAAAACCAGCAAAACTGGACTGTATGGTTCGGTGAAACATCGTTTAGTCATTGGTGTTCGTAATTGCTTTACATATATTGCAAGACGTAGCAGCTCAAATAATATCTATTTGGCTTTTAAATCACCATACTGACAACAATTTTCATACATACATGACAACAATTTTCTTCAAGAAGTTCTGACAAAGATTCATTGGGCCTCAATGATTGTTTTGTGCGGTCAAACCCAGAAAAGAAACAGACTCAGTCCAGTTTGACCTGATTCTCAGCTACCCTCTCAGACTATAACATTTCCCAAACAATTTTTTTCGCAAAAGTCTTTCTCTATAGTAATTGTTGTGCTTACAGTGTCGTATCAGAACGTGAACCAGACACAAGCCTGGGGTTCTTTTTTATGTGTAACCACCTCAAGTCCAAAGGCCTGTTGCAGGAGGAAACCGGCCTTGTATTCAAAACCGATACATCTTTACTAAACAGTAGAAACAGTCTGGATTCCTACAATAATAGCTATGCCTGCTTGTGTGCATGTTCCTTCTTCGGAAAGATGCTTCTTGAAATGCCTGTAGAGTTGTTTAGGTGTGATTTATAGTAAATATAGCCTAAGTTTCTGTCCATAAGTGTGACTTGCGTTAGTTTTATAAAGAGTGGTTCGTAGCACCTATGGTTTTCCTTGTGATAATTATCCATTTGTTGCAAGACAACTGTTTTCCGCTCTTTCTTTTAATCCTCACGTCAGGTGTCTCCTCCTCAGCACTGTATCTATAAGTCACTCTCCCAACAGTACTCTCATATTGTCCATCTAATCTCATTTTGGGCTGAGAAGTCCTGGTTCTAACTTGGTGCTGCTGCTGCGGCCCCAGCAGGTCGCTGTGATGCTCATGCTGCGCTGGGTCGCTCCCTGACTGTGGCTGTGAGTGCGCTCCATTCGCTCCCGCTCCAGCCGCTCGCTGTCTGATTGGCTCTGCGTGCGCTCGGGTCTGTTGTGGATGCTACCCGTCGGGGACGTGGGGGCTGGCTGGGCGGAGATGGTGCGAAGCAGGTGGTTCCTCTTCCGCAGGAAGTCACTGTTCGCGCCCAAACCGAAGCTGCCTTTACGTAGCACCATGCGTGCACTGCTGGACTTGACTGGCCGAGAGCGGTGGTTGTATTCCAGCTGAGACAAATGAGCTGCGTAGCCCTCTGTGATGAACTGTGTAGAGGATCAGGGCAGAAACATACTGTCAACTGGGAAGAACCACAACATTTATTTACTTCCTCATTAAATGACTTCACAGGATTTATGTAAATTTATATGAATTATCTGCATGAGTGGCAGTATTATTACAGAACATAAAGCTTTGGGTATTTATCTTAGCATTCTTGAAATGTGACTATTTATTTAGTAAGAGCTTTTCCCATGCTGTGCATAAAAATGATCAAATGGTACCTGGCACTGCATCTTCTTAGAGGGCCTGCCGACAATGTATATTTGGGAGGGAGGGAGGCCAATGGAGGTGTAGACCGAGATGTCTTTGGTTGATCCGTAGCCGGCCAAAATCTTCATCTGAGCCTGGAATCAGTCAAATGAAGAAAATAACTTTCTTATAACAACTGGGGAAATATTATGTAAGCATTGTTGTTTTAGTTTTCACCAGAAAAAGTGTATTCTTTATTCCAGAAAGATCAGGACAACGCATGAACAAACTACAGTTCTTATAAAAGTCTTCCCCGCCTGGAAGTCTGACCTCGGTCAAAGCCTTGAGGAAATTGGCCTTGTGTCTGAGTGGGTCATGGACCAGGCCGTCACAGAAGGAGACAATGCCGTGAGGGAAGTTGTGTTGAGACAACCAAGCCACTACCCGCTGCTTCTGCATGTCTGGACGTCCTGTTACATAGATGATCAAAAAGCCCAAATCCTGCCAGTGCCTAAAAAGAAAAAGAAAAAGAAGAGCAACAGGTGAATATAGTAAGACACTAATTTCAACAGCAGATGTTTATGTACTTCAATGTGACAGAAACTCTTGTTTCAAACCCAAGAAGACAGAGGAAGAAGAGCAGCCAAATACCTGACAACGTCCACAGCTCCTGCCCGCACTTTGGGGTCACTGCCCATGATCGACACACTGGCAGCGAAAGACCCGTCAATACTGAATACCACAAACTCTGTGCCGCGCGGAATAACTGTCAGGTAGCTGTCTGCAAAGGTGTGGTCACCCCTGGGGAACACCAGAGAGTAAGACAATGGAGAGAGACAGAGATTAAAAAAATAAAATAAAAAGATGTTGAATTTTCATATAATAAAGCTTAATTCAATACATTAACACACACAATAGGGTTGGGGAAATGAAAAGCTAATCTCACCTGACAACCATTTTAACTGGGTAGACTCCGATGCCCAGGCGCTTATCTTCTGGGATGATAAAAGACACACGGCCACTGCTGTTTGTCACCTCGGTGTTGAAGTACACCCACTCTCCTGATGGAGGCTGGGTCATAATGTGGAGGTCAACCTGGACAGGATGTGGAAAAAAACAAAAACAAAAAATGATGCACAAACGTAAATTACACAAGTATCATGAACACCTGATGTCTGTGCGCGGCTGGGTGTAACGGCAGTAGAGAGTTCACCTTCTCCCCGGCCAAGGTGACCATGTCCAGAGGGCCGTACATGAAGCGACCTGCCATGACCTGCTGACTGTCTTCAGTGAACACAGCGTCGTTCACCCGGTGGTTGGCCGTCACATTCTGTCAAAGGAGAGAAGGAAACTTGCTGGAATATCATTTTTGTTTACTACCAATTAAAATGTACCCAAAGTTACTGATGTTTTTTTTTTCTCCAAATATCTGATAATCAATAAAAATTGAAATTATTACATAACTTAAATGAAATTAAACCCACGATGTCGTGATTAGAATATATTATATGACATACTTTAGAAAGTGTCAGCTCCAGCTCCAAAGCACCTTGAAACTGTCTTCTCTTGTAGATCTGATGCCTACCCTGATCTTTACATGAGTCCTCTTGCGGAGCCACTTCTCTCGAGGTTTGGAGGGGGTGAATTCAGATACTTCTTTCCCATCAAGCTCCAGGATGCTGGAGTTTTCATGCCTCATAACCTACAGGGGACATTTAAATGACTCATCCTCAGTATAAGCAAAAGGGACTTCATGGCACCAGGCCACAAAGTAAGGCAGGCATTTTAGAGTTTACTCACTTGTCTCAGGAGGAAAGACACGACATCAGTAGACTCCCAGTATGATGCATGGAAGAGATGTGGCAAAGCCACCGTGGGGAAAGCGGTCAGAGCATCTGGGCAGTACAGGGCAAAGTCCAGCCGCTTTGTGCCCCACCAACGTGCAGCAACTGTGAGTGGAATAGGGTGCAGAGACGTAAGATGACACTTCTAGCGGGAGGCTCGTGATGCCACGCAAAGGTGATACACTCCTGAGGCTACAGCAAAACCATTATTTCTGTCTTAAACCACAATCATCACCGATCCCAGCAGTTCTCCAGCTACAGGACAGAAGGAAGGAGTTTAGAACCATTAATAACAAAGAAGCAAGTGCTGGAATTCAGAGAAATATAGGTAGGACTGGTTTGAGATTATATGAGCAACTGAAGGCGGTTATTCCTGTTAGTATATGCATGAAAAAAAGATCATGGCAAGATCTGGATTCATACATTATTTCCCATCAGTGGAGGTGACTTGAATCTGTAAGAATTCAATTTTGAAAGAATACAGGTAAAGGGCAGGAAAAAGAGGCTTTCTGGAAGAGCAGCAAAAACAAAAGATGTAAGATTAGTACAGAGCAGAGAACAGCACACAAACAAAGACCTGTAGCCTCACGTTGATGTCAGTAGTCCCCTCCCTTAGAAATATACCTTGGTCCACTTCAGCCTGAGAGTCCATTGAGACCAGATCAGATATAGCACAGTCCAACCCCGCTGACAGGCAATTCTCGTACTGGCCAATGGGACTTAGACCTTCCCTGGTGTCTGTCTCAGCGTCCAGCTCTGCCATTAGATCTGCATCAGGGGGTCCCGCAGCCTGGCCAGCCTTTGATTTCTTACGTGACTTAGGAGGACTTCTCAGGAAGAATTTATTTTGTGACGATAGGGCGAGTTGGGACAAAAGGCTGATCTTTTTGGATTGGTTAATTTGGCATGATTTGGCTATGGGGGGGGACGACAAAGAGAAAGAAGCCTTACAAAACATGGATTCCTGTTGGCATGTGACAGTTTATGACAGTTTATACACTTTGAAGAATGATTTAGTGATTTGTCCAGTGTCAGTAAGCCGCCTTAAACAGAACTGTCAATGTAAAAGCTGAGAAATAATAGTTAGTAACAGTGGAGGTATTGGGGTTGAAGATCTTCTGACGTTGCAGGAGTAGAGATCTATCTCAATTAGTTTGTGTGCATCTTCCGACTGTAACTGTAGGTGCTGAAGCAGCAGGGTTGAGAACAGTAATGTGAGTTACAAATAAATACTCTGCTAGCATACGTGAAATAAACAGGAAAAGTGAGGGAGAGGGGGACTTCGGAGGACAGTCAAACAAACAGGAAACAGAACCAGTTATCTCAGCAAACATCACAGTAGGGAGTGGACGGTGCAGGGATGGCTGAGGGAGGCAGGTGTCTACATGCAGTACAACATTAGATAAATGCAGCACTCGTTTTTTGCATTTACATTGAGACAGTGGATAAGAGAAAGACAGACAGTGGAAAGTGGCGCTAAGCTTAATCTTCTTCAGGACCCTTTTAAATTGGAGATGGACAAAATGCCCCCAGAGTCTCTGTTCAATGCAGCTGTTAAAAGTCTGGCTAATCAGAAACAGCGAACGGAACCGTCTACCTGGCTGACTACGCTGCTTCAGCTGGAGTGCAGGGTGTGTGTATAGTCAGAGGGTTGAGAGAGAGAAGATATGGGAGCAGAGTTGCAAAAAGAAACTAGACAGAATCATAGAGAAATGTTTGACTGAAAGAAAGAAGGAGCATAACTCGGACCAGGGTTTGTGTGAGTGGGAGGAAGAGAGAAAGAGAGACTGGTTGGTATTGAGAACACTTACTGTTGGCTATGTTGGTGGCAGTGTAACTGTCTGCCATTCCTGAGACCTGGCTGGCAATGCTGACCTCACTGGCCCTCCGCTGGCCCCGGGAGAGGGGGCCCGTAACGGGGGATGAGGGGTACGAACTGTCCATGAAGACACCACCATGAGACTGAACAACATCCGCTATTGAGCCGAAACAAGGAGATCCCATTAGACAGAGACACAGGTACGGGGGGAGCTCACAGAGATGGGAGGGGGGAGATGTGGGGTTAGAAATGTGACGGCACGGCACCACGGTTTCAGAGGACATGTGAAACCACAAGGCGGCCACATGGTAGACAAGGTCAGATTTCTGTGATCGGCCAAGTGGAAATGCAGGAATGTGAGTACACAAAACACTTAGTGAATGTAAAATTACAAATGTCCACATCTGTTACTATCACATCCATGTGGTGATTTTTATCTAATAGCAAAGCAACATGTAGAAATTCTTGAAATAGTGCTGGAAATCTTTATAATATCAGATGGCCTCTGACCATTATCACAAGGAGAAACATTAAGCACAGTGTATTCACAATGTAAAGAGTGCGTTCAAACACAACATCGAAAGCAGCACAATCGTCACATCAACACCGGTCTCTGAAACACAGGCGATTGTAGAAATACCCTCTGCTTGCTCACATCGAGAATCTGATATCATGGAAATGATCCTTAACACACTAAAACTTGGCTCAAAAAACACAGCACAAACACAAATGCTTGTATCGTCCAAACATCGAATGCGGCGTGAATATATGATGGCAACGACAAATCCAAACACCACATCAGATGCTCGTCAGATTTCCAAGTATTTCCATGGCATGTTGCAACAATTTATAATCATTTTCATTTCAAAGCCAAGAATTCAACCAGTAAATTAAACTGACTGTATAAAGTAATTTAGATAGAAGACTGGATTCTACAAGGAAAGGTCTATATGCTGCATTTTTATATATATATATTGGTCTATCGGAACCCTTGAAACAACAGCGATGGGAATACTCAGAGAGAACACGTGGCAGATATACATCTGAGCATCTTGGAAATGAAGGCATGAGAGATGGAATGAACACACAAAGGAACACAGCAAAGGGGGTTCGGACAGATGCAGGTGAATGGGAGAGGCTACACACACTCCATAGTGGCGGGTGTGGCTTTGAGGGAGCCCTCCTGCCAGTTTAGCACAGGCACAGGGATGCAGGTCTCACTGATGGTCTCCTGACAGCGAAGGGACAGGGGAGGCCCGCTGTCAAGTAGCAGCTGAGCGTTGCTCTGGACTGTCTCCACTACAGAGGGAGGTGGAGGGGCAGAGGGGGCAAAGGTCGGGGGGGGGGGGGGGGGGGGGGGGGGGGGGGGGGTTGGAGGTAGAGAGCCAGGTATGCAGATATGGGGACAGGAGGCCAAGAGAGAAAGAAGGAGAGAAGACAGGGAAGACACAAAAACATATGAAGAGAGAACAATTGAACATAAGACAAGAAGGCAGAGTCGAGCCCTTAGTCGAGCCAACTCATCTGAACCACAACTACTTCTAATTCACTGTCATATCACTTTGTTCTCAAGATTGTATTGCACCTGTTCGTCCTAAAATCTTTTTAACCTAACTTAAAAAATTATCTTGAATTGGTCATTAAAAAATTACCTTTACTGAAAACTGTTTTTAATTAGTCGCAAAAGGAGGACCTAAGGATATTCAGTGACAGATCCTTTTTATGAAATCTATCACTTTGAGGAGTCTGACATTAAAACCCTGAAGTCACGAAGCATCATCAAACCGATGTCACTCTTCAATAAGCCCTGGTACCTAGTTCAGACATGGAAGCTAATTTCAACAAAGGAAAATAATCCTTCATGAGCTACTTAAACAATTTCTGTGTTCCATTTTCTTGGGGAATCATGGAGGGAGATTTGTGCAAAAAGGGGGTAGGGTGAGGCTCCAAGGGTAACTCTACTCTAATGACTAGTCTGAACAGAAAGCGGGACTATGGCCACATTTAAATGAGTAAACAGCTTCACAAAAGACTTTGAAGCACAAACAGTAGAAAAATGGTTCATTTTTCTTTATGAAAATGTTTTCGCTGTGTGAAAGAACCCAAAGTGTGCCACACAAGCATCTTATGTTGTCTACGGCAAAAAGTAAAGTGTCAGAAGTGTCACTTGGTCAAAAGGACAAAAATCAAACAGGCATGTTATTATAGGGAATTTTGCATTTGTGTCTGTGCTCGTGAACCCAAGTCAGAAACACATAAGCGACTACACTGTAATTCATGATTGGATATTTTCTGAATTGATATCAATGTGGCTTGTATGCATCTTGGGCTCACCCAGGAGGGCAGAGTTTCCATCTCCCAGGGGGAAGCGTTGGTAACGGGGCACGTTGAAAGGAGGCAGGAGGTGAAATTTCCTCTCCAGCAGAGGCTCCAGGCGGGAGGCTGAGGGATCGGCTGGGTGGAACAGGTTGTAGACCTGCTGACAGGCCGGCCGCAGCTGGGCCACTAGAGGGAGAGAGTGAACCAAAGACATGAGAAAGGAGAAGGGACGATGGATTCGTTGTGCAACAAAATCTTTTTTAGATACCTTCTCTGAAAACCACGAGGTCTATAGTATGTTATTGATAATGTTAAGTAAAACTAACTTGAATGCTACTGAGTTCATATCAACTTTACTTTTGTAAACTGGGCAGTTCACCTGTTGTTGTTTTCATTTGACTGTGGCAAACATTGCATTTTTCTGTTTCCAAAGTAGCTTACCATCCAGCATAGGAATGACAGTCTTTCTCAGTGCAAGCACCAAGCCCAACGGAGAGCCAAAGAGGAAAAAGTCGGACACCTCAAAGTCAAACTTCCCCAGGGAGCATCCATCCAGCATAGTGCTGCTGCTTGACCTGCGGGAGGCCGCGTCGCTCCGCAAGACGCTGGAGTGTAAGCTGGAAGAATATCAAAAAGTAATTTCCTCCCACAGACCTCATAATAAATCACACTCTGACAGGACGTGAAAAAAGGAGTAAGAGCTTGGTTTTCTTTTTTGTTTTTGTCATCGCGCACACAACACACCTGGTCAGGAAGGCCTGATGATGTTTTATTGTGTCTAGTTCGTAGGTGGAGGAGTCACTTCTCTTGCGTGGCAGCTGTCTCTTGGTGTCATCACCTGCACCGGCACGAGGGATGTCAATGTTACTGCGACTGAGGTGGCGACTGCCCTCCAGGGTCGGAGAGGATGACCCGTGCCCGCAGTTGATAATGATCCCAGGAGATAGCAGGTCCTGATCCTGTGGAGGAAAGATTCAGGGACATTTGTTTAGAAAATGTCCTAATATTTGTCTTGTCATAATTTACAAAAATAAACGTATGTGTAGGGCATGCATTCATCTGGAGCATATGAAATTTTGCTTTTGGGGTTCTTCTATGTTGAGTATTTAATAACTACACTGACTTTTTAGGTCTCTTACCTGTACACTGACGACGCTGCCCCTGCGGCTGCTGTTCTGACTTTCATTTACTGTCTGATTGCTGCTGCACAGAGCATCGAATCCCAAGATTCCTCCCACACAGTCTCCGATGAGACACACCTAGAGAGGGCAGGGATCCGAAAGGATACAGTGAAGGTTGCTTCACATATTGATACAGTTTCTCCCACACAAAGTTGGATGTTGGCATTCATTATTAAATGGGTGTAGTCAACAAACACTGAATTGACTAATTGTTTTGATATTTTTTAATAAAAGCTAACAACTAAAACAAAATGAAAGACCTGGTTCAATTGTGATTCAGTGATTATGCACATATATCTCTGGAAACAAAAACACATGAACCTCATTATAAAAATAGAACAAAGCGACAAAAACTGTTGGCATCGGAGAGCTCAACACCACTGATGTCTTCACAGGACAGTGACTGACCTGGCCAGAGAAGGCAGACCCGTCCAGAGACTTTAGAAAATCGGCAAACACCTGGTTTGCTCTGGCGATGACGGTGGCCACGGCCTCCTGGTACTGTGGAGCAGAGGTGGCCAGGAGGGGCAGCGCTGCCAGCGGGATGTGGTCCTGGCTGCTGGACAGACATCCCTCATCATAGCTGTAAGGGCTCAGGCTGCCCCCCCCCCCAAAAAAATGGACACAGTTATGACTATATTGTCCAGAACAACCACAGATAGAACAACCATCATAAGCACACAACAGTCACAGCCAATAATCAGAAACTTGCAGCTTGCAGAAAACTATGTATGTGTGTGTCCTCTTACTTGGACACCAGGGAGAAGGCCTCGGCACAGATGGCGGGGCACGGTACCAAACGGATGGAGATGCGCCCCAGCGCAGCAGGATAGTGGACACGCATGACTGTGTCAAAAGCCGTACTAATCGTATTAACGTCTGCCTGCTTGCTGTTCTGGTCCCCTCCACCTGTATCCAGGATGTTTCCTCCGTGCAGCACCAAGATAAGCACATGGATCTTGGAAGGCTGCAGGCACTGTTGGGAAGAGCTCTCCTGAAAGCAGCACATTAATAGAAGGGTGATGGTCAGGAACATTTAAGAGCAGCTCCGGGAAAATCCACTTAGGAGCATCTTCAAAG